>NW_027507786.1:24418897-24769783 GCF_037356315.1 Lithobates pipiens | reverse complement strand
ATTAAAAAGGATTGGAGGATTATAGAGGATTGGAGGATTATAGAGGAAGGAATATAGAGGATTGGAGGGATTATAGAGGATTGGAGGAATTAGAGGATTGGAGAATTATAAGGATTGGAGAAATTATAAAGGATTGGAGGATTATAAAGGATTGGAGATTGTAGAAGATTGGAGGATTATAGAGGATTGGGGATTATAAAGGATTGGAGGATTATAGAGGATTGAGGATTATAGAGGATGGAGGAATATAGAGGATAGGAGGAATATAGAGGATTGGAGGAATATAGAGGATTGGAGGATTATAGAGGATTGGAGGAATTATAAGGATTGGAGGATTATAGAGGATTGGAGAATTATAAAGGATGGATTTAGAGGGATTATAGAGGATTGGAGATTATAAAGGATTGGAGGATTATAAGAGGATGGATGATTAATATGGATTGGAGGAATATAGAGGATTGGAGGATTATAGAGGATTGGAGGATATAGAGGATTGGAGGATTATAATGGATTGGAGGATTATAATGGATAGGAGAATTATAAAGGATTGGAGGAATATAGAGGGGATATAGGATATAGAGGATTGGAGATATAGAGGATTGGAGGAGATTCTAAAGGATGGAGGAATATAGAGGATTGGAGGAATATAGAGGATTGGAGGATTATAGAGGATTGGAGAATTATAAAGGATTGGAGGAATATAGAGGATTGGAGAATTATAAAGGATTGGAGAATTATAAAGGATTGGAGAATTATAAAGGATTGGAGAATATAGAGGATAGGAGGAATATAGAGGATTTGGAGGATTATAGAGGATTGGAGGATTATAGAGGATTTAGGAATATAGAGGATGGAGGATTATAGAGGATTGGAGGAATTATAGAGGATTGGAGGATTATAGAAGATTGAGGATTAAAGAGGATTGGAGGATTATAGAGGATTGGAGGATTATAAAGGATTGAGGATATAGAGATTGGAGGATTATAGAGGATTGGAGGATTATAGAGGATTGGAGGAATATAGAGGATTGGAGGAATATAAAGGATGGAGGAATATAGAGGATTGGAGGATTATAGAGGATTGGAGGATTATAGAGATGGAGGAATATAGAGGATTGGAGGGATTATAGAGGATTGGAGGATTATAGATGGATTGGAGGATTATAGAAGATTAGGAGGATTATAGAGGATTGGAGGATATAAGGACTGGAGGATTATAGAGGATTGGAGAATTATAAAGGATTGGAGGATTATAGAGGATTGGAGGATTATAAAGGGATTGGAGGATTATAGAGGATTGGAGGATTATAAAGGATTATAGAGATTGGAGGATATAAAAGATTGGAGGAATATAGAAGATTGGAGGAATATAGAGGATTGGAGAATTATAAAGGATTGGAGAATTATAAAGGATTGGAGGAATATAGAGGATTGGAGGATATAGAAGATTGGAGGTTATAGAGGATTGGAGGGATTTATAGGGGATTGGAGATATAAAGGATGGGGGAATATAGAGGATGGAGAATTATAAAGGAATTGGAGGATTATAATGGATTGGAGGAATATAGAGGATTGGAGGATTATAGGGGATTGGAGGATATAGAGGATTGGAGGAATATAGAGGATTGGAGATTATAGAGGATGGAGAATTATAAAGGATTGGAGAATTATTAAAGGATTGGGGAATATAGAGGATGGAGGATTATAGAAGATTGGAGGATTATAGAGGATTGGAGGATTATAGGGGATTGGAGGATTATAGAGGATTGGAGAATTATAAAGGATTGGAGAATTATAAAGGATTGGAGGAATATAGAGGATTGGAGGATTATAGAAGATTGGGGATTATAGAGGATTGGGAGAATTATAAAGATTGGAGAATTATAAAGGATTGGAGGAATATAGAGGATTGGAGGATTATAGAAGATTGGAGGATTATAGAGGATTGGAGGAATATAGAGGATTGGAGGATTATAGAGGATTGGAGAATTATAAAGGATTGGAGGATTATAATGGATTGGAGGAATATAGAGGATTGGATGATTATAGGGGATTGGAGGATTATAGAGGATTGGAGGAATATAGAGGATTGGAGAATTATAAAGGATTGGAGGATATAATGGATAGGAGGAATATAGAGGATTGGAGGATTATAGAGGATTTGGAGGATTATAGAGGATTGGGAATATAGAGGATTGGAGGATTATAGAGGATTGGAGAATTATAAAGGATGGAGAAATTATAAAGGATTTGGAGGAATATAGAGGATTGGAGTAATATAGAAGATTTGGGAATATAGAGGATTGGAGGATTATAGGGGATTGGAGGATTATAAAGGATTGGAGGATTATAGAGGATTGGAGGATTATAGAAGATTGGAGGATTATAGAGGATTGGAGGATTATAGAGGATTGGAGAATTATAAGGATTGGAGGATTATAATGGATTGGAGGAATAAGAGGATTGGAGGATTATAGGGGATTGGAGGATTAGGATTGGAGGAATATAGAGGATTGGAGAATTATAAAAGGATTGGAGGATTATAATGGATTGGAGGAATACTAAGAGGATTGGAGGATTATAGGGGATTGGAGGATTATAGAGGATTGGAGGAATATAGAGGATGGAGAATTATAAAGGATTGGAGAATTTATAAAGGATTGGAGGATTATAGAGGATTGGAGGATTATAATGGATTGGAGGAATATAGAGGATTGGAGGATTATAAAGGATTGGAAGATTGTAGAAGATTGGAGGATTATAGAGGATTGGAGGATTATAAAGGATTGGAGGAATATAGAGGATTGGAGGATTATAGAGGGATTGGAGGATTATAGAGGATTGGAGAATTATAAGGATTGGAGGATTATAGGAGGATTGGAGGATTATAGAGGATTGGAGGATTATAGAGGATTGGAGAATTATAAAGGATTGGAGGAATATAGAGATTGGAGAACTTTAAAGGATTGGAGGATTATAGAGGATTGGAGAATATAAAGGATTGGAGGATTATAGAGGATTGGAGAATTATAAAGGATTGGAGGATTATAGAGGATTGGAGGATTATAATGGATTGGAGGATTATAGAGGATTGGAGGATTATAGAGGATTGGAGGTTTATAGAGGATTGGAGGATATAGGGGATTGGAGGATTATAGGAATTGAAGGATTATAATGGATTGGAGGAATATAGAGGATTGGAGGGAATATAGAGGATTGGAGGATTATAGAGGATTGGAGGATTATAGAGGATTGGATGATTATAGGGATTGGAGGAATATAGAGGATTGGAGGATTATAAAGGATTGGAGGATTATAGAGGATTGGAGATTTATAGGGGATTGGAGGATTATAAAGGATTGGAGGAATATAGAGGATTGGAGGATTATAGAGGATTGGAGGATTATAGAGGATTGGAGGATATAAAGGATTGGAGGATTATAGAGGATTGGAGGATTATAGAGGATTGAGGAATTATAGAGGATTGGAGGATTATAAAGGATTGGAGGAATATAGAGGATTGGAGGATTATAAAGGATTGGAGGATTATAAAGGATGGAGGATTATAGAGGATTGGAGGATTATAGAGGATTGGAGAATTATAAAGGATTGGAGGATTATAGAGGATTGGAGGATTATAAAGGATTATAGAGGATTGGAGGATTATAAAGGATTGGAGGATTATAAAGGATTGGAGGAATATAGAGGATTGGAGGAATATAGAGGATTGGAGGAATATAGAGGATTGGAGGATTATAGAGGATTGGAGAATTATAAAGGATTGGAGAATTATAAAGGATTGGAGGATTATAATGGATTGGAGGAATATAGAGGATTGGAGGATTATAGGGGATTGGAGGAATATAGAGGATTGGAGGATTATAGAGGATTGGAGGAATATAGAGGATTGGAGAATTATAAAGGATTGGAGAATTATAAAGGATTGGAGGATTATAGGGGATTGGAGGAATATAGAGGATTGGAGGATTATAAAGGATTGGAGGAATATAGAGGATTGGAGGAATATAGAGGATTGGAGGAATATAGAGGATTGGAGAATTATAAAGGATTGGAGGATTATAGAGGATTGGAGGATTATAATGGATTGGAGGAATATAGAGGATTGGAGGAATATAGAGGATTGGAGGATTATAGAGGATTGGAGGAATATAGAGGATTGGAGAATTATAAAGGATTGGAGAATTATAAAGGATTGGAGGATTATAGAGGATTGGAGGATTATAAAGGATTGGAAGATTGTAGAAGATTGGAGGATTATAGAAGATTGGAGGATTATAGAGGATTGGAGGATTATAAAGGATTGGAGGAATATAGAGGATTGGAGGAATATAGAGGATTGGAGGATTATAGAGGATTGGAGGAATATAGAGGATTGGAGGATTATAAAGGATTGGAGGATTATCGAGGATTGGAGGATTATAGAGGATTGGAGGATTATAAAGGATTGGAGGATTATCGAGGATTGGAGGATTATAGAGGATTGGAGGATTATAGAGGATTGGAGGATTATAAAGGATTGGAGGATTATAGAGGATTGGAGGAATATAGAGGATTGGAGGATTATCGAGGATTGGAGGAATATAGAGGATTGGAGGATTATAGAGGATTGGAGGATTATAAAGGATTGGAGGATTATAGGGGATTGGAGGATTATAGAGGATTGGAGGATTATAAAGGATTGGAGGAATATAGAGGATTGGAGGATTATAAAGGATTGGAGGATTATCGAGGATTGGAGGATTATCGAGGATTGGAGGATTATAGAGGATTGGAGGATTATAGGGGATTGGAGGATTATAGACGATTGGAGGATTATAGGGGATTGGAGGATTATAGAGGATTGGAGGATTATAGAGGATTGGAGGATTATAGAGGATTATAGAGGATTGGAGGATTATAGGGGATTGGAGGATTATAGAGGATTGGAGGAATATAAAGGATTGGAGGATTATAGAGGATTATAGAGGATTGGAGGAATATAGAGGATTGGAGGATTATAGAGGATTGGAGGAATATAGAGGATTGGAGGAATATAAAGGATTGGAGGATTATAAAGGATTGTAGGATTATAAAGGATTGGAGGATTATAGAGGATTGGAGGAATATAGAGGATTGGAGGATTATAGAGGATTGGAGGATTATAGAGGATTGGAGGAATATAAAGGATTGGAGGATTATAAAGGATTGTAGGATTATAAAGGATTGGAGGATTATAGAGGATTGGAGGAATATAGAGGATTGGAGGATTATAGAGGATTGGAGGATTATAGGGGATTGGAGGATTATAGAGGATTGGAGGAATATAGAGGATTGTAGGATTATAAAGGATTGGAGGAATATAGAGGATTGGAGGAATATAGAGGATTGGAGGAATATAGAGGATTGGAGGATTATAGAGGATTGGAGGAATATAGAGGATTGGAGGATTATAGAGGATTATAGAGGATTGGAGGATTATAGAGGATTGGAGGATTATAGAGGATTGGAGGAATATAGAGGATTGGAGGATTATAGAGGATTGGAGGATTATAGAGGATTGGAGGATTATAGGGATTGGAGGAATATAGAGGATTGGAGGATTATAGAGGATTGGAGGATTATAGAGGATTGGAGGATTATAGAGGATTGGAGGAATATAGAGGATTGGAGGATTATAGAGGATTGGAGGATTATAGAGGATTGGAGGATTATAGAGGATTGGAGGAATATAGAGGATTGGAGGAATATAGAGGATTGGAGGATTATAGAGGATTGGAGGAATATAGAGGATTGTAGGATTATAGAGGATTGGAGGAATATAGAGGATTGGAGGATTATAGAGGATTGGAGGAATATAGAGGATTGGAGGATTATAGAGGATTGGAGGAATATAGAGGATTGTAGGATTATAGAGGATTGGAGGATTATAGAGGATTGGAGGATTATAGAAGATTGGAGGATTATAAAGGATTGGAGGATTATAGAGGATTGGAGGATTATAAATGATTGGAGGATTATAGATGATTGGAGGAATATAGAGGATTGGAGGATTATAAAGGATTGGAGGATTATAGAGGATTGGAGGATTATAAAGGATTGGAGGAATATAGAGGATTGGAGGAATATAGAGGATTGGAGGATTATAGAGGATTGGAGGATTATAGATGATTGGAGGATTATAGAGGATTGGAGGAATATAGAGGATTGTAGGATTATAAAGGATTGGAGGAATATAGAGGATTGGAGGAATATAGAGGATTGGAGGAATATAGAGGATTGTAGGATTATAGAGGATTGGAGGAATATAGAGGATTGGAGGATTATAGAGGATTGGAGGATTATAGAGGATTGGAGGATTATAGAGGATTGTAGGATTATAAAGGATTGGAGGATTATAGAGGATTGGAGGAATATAGAGGATTGGAGGATTATAGAGGATTGGAGGAATATAGAGTATTGGAGGATTATAGAGGATTGTAGGATTATAGAGGATTGTAGGATTATAGAGGATTGGAGGAATATAGAGGATTGTAGGATTATAGAGGATTGTAGGATTATAGAGGATTGGAGGAATATAGAGGATTGGAGGATTATAGAGGATTGGAGGAATATAGAGGATTGGAGGATTATAGAGGATTGGAGGACTATAGAGGATTGGAGGAATATAGAGGATTGGAGGATTATAAAGGATTGGAGGATTATAGAGGATTGGAGGATTATAGAGGATTGGAGGATTATAAAGGATTGGAGGATTATAGAGGATTGGAGGATTATAGAGGATTGGAGGATTATAAAGGATTGGAGGATTATAGAGGATTGGAGGATTATAGATGATTGGAGGATTATAGAGGATTGGAGGAATATAGAGGATTGTAGGATTATAAAGGATTGGAGGAATATAGAGGATTGGAGGAATATAGAGGATTGGAGGAATATAGAGGATTGGAGGATTATAGAGGATTGGAGGAATATAGAGGATTGTAGGATTATAGAGGATTGGAGGATTATAAAGGATTGGAGGATTATAGAGGATTGGAGGATTATAGAGGATTGGAGGATTATAAAGGATTGGAAGAGGATCGAGCAACTAGGCTGGTGCCTCATGGAGAAGCCTGGGGACTCAGTTGGAGGACACATCCTGGGTCACCTATCACACAGTATCGCCGGGTCGGCTGAAAGAACCTGGGACTGTGTGACAACTCTTTAATTTCTCAGTTGCTGCTCGTGCTTTCCTGTGGCAGAGGATCGCACAGCGATTTCGCTGAATTGACAAGTCTGTGGCAGAGACTTTGTTGGAGAATCTCCCCGGCTGCTAGGAGAGGCCTATCCGGTGATTGCCAGATCCAGCCTGTGGAAGTTGTCTGTCCTCTGGATCAAGGAAATACCTCTAACCCGCAATTACAAGGTACCTGAACTCCCCTGAACCCTCCATCCCTCTACTGCAAAACTTCATGTTCTTTCAAATAAATCTTTGGAAAAAGGACCAAGTGTCGGAGCCGACATTCTTTAATCCACCTTCCAACGGGACCCCTGAGACGGACACAGAGAGCAGGTGAGGTAACGGTAAGCCCAACAAAAACCAGCAGCTCCTTCGGGGGTCAGTGCTACACACCTTTGTCTCCTAGCAAACTATTGGGGGATGTGTTTCTACTTATGTGTATTGTAAGTTGTCAGTGAGGAGACGACAAGTCTACCCTGAAAGGTCATATCTCCGAGTCACCAAGTCTGGAAAGGATTAGATAATTTGCTCATGTTAATTAGGTTTCTGGTTCTAGGTGTATTGTTAGAGTATTATGATTGGGAGGAGGACCTCTTCTTCTACTGTATATAAGGCTGTATTCTTGTTTTAATAAACAGTCCATGTTCAGCAACCAAACGAGTATTATTTTGTTTTGTGGTTGTCAGCGGTTGGAATATCTAATATCTATATTCAGACTGGAGGAAGCGGTATATGACGGAAGCACTCAAGTGGAGTGTGAGACGTTTTGTTACACAGGTGAGTCCAGCAGAAAGATCCCATCAATGTATGGTGGAAGCAGACCATGTAGGTGGGGGAAGGGAGGGGGTACATATGGTGTATGGAAGGAGATCTGGGTGGCAGTTTGTGCCTCTCGGTATTCCCTCCACCCCCTGTGTGTGAGCCACTGGATCAGAGCCAGATAACGATTATTCATTCCAGAGACTAAGCCTGAGACCCGAGAGACTGACAACTCCGGTCACCCCCGGAGGAAGAGATACTCCCTATATACCCCCCATGTACAAAGTCTTGCTTCCTCACAGAAAGATGATGGTGAAACATGTCCTGAAACATAACTCCCCGCTATGTACATTGGAGAGGATCTGTGAGGAGTTATGGAAGAGGATGATATGTCATATATATATATATATATATATAATATACAGGGGGTGGAGTCTGCCATGGCAGTTGTAGTCATTCCATGTAAGCTTTGATTTCATCGATTGAATATGAAGAAGGATTTCCGTTTATGTGATTCTCTCTATGACACTGTCACAAGAGTCACTTTGGGTGGGGGGTTTGTGCAACTCACCTTACCTTGGTGTCTCGGTGTTGTATATCTGTGGTAACATGCTGGAATAAAGCAGTTTGATGTTGTTCACCCTACACTGAGTTACGGCTGGTGACTGGGTGGGCTAAGGGGTCTTGGATAGTTCTGGTTCTGGACAGAGGAAGCATTTATGGCGGACATAGTCCTGATAAGGACAGGGGTTCATCATAGACTCCTACAAAGTCCCATCTACGCAACGATCTTCCATTTACGAATAGCAAAAATAAAATCTAACTCCTAAGTGAGAACAAGGTATAATAAATAAAAGTGCTTCAAGTGCTTTAAAGGTGCATGAATAATGCAAATGAATATAAGTCCAAATACGTGTGTATATGCAAATGCATAAAAATCCAAATTCGTGTATAAGTGCATAAACAATATCAATACATTGTATATAATCAATAACCACTCAAGTGCAAGAGTGCATACTGACAAAAAAATAAATGTCCACTAAAACCATGCATAAATAATATCAAAGTCCATGCAAAAATATATAAAAGTGATATTCTATTGGTGATAGTCCACTGCAAACTTCTGTGCAAACTTCAGTGCCCAGTGCGTGCACCACCTATTTTCCTCAGCCTCTCACCTCCAATAAATGGCAAAAGAGCGTTATGTAAATTCAGATATACGTTGAATCCTTAACGATCCAGCCCCAATGGAGTACCGCTGTTTGTACCGCTATATACCGCTATGTATATACATTCAATTCTCTCACCCTTTCTCCAAATACATCCAGTTGGCGTTAGTAATGTGCATGGAAGAAAACAAAGGGACTCCCATGTGTAGAAACGTATAACCAGCTTTTTAATAATGATATCCACACTTACATTTAAAATAATGACAGCTATCCCGTAGCAGACTCGAACTTCCGGTCTCGGCCGCGACCGGAAGTAACTTGCGCTCCACCTAGCTCCTTCCCTGATGCGTTGCGTCACACCACGTGACTTTTTCAAACCCTCAAACGATCTTGCCCACCCCTGTGCTTTACCCTGTGTGTGCCTGACCACAGTGACCAGCACTGTGACAAGGCCAGCACCAAGGGCATCTGCCCCTCCTGCCCTCCCGTGCCTTATCCTGTGTGTGCCTGACCAGTGTGGTAACAAGGCCAGCACCCAGGGCATCTGCCCCCCCACCTCCGTGCCTTACCCTGTGTGTGCACTTGACTTGCTGATCATGCCGGTATGTTCTGCAGGGGAGAAGTCTTCAGGAAGATTCCTGAACATTTAGATGATCGATTGATTATCCAGATAAAGTCGTTCTAAACTCTACAAGATTTTTTAACTAAATGCCTTCCCTGTATTAAGGTAAAAAGCCTTCCACTGCCTGTTCCCTCCAAACCCTCCATAAACATGTAGCACTTACCTCCGAATGAGTGGCTGAATTTGATTCGGGCTTACCGATTACCTCCTCCAGCTCGCACTCATTTTCCTTGTCTAGGGGTTCCCAGGGTTTTGTACTCGTCCTTGTCTAGGGGTTCCCAGGGTTTCGTACTCGTTGTCCTTGTCTAGGGGTTCCCAGGGTTTCGTACTCGTCCTTGTCTAGGGGTTCCCAGGGTTTCGTACTCGTTGTCCTTGTCTAGGGGTTCCCAGGGTTTTGTACTCGTCCTTGTCTAGGGGTTCCCAGGGTTTTGTACTCGTTGTCCTTGTCTAGGGGTTCCCAGGGTTTTGTACTCATCCTTGTCTAGGGGTTCCCAGGGTTTCGTACTCGTTGTCCTCGTCTAGGAGTTCCCAGGGTTTCGTACTCGTCGTCCTCGTCTAGGGGTTCCCAGGGTTTCATACTCATTGTCCTTGTCTAGGGGTTCCCAGGGTTTTGTACTTGTCCTTGTCTAGGGATTCCCAGTGTTTCGCACTCGTTGTCCTTGTCTAGGGGTTCCCAGGGTTTCATACTCGTTGTTCTTATCTAGGGGTTACCAGGGCTTCATACGCGTTGTCCTTGTCTAGGGGTTCCCAGGGTTTCGTACTCGTTGTCCTTGTCTAGGGATTCCCAGGGTTTCGTACTCGTTGTCCTTGTCTAGGGGTTCCCAGGGTTTCGTACTCGTTGTCCTTGTCTAGGGATTCCCAGGGTTTCGCACTCGTTGTCCTTGTCAAGTGGTTCCCAGGGTTTCGTACTCGTTGTCCTTGTTTAGGGGTTCCCAGGGTTTCGTACTGGTTGTCCTTGTCTAGGGGTTCCCAGGGTTTCGTACTCGTTGTCCTTGTCTAGGGGTTCCCAGGGTTTCATACTCGTTGTCCTGGTCTAGGGGTTCCCAGGGTTTCGTACTCGTTGTCCTTGTCTAGGGGTTCCCAGGGTTTTGTACTTGTTGTCCTTGTCTAGGGGTTCCCAGGTTTTCGTACTCGTTGTCCTTGTCTAGGGGTTCCCAGGGTTTCGTTTCTCGTTGTCCTTGTCTAGGGGTTCCCAGGGTTTTGTACTCGTTGTCCTTGTCTAGGGGTTCCCAGGGTTTTGTACTCGTTGTCCTTGTCTAGGGGTTCCCAGGGTTTCGTACTCCTTGTCCTGGTCTAGGGGTTCCCAGGGTTTCGTACTCGTTGTCATTGTCTAGGGGTTCCCAGGGTTTCCTACTTGTTGTCCTTGTCTAGGGGTTCCCAGGGTTTTGTACTCGTTGTCCTTGTCTAGGGGTTCCCAGGGTTTCGTACTCGTTGTCCTTGTCTAGGGATTCCCAGGGTTTTGTACTCGTTGTCCTTGTCTAGGGGTTACCAGGGTTTCGTACTCGTCCTTGTTTAGGGATTCCCAGGGTTTCGTACTCGTTGTCCTTGTCTAGGGATTCCCAGGGTTTCGTACTCGTTGTCCTTGTCTAGGGGTTCCCAGGGCTTCGTACTCATTGTCATTGTCTAGGGGTTCCCAGGGCTTCGTACTCGTTGTCCTTGTCTAGGGGTTCCCAGGGTTTCGTACTCATTGTCCTTGTCTAGGGGTTCCCAGGGCTTCGTACTCGTTGTCCTTGTCTAGGGATTCCCAGGGTTCGCACTCGTTGTCCTTGTCTAGGGGTTCCCAGGGTTTCGTACTCATTGTCCTTGTCTAGGGGTTCCCAGGGCTTCGTACTCGTTGTCCTTGTCTAGGGATTCCCAGGGTTCGCACTCGTTGTCCTTGTCTAGGGGTTCCCAGGGTTTCGTACTCGTTGTCATTGTCTAGGGGTTCCCAGGGTTTCGTGCTCGTTGTCCTTGTCTAGGGATTCCCAGGGTTTCGTACTCGTTGTCCTTGTCTAGGGATTCCCAGGGTTTTGTACTCGTTGTCCTTGTCTAGGGGTTCCCAGGGTTTCGTACTCGTCCTTGTTTAGGGATTCCCAGGGTTTCGTACTCGTTGTCCTTGTCTAGGGATTCCCAGGGTTTCGTACTCGTTGTCCTTGTCTAGGGGTTCCCAGGGTTTTGTACTCGTTGTCCTTGTCTAGGGGTTCCCAGGGCTTCATACTCGTTGTCATTGTCTAGGGGTTCCCAGGGCTTCGTACTCGTTGTCCTTGTCTAGGGGTTCCCAGGGTTTCGTACTCATTGTCCTTGTCTAGGGGTTCCCAGGGCTTCGTACTCGTTGTCCTTGTCTAGGGATTCCCAGGGTTTCGCACTCGTTGTCCTTGTCTAGGGGTTCCCAGGGTTTCGTACTCGTTGTCATTGTCTAGGGGTTCCCAGGGTTTCGTACTCGTTGTCCTTGTCTAGGGATTCCCAGGGTTTCGTACTCGTTGTCCTTGTCTAGGGATTCCCAGGGTTTCGTACTCGTTGTCCTTGTCTAGGGGTTCCCAGGGTTTCGTACTCGTTGTCCTTGTCTAGGGATTCCCAGGGTTTCGCACTCGTTGTCCTTGTCAAGGGGTTCCCAGGGTTTCGTACTCGTAGTCCTTGTTCAGGGGTTCCCAGGGTTTCGTACTGGTTGTCCTTGTCTAGGGGTTCCCAGGGTTTCGTACTCGTTGTCCTTGTCTAGGGGTTCCCAAGGTTTCATACTCGTTGTCCTGGTCTAGGGGTTCCCAGGGTTTCGTACTCGTTGTCCTTGTCTAGGGGTTCCCAGGGTTTTGTACTTGTTGTCCTTGTCTAGGGGTTCCCAGGTTTTCGTACTCGTTGTCCTTGTCTAGGGGTTCCCAGGGTTTCGTTTCTCGTTGTCCTTGTCTAGGGGTTCCCAGGGTTTTGTACTCGTTGTCCTTGTCTAGGGGTTCCCAGGGTTTTGTACTCGTTGTCCTTGTCTAGGGGTTCCCAGGGTTTCGTACTCCTTGTCCTGGTCTAGGGGTTCCCAGGGTTTCGTACTCGTTGTCATTGTCTAGGGGTTCCCAGGGTTTCCTACTTGTTGTCCTTGTCTAGGGGTTCCCAGGGTTTTGTACTCGTTGTCCTTGTCTAGGGGTTCCCAGGGTTTCGTACTCGTTGTCCTTGTCTAGGGATTCCCAGGGTTTTGTACTCGTTGTCCTTGTCTAGGGGTTACCAGGGTTTCGTACTCGTCCTTGTTTAGGGATTCCCAGGGTTTCGTACTCGTTGTCCTTGTCTAGGGATTCCCAGGGTTTCGTACTCGTTGTCCTTGTCTAGGGGTTCCCAGGGCTTCGTACTCATTGTCATTGTCTAGGGGTTCCCAGGGCTTCGTACTCGTTGTCCTTGTCTAGGGGTTCCCAGGGTTTCGTACTCATTGTCCTTGTCTAGGGGTTCCCAGGGCTTCGTACTCGTTGTCCTTGTCTAGGGATTCCCAGGGTTCGCACTCGTTGTCCTTGTCTAGGGGTTCCCAGGGTTTCGTACTCATTGTCCTTGTCTAGGGGTTCCCAGGGCTTCGTACTCGTTGTCCTTGTCTAGGGATTCCCAGGGTTCGCACTCGTTGTCCTTGTCTAGGGGTTCCCAGGGTTTCGTACTCGTTGTCATTGTCTAGGGGTTCCCAGGGTTTCGTACTCGTTGTCCTTGTCTAGGGATTCCCAGGGCTTCGTACTCGTTGTCCTTGTCTAGGGATTCCCAGGGTTTTGTACTCGTTGTCCTTGTCTAGGGGTTCCCAGGGTTTCGTACTCGTCCTTGTTTAGGGATTCCCAGGGTTTCGTACTCGTTGTCCTTGTCTAGGGATTCCCAGGGTTTTGTACTCGTTGTCCTTGTCTAGGGGTTCCCAGGGCTTCATACTCTTTGTCATTGTCTAGGGGTTCCCAGGGCTTCGTACTCGTTGTCCTTGTCTAGGGGTTCCCAGGGTTTCGTACTCATTGTCCTTGTCTAGGGGTTCCCAGGGCTTCGTACTCGTTGTCCTTGTCTAGGGATTCCCAGGGTTTCGCACTCGTTGTCATTGTCTAGGGGTTCCCAGGGTTTCCTACTTGTTGTCCTTGTCTAGGGGTTCCCAGGGCTTCGTAGTTGTTGTCCTTGTCTAGGGGTTCCCAGGGCTTCGCACTCGTTGTCCTTGTCTAGGGGTTCCCTGGGTTTTGTACTCGTTGTCCTTGTCTAGGGGTTCCCAGGGTTTCGCACTCATTGTCCTTGTCTAGGGGTTCCCAGGGTTTCGTACTCGTTGTCCTTGTCTAGGGGTTCCCAGGGTTTCATACTCGTTGTCATTGTCTAGGGGTTCCCAGGGTTTCGTACTCGTTGTCATTGTCTAGGGGTTCCCAGGGTTTCATACTCGTTGTCATTGTCTAGGGGTTCCCAGGGTTTCGTACTCGTTGTCATTGTCTAGGGGTTCCCAGGGTTTCATACTCGTTGTCATTGTCTAGGGGTTCCCAGGGTTTCATACTCGTTGTCATTGTCTAGGGGTTCCCAGGGTTTCGTACTCGTTGTCCTTGTCTAGGGGTTCCCAGGGTTTCATACTTGTTGTCATTGTCTAGGGGTTCCCAGGGTTTCGTACTCGTTGTCCTTGTCTAGGGATTCCCAGGGTTTCGTACTCGTTGTCCTTGTCTAGGGGTTCCCAGGGTTTTGTATTCGTTGTCCTTGTCTAGGGGTTCCCAGGGCTTCATACTCGTTGTCATTGTCTAGGGGTTCCCAGGGCTTCGTACTCGTTGTCCTTGTCTAGGGGTTCCCAGGGTTTCGTACTCATTGTCCTTGTCTAGGGGTTCCCAGGGCTTCGTACTCGTTGTCCTTGTCTAGGGATTCCCAGGGTTTCGCACTCGTTGTCCTTGTCTAGGGGTTCCCAGGGTTTCGTACTCGTTGTCATTGTCTAGGGGTTCCCAGGGTTTCGTACTCGTTGTCCTTGTCTAGGGATTCCCAGGGTTTCGTACTCGTTGTCCTTGTCTAGGGATTCCCAGGGTTTCGTACTCGTTGTCCTTGTCTAGGGGTTCCCAGGGTTTCGTACTCGTTGTCCTTGTCTAGGGATTCCCAGGGTTTCGCACTCGTTGTCCTTGTCAAGGGGTTCCCAGGGTTTCGTACTCGTTGTCCTTGTTTAGGGGTTCCCAGGGTTTCGTACTGGTTGTCCTTGTCTAGGGGTTCCCAGGGTTTCGTACTCGTTGTCCTTGTCTAGGGGTTCCCAGGGTTTCATACTCGTTGTCCTGGTCTAGGGGTTCCCAGGGTTTCGTACTCGTTGTCCTTGTCTAGGGGTTCCCAGGGTTTTGTACTTGTTGTCCTTGTCTAGGGGTTCCCAGGTTTTCGTACTCGTTGTCCTTGTCTAGGGGTTCCCAGGGTTTCGTTTCTCGTTGTCCTTGTCTAGGGGTTCCCAGGGTTTTGTACTCGTTGTCCTTGTCTAGGGGTTCCCAGGGTTTTGTACTCGTTGTCCTTGTCTAGGGGTTCCCAGGGTTTCGTACTCCTTGTCCTGGTCTAGGGGTTCCCAGGGTTTCGTACTCGTTGTCATTGTCTAGGGGTTCCCAGGGTTTCCTACTTGTTGTCCTTGTCTAGGGGTTCCCAGGGTTTTGTACTCGTTGTCCTTGTCTAGGGGTTCCCAGGGTTTCGTACTCGTTGTCCTTGTCTAGGGATTCCCAGGGTTTTGTACTCGTTGTCCTTGTCTAGGGGTTACCAGGGTTTCGTACTCGTCCTTGTTTAGGGATTCCCAGGGTTTCGTACTCGTTGTCCTTGTCTAGGGATTCCCAGGGTTTCGTACTCGTTGTCCTTGTCTAGGGGTTCCCAGGGCTTCGTACTCATTGTCATTGTCTAGGGGTTCCCAGGGCTTCGTACTCGTTGTCCTTGTCTAGGGGTTCCCAGGGTTTCGTACTCATTGTCCTTGTCTAGGGGTTCCCAGGGCTTCGTACTCGTTGTCCTTGTCTAGAGATTCCCAGGGTTCGCACTCGTTGTCCTTGTCTAGGGGTTCCCAGGGTTTCGTACTCATTGTCCTTGTCTAGGGGTTCCCAGGGCTTCGTACTCGTTGTCCTTGTCTAGGGATTCCCAGGGTTCGCACTCGTTGTCCTTGTCTAGGGGTTCCCAGGGTTTCGTACTCGTTGTCATTGTCTAGGGGTTCCCAGGGTTTCGTACTCGTTGTCCTTGTCTAGGGATTCCCAGGGCTTCGTACTCGTTGTCCTTGTCTAGGGATTCCCAGGGTTTTGTACTCGTTGTCCTTGTCTAGGGGTTCCCAGGGTTTCGTACTCGTCCTTGTTTAGGGATTCCCAGGGTTTCGTACTCGTTGTCCTTGTCTAGGGATTCCCAGGGTTTCGTACTCGTTGTCCTTGTCTAGGGGTTCCCAGGGTTTTGTACTCGTTGTCCTTGTCTAGGGGTTCCCAGGGCTTCATACTCGTTGTCATTGTCTAGGGGTTCCCAGGGCTTCGTACTCGTTGTCCTTGTCTAGGGGTTCCCAGGGTTTCGTACTCATTGTCCTTGTCTAGGGGTTCCCAGGGCTTCGTACTCGTTGTCCTTGTCTAGGGATTCCCAGGGTTTTGTACTCGTTGTCCTTGTCTAGGGATTCCCAGGGTTTCGTACTCGTTGTCCTTGTCTAGGGATTCCCAGGGTTTTGTACTCGTTGTCCTTGTCTAGGGATTCCCAGGGTTTTGTACTCGTTGTCCTTGTCTAGGGATTCCCAGGGTTTCGTACTCGTTGTCCTTGTCTAGGGGTTCCCAGGGTTTCGTACTCGTTGTCATTGTCTAGGGGTTCCCAGGGTTTCGTACTCGTTGTCCTTGTCTAGGGATTCCCAGGGCTTCGTACTCGTTGTCCTTGTCTAGGGATTCCCAGGGTTTTGTACTCGTTGTCCTTGTCTAGGGGTTCCCAGGGTTTCATACTCGTCCTTGTTTAGGGATTCCCAGGGTTTCGTACTCGTTGTCCTTGTCTAGGGATTCCCAGGGTTTCGTACTCGTTGTCCTTGTCTAGGGGTTCCCAGGGTTTTGTACTCGTTGTCCTTGTCTAGGGGTTCCCAGGGCTTCATACTCGTTGTCATTGTCTAGGGGTTCCCAGGGTTTCGCACTCGTTGTCATTGTCTAGGGGTTCCCAGGGTTTCCTACTTGTTGTCCTTGTCTAGGGGTTCCCAGGGCTTCGTAGTTGTTGTCCTTGTCTAGGGGTTCCCAGGGCTTCGCACTCGTTGTCCTTGTCTAGGGGTTCCCTGGGTTTTGTACTCGTTGTCCTTGTCTAGGGGTTCCCAGGGTTTCGCACTCATTGTCCTTGTCTAGGGGTTCCCAGGGTTTCGTACTCGTTGTCCTTGTCTAGGGGTTCCCAGGGTTTCATACTCGTTGTCATTGTCTAGGGGTTCCCAGGGTTTCGTACTCGTTGTCATTGTCTAGGGGTTCCCAGGGTTTCATACTCGTTGTCATTGTCTAGGGGTTCCCAGGGTTTCGTACTCGTTGTCATTGTCTAGGGGTTCCCAGGGTTTCATACTCGTTGTCATTGTCTAGGGGTTCCCAGGGTTTCATACTCGTTGTCATTGTCTAGGGGTTCCCAGGGTTTCGTACTCGTTGTCCTTGTCTAGGGGTTCCCAGGGTTTCATACTCGTTGTCATTGTCTAGGGGTTCCCAGGGTTTCGTACTCGTTGTCCTTGTCTAGGGGTTCCCAGGGTTTCATACTCGTTGTCATTGTCTAGGGGTTCCCAGGGTTTCGTACTCATTGTCCTTGTCTAGGGGTTCCCAGGGCTTCGTACTCGTTGTCCTTGTCTAGGGATTCCCAGGGTTTCGCACTCGTTGTCATTGTCTAGGGGTTCCCAGGGTTTCCTACTTGTTGTCCTTGTCTAGGGGTTCCCAGGGCTTCGTAGTTGTTGTCCTTGTCTAGGGGTTCCCAGGGCTTCGCACTCGTTGTCCTTGTCTAGGGGTTCCCTGGGTTTTGTACTCGTTGTCCTTGTCTAGGGGTTCCCAGGGTTTCGCACTCATTGTCCTTGTCTAGGGGTTCCCAGGGTTTCGTACTCGTTGTCCTTGTCTAGGGGTTCCCAGGGTTTCATACTCGTTGTCATTGTCTAGGGGTTCCCAGGGTTTCGTACTCGTTGTCATTGTCTAGGGGTTCCCAGGGTTTCATACTCGTTGTCATTGTCTAGGGGTTCCCAGGGTTTCGTACTCGTTGTCATTGTCTAGGGGTTCCCAGGGTTTCATACTCGTTGTCATTGTCTAGGGGTTCCCAGGGTTTCATACTCGTTGTCATTGTCTAGGGGTTCCCAGGGTTTCGTACTCGTTGTCATTGTCTAGGGGTTCCCAGGGTTTCATACTCGTTGTCATTGTCTAGGGGTTCCCAGGGTTTCGTACTCGTTGTCCTTGTCTAGGGATTCCCAGGGTTTCGTACTCGTTGTCCTTGTCTAGGGGTTCCCAGGGTTTTGTACTCGTTGTCCTTGTCTAGGGGTTCCCAGGGCTTCATACTCGTTGTCATTGTCTAGGGGTTCCCAGGGCTTCGTACTCGTTGTCCTTGTCTAGGGGTTCCCAGGGTTTCGTACTCATTGTCCTTGTCTAGGGGTTCCCAGGGCTTCGTACTCGTTGTCCTTGTCTAGGGATTCCCAGGGTTTCGCACTCGTTGTCCTTGTCTAGGGGTTCCCAGGGTTTCGTACTCGTTGTCATTGTCTAGGGGTTCCCAGGGTTTCGTACTCGTTGTCCTTGTCTAGGGATTCCCAGGGTTTCGTACTCGTTGTCCTTGTCTAGGGATTCCCAGGGTTTCGTACTCGTTGTCCTTGTCTAGGGGTTCCCAGGGTTTCGTACTCGTTGTCCTTGTCTAGGGATTCCCAGGGTTTCGCACTCGTTGTCCTTGTCAAGGGGTTCCCAGGGTTTCGTACTCGTTGTCCTTGTTTAGGGGTTCCCAGGGTTTCGTACTGGTTGTCCTTGTCTAGGGGTTCCCAGGGTTTCGTACTCGTTGTCCTTGTCTAGGGGTTCCCAGGGTTTCATACTCGTTGTCCTGGTCTAGGGGTTCCCAGGGTTTCGTACTCGTTGTCCTTGTCTAGGGGTTCCCAGGGTTTTGTACTTGTTGTCCTTGTCTAGGGGTTCCCAGGTTTTCGTACTCGTTGTCCTTGTCTAGGGGTTCCCAGGGTTTCGTTTCTCGTTGTCCTTGTCTAGGGGTTCCCAGGGTTTTGTACTCGTTGTCCTTGTCTAGGGGTTCCCAGGGTTTTGTACTCGTTGTCCTTGTCTAGGGGTTCCCAGGGTTTCGTACTCCTTGTCCTGGTCTAGGGGTTCCCAGGGTTTCGTACTCGTTGTCATTGTCTAGGGGTTCCCAGGGTTTCCTACTTGTTGTCCTTGTCTAGGGGTTCCCAGGGTTTTGTACTCGTTGTCCTTGTCTAGGGGTTCCCAGGGTTTCGTACTCGTTGTCCTTGTCTAGGGATTCCCAGGGTTTTGTACTCGTTGTCCTTGTCTAAGGGTTCCCAGGGCTTCGTACTCATTGTCATTGTCTAGGGGTTCCCAGGGCTTCGTACTCGTTGTCCTTGTCTAGGGGTTCCCAGGGTTTCGTACTCATTGTCCTTGTCTAGGGGTTCCCAGGGCTTCGTACTCGTTGTCCTTGTCTAGGGATTCCCAGGGTTCGCACTCGTTGTCCTTGTCTAGGGGTTCCCAGGGTTTCGTACTCATTGTCCTTGTCTAGGGGTTCCCAGGGCTTCGTACTCGTTGTCCTTGTCTAGGGATTCCCAGGGTTCGCACTCGTTGTCCTTGTCTAGGGGTTCCCAGGGTTTCATACTCGTTGTCATTGTCTAGGGGTTCCCAGGGTTTCGTACTCGTTGTCCTTGTCTAGGGATTCCCAGGGCTTCGTACTCGTTGTCCTTGTCTAGGGATTCCCAGGGTTTTGTACTCGTTGTCCTTGTCTAGGGGTTCCCAGGGTTTCGTACTCGTCCTTGTTTAGGGATTCCCAGGGTTTCGTACTCGTTGTCCTTGTCTAGGGATTCCCAGGGTTTCGTACTCGTTGTCCTTGTCTAGGGGTTCCCAGGGTTTTGTACTCGTTGTCCTTGTCTAGGGGTTCCCAGGGCTTCATACTCGTTGTCATTGTCTAGGGGTTCCCAGGGCTTCGTACTCGTTGTCCTTGTCTAGGGGTTCCCAGGGTTTCGTACTCATTGTCCTTGTCTAGGGGTTCCCAGGGCTTCGTACTCGTTGTCCTTGTCTAGGGATTCCCAGGGTTTTGTACTCGTTGTCCTTGTCTAGGGATTCCCAGGGTTTCGTACTCGTTGTCCTTGTCTAGGGATTCCCAGGGTTTTGTACTCGTTGTCCTTGTCTAGGGATTCCCAGGGTTTTGTACTCGTTGTCCTTGTCTAGGGATTCCCAGGGTTTCGTACTCGTTGTCCTTGTCTAGGGGTTCCCAGGGTTTCGTACTCGTTGTCATTGTCTAGGGGTTCCCAGGGTTTCGTACTCGTTGTCCTTGTCTAGGGATTCCCAGGGCTTCGTACTCGTTGTCCTTGTCTAGGGATTCCCAGGGTTTTGTACTCGTTGTCCTTGTCTAGGGGTTCCCAGGGTTTCATACTCGTCCTTGTTTAGGGATTCCCAGGGTTTCGTACTCGTTGTCCTTGTCTAGGGATTCCCAGGGTTTCGTACTCGTTGTCCTTGTCTAGGGGTTCCCAGGGTTTTGTACTCGTTGTCCTTGTCTAGGGGTTCCCAGGGCTTCATACTCGTTGTCATTGTCTAGGGGTTCCCAGGGCTTCGTACTCGTTGTCCTTGTCTAGGGGTTCCCAGGGTTTCGTACTCATTGTCCTTGTCTAGGGGTTCCCAGGGCTTCGTACTCGTTGTCCTTGTCTAGGGATTCCCAGGGTTTTGTACTCGTTGTCCTTGTCTAGGGATTCCCAGGGTTTCGTACTCGTTGTCCTTGTCTAGGGATTCCCAGGGTTTTGTACTCGTTGTCCTTGTCTAGGGATTCCCAGGGTTTTGTACTCGTTGTCCTTGTCTAGGGATTCCCAGGGTTTCGTACTCGTTGTCCTTGTCTAGGGGTTCCCAGGGTTTCGTACTCGTTGTCATTGTCTAGGGGTTCCCAGGGTTTCGTACTCGTTGTCCTTGTCTAGGGGTTCCCAGGGTTTCATACTCGTTGTCATTGTCTAGGGGTTCCCAGGGTTTCGTACTCGTTGTCCTTGTCTAGGGGTTCCCAGGGTTTCATACTCGTTGTCATTGTCTAGGGGTTCCCAGGGTTTCACACTCGTTGTCATTGTCTAGGGGTTCCCAGGGTTTCATACTCGTTGTCATTGTCTAGGGGTTCCCAGGGTTTCGTACTCGTTGTCATTGTCTAGGGGTTCCCAGGGTTTCATACTCGTTGTCATTGTCTAGGGGTTCCCAGGGTTTCATACTCATTGGCCTTGTCTAGGGGTTCCCAGGGTTTCATACTCATTGGCCTTGTCTAGGGGTTCCCAGGGTTTCATACTCATTGTCCTTGTCTAGGGGTTCCCAGGGTTTCGTACTCGTTGTCCTTGTCTAGGGGTTCCCAGGGTTTCATACTCGTTGTCATTGTCTAGGGGTTCCCAGGGTTTTATACTCGTTGTCATTGTCTAGGGGTTCCCAGGGTTTCGTACTCGTTGTCATTGTCTAGGGGTTCCCAGGGTTTCATACTCATTGGCCTTGTCTAGGGGTTCCCAGGGTTTCATACTCATTGTCCTTGTCTAGGGGTTCCCAGGGTTGATAACCCAGTAACTGTAGAGGCCGACACTTGAATTCCTTGTTAGGATTTTTATTTTGCATAAAACAGAACAAACTCAGTCTCTAAGTTGGGAGTAGAGGGTATCGGGGTATCGGGGTAAAGTTTAGCTCAGGTACTTGGAACTGCCGACTTCAATAAAAGTCTCTCTCTGTACACAGTCCAGGGAACAGCCGCTCACAACTGGATTCTTTAACTGTTGGATAAATCCTTTATTTTTGGGTTTAGCCGCCAACAACTAATTCCAGCTCTTCAATGTCTCTCACACAGACTTGGTTGGAAACTTGGTTACAACTGGAAGGATAGAAGTAGGAACTTTTCTTACTGTACCAGAATCTTTCAGCCGGTCCGGCAATACTGTAAGTATTGTGGATTCAATCAATGTCCATGGCAGCTCAGCTTCCAGGCTCTTACCGAGCAGCCAGCCTCATGTGTGGCTCTCTTACCGAAAGAGTCCTCCCCTGGTCACGTGTAGAGCCGCTGGGCCTCTCCAAACCCGAGACGGCACCGGAACACTTTAGAATCCTCCTTCCAGTTACTGCGCCTCGGAGTAGCCAGTTCTGAGGCTCGGAAACGGATGGATCCGCACCCCAGGCCATGAGGGCCTCCGGGGGCTGGTTAGGAGGACCATGGAGTCAGAACATACTTCTGGACCGGAACCCCCAACCACGTGACTTCAGCACCCTACGTACCCTCTCCCGGAATACACATCGAGACAACGTGCCCACTGATTGGCCCCCAGAGAGAGAGATTGGTACCCAATGCGTGCAACCAGACTGCGTTCCAATGCCTGTCAAAGGTGCTACCTCCACCTATGACCAGGCAGAACACAATACAGTCCGGCCAAACTGATGCCAAAACCATAATTTAGTGGAATTAACCCCAAAACTGAACTATAGTCTTGGGAAAAAAGATTTTTTTTACAGACATAGCGAGTACTCTTCAGGAATACCGGCGCTACTTTGTATTAAAAATGTAATACTAAAAATAATGCGCTTCAATCATTCTGACACCATAACAACCATGGCGCTGTGATGATCGAAGCGCCAACACCAGACATTCCCCGACAAATTGGCAGTGCCCCTCCCGAGACCAGACTCTGGATCCGCCCCTGTGTGCGATTACATTGGATATCATGTATGTTGTGTGATTATATGTCAGTGTTACATTGTATATCATGTATGTTGTGGTCGTCCATTTTCTCCCTATGTGCGGTCACCAGTTGGGTATTTATATATTGTGGGGTCACCAGTTGGGTATTTATATATTGTGGGGTCACAAGTCCGGTATTTATAAATTGTGGGGTCACCAGTCCTGTATTTATATATTGTGGGGTCACAAGTCCAGGATTTATATATTATGGGGTCACCAGTCCGGTATTTATATATTGTGGGGTCACAAGTCCAGGATTTATATATTGTGGGGTCACCAGTCCGGTATTTATATATTGTGGGGTCACCAGTCCGGTATTTATATACTGTGGGGTCACCAGTCCGGTATTTATAAATTGTGGGGTCACCAGTCCGGTATTTATATATTGTGGGGTCACCAGTCCGGTATTTATAAATTGTGGGGTCACCAGTCCGGTATTTATATATTGTGGGGTCATAAGTCCAATATTTATATATTGGGGGTCACCAGTCTGGTATTTATATATTGTGGGGTCACCAGTCCAGTATTTATATATTGTGGGGTCACCAGTCCGGTATTTATATATTGTGGGGTCACAAGTCCAGGATTTATATATTGGGGGTCACCAGTCTGGTATTTATATATTGTGGGGTCACCAGTCCAGTATTTATATATTGTGGGGTCACCAGTCCGGTATTTATATATTGTGGGGTCACCAGTCCGGTATTTATATATTGTGGGGTCACCAGTCCGGTATTTATATACTGTGGGGTCACCAGTCCGGTATTTATATACTGTGGGGTCACCAGTCCGGTATTTATATATTGTGGGGTCACCAGACCAGTATTTATATATTGTGGGGTCACCAGTCCAGTATTTGTATATTGTGGGGTCACCAGTCCGGTATTTATATATTGTGGGGTCACCAGTCCGGTATTTATATATTGTGGGGTCACCAGTCCGGTATTTATATAAAGAAATCATATCCCCTCTCAGGCGTCTCTTCTCCAGAGAGAATAAGTTCAGAGCTCACAACCTTTCCTCATAACTAATATCCTCCAGACCCTTTATTAGCTTTGTTGCCCTTCTTTGTAGTCGCTCCATTTCCAGTACATCCTTCCTGAGGACTGGTGCCCAGAACTGGACAGTATACTCCAGGTGCGGCCGGACCAGAGTCTTGTAGAGGGGAGAATTATCCTTTTATCTCTGGAGTTGATCCCTTTTTAATGCCAATATTCTGTTTGCTTTGTTAGCAGCAGCTTGGCATTGCTGAGCCCATCATCTACTAGGACCCCCAGGTCCTTCTCCATCCTAGATCCCCCCAGAGGTTCCCCTCCCCCTAGGTCCTTCTCCATCCTAGATCCCCCCAGAGGTTCCCCCCCCCCAGGTCCTTCTCCATCCTAGATCCCCCCAGAGGTTCTCCCCCCAGTCTATAGATTGCATTCAGATTTTTTCCCCCCCAAATCCATTATTTTACATTTTTCTACATTGAACCTCATTTCCCATGTAGTTGCCCCTCCCCCATTCATTTGTTCAGATCTTCTTGCAAGGTTTCCACATCCTGCGGAGAAGTTATTGCCCTGCTTAGCTTAGTATTGTCCGCAAATACAGAGATTGGACTGTTTCCCCCATCCCCCTCCTCCAGGTCATTTATGTACAAATTAAATAGGATTGGTCCCAGCACAGAACAGTTGATACAGTGGAAGAAGGTCCATCTAGCCCAGCCAATCAGGATGGCCCTCTGGTGGCGGACAGGAAACACAAATGAAGGATCATCCATTAGGGCCGCTGCCATGGATCAATGGTCACCACGGCAGGGTGGGGCAGCAAATGCAACCAACACAAGCTCCGGGGCGGATGGGAATTTCCAACATTCAGGAACTTCGAGGAGCCTTCATGGCCACCTTGCTGCCTCACATAGAGGGTCACCCAGTTTTGCTCCGTTTGGACAAGGCGGGACGCACAGCCAATCCCCTTTGAGAGAGGTGGAGCCAATCATGACATTGGCAGAGAAATATCTTACAGATTAGGGGACATATCTTCCAGGCCATCAGAACTTGGAAGCCGATTGCCTATCCAGACAATTCAAACATTCCAAAAAATGGTCTAAAAGTGTTAAAGCCAATCTTCCTAGAGACTCCCCCTCCCCCATGTGTGATCTCCGACACCGTCCCAGACTCCCCCTCCCCCATGTGTGATCTCCGACACCGTCCCAGACTCCCCCTCCCCCATGTGTGATCTCCGACACCGTCCCAGACTCCCCCTCCCCCATGTGTGATCTCCGGCACCGTCCCAGACTCCCCCTCCCCCATGTGTGATCTCCGACACCGTCCCAGACTCCCCCTCCCCGTGTGTGATCTCCGACACCGTCCCAGACTCCCCCTCCCCCATGTGTGATCTCCGACACCGTCCCAGACTCCCCCTCCCCCATGTGTGATCTCCGACACCGTCCCAGACTCCCCCTCCCCCATGTGTGATCTCCGACACCGTCCCAGACTCCCCCTCCCCCATGTGTGATCTCCGACACCGTCCCAGACTCCCCCTCCCCCATGTGTGATCTCCGGCACCGTCCCAGACTCCCCCTCCCCCATGTGTGATCTCCGACACCATCCCAGACTCCCCCTCCCCATGTGTGATCTCCGACACCATCCCAGACTCCCCCTCCCCATGTGTGATCTCCGACACCTTCCCAGACTCCCCCTCCCCATGTGTGATCTCCGGCACCGTCCCAGACTCCCCCTCCCCATGTGTGATCTCCGACACCGTCCCAGACTCCCCCTCCCCATGTGTGATCTCCGGCACCGTCCCAGACTCCTCCTCCCCCATGTGTGATCTCCGGCACTGTCCCAGACTCCCCCTCCCCCATGTGTGATCTCCGGCACCGTTCAAAACTCCGCCCTCCCCATGTGTGATCTCTGACACTGTCCCAGACTCCGCCCTCCCCTGTGTGTGATCTCTGGCACCGTTTAAGACTCCGCCCTCCCTGTGTGTGATCTCCGACCTCCCCCGTGTGTTATCTCCGACACCGTCCCAGACTCCGCCCTCCCCGTGTGTTATCTCCGACACCGTCCCAGACTCCGCCCTCCCCGTGTGTTATCTCCGACACCGTCCCAGACTCCGCCCTCCCCGTGTGTTATCTCCGACACCGTCCCAGACTCTGCCCTCCCCTGTGTGTTATCTCCGACACCGTCCCAGACTCCGCCCTCCCTGTGTGTCATCTCTGACACTGTTCCAGACTCCGCCCTCCCTGTGTTATCTCCGACACCATCCCAGACTCCTCCCTCCCCGTGTGTGATCTCCGACACCGTCCCAGACTCTGCCCTCCCTGTGTGTTATCTCCGACACCGTCCCAGACTCTGCCCTCCCTGTGTGTTATCTCTGACACCGTCCCAGACTCCTCCCTCCCCGTGTGTGATCTCCGACACCGTCCCAGACTCCGCCCTCCCCGTGTGTCATCTCCGGCAGCGTCCCAGACTCCGCCCTCCCTGTGTGTGATCTCCGACATCGTCCCAGACTCCTCCCTACCCCGTGTGTGATCTCCGGCACAATCCCAGACTTCTCCCTCCCCCGTGTGTAAACTCCGACACCGTCCCAGACTCCTCCCTCCCCCGTGTGTGATCTCCGACACCGTTCCAGACTCCTCCCTCCCCGTGTGTGATCTCCGACACCGTCCCAGACTCCGCCCTCCCCATGTGTGATCTCCGACACCGTCCCAGACTCCGCCCTCCCCATGTGTGATCTCCGACACCGTCCCAGAGTCCTCCTCCCGTGTGTGATCTCCGTCACCGTCCAAGACTCCCCCTCCCCGTGTGTGATCTCCGACACCGTCCCAGACTCCGCCCTCCCCATGTGTGATCTCCGACACCGTCCCAGACTCCGCCCTCCCCATGTGTGATCTCCGACACCGTCCCAGAGTCCTCCTCCCGTGTGTGATCTCCGTCACCGTCCAAGACTCCCCCTCCCCGTGTGTGATCTCCGGCACCGTCCCAGACTCCCCCGTGTGTGATCTCCGACACCGTCCCAGACTACCCCTCCCTGTGTGTGATCTCCGACACCGTCCCAGACTCCCCCTCCCTGTGTGTGATCTCCGACACCGTCCCAGACTCCGCCCTCCCCATGTGTGATCTCCGACACCGTCCCAGAGTCCTCCTCCCGTGTGTGATCTCCGTCACCGTCCAAGACTCCCCCTCCCCGTGTGTGATCTCCGGCACCGTCCCAGACTCCCCCGTGTGTGATCTCCGACACCGTCCCAGACTCCCCCTCCCTGTGTGTGATCTCCGACACCGTCCCAGACTCCCCCTCCCTGTGTGTGATCTCCGACACCGTCCCAGACGCCTCCCTCCCCGTGTGATCTCCGACACCGTCCCAGACTACCCCTCCCCGTGTGTGATCTCCAACACCGTCCCAGACTCCGCCCTCCCCGTGTGTGATCTCCGGCACCGTCCCAGACTCCCCCTCCCCCGTGTGTGATCTCCGACACCGCCCCACACTCCGCCCTCCCCGTGTGTGATCTCCGACACCGTCTCAGACGCCTCCCTCCCCGTGTGTGATCTCCGACACCGTCCCAGACTACCCCTCCCCGTGTGTGATCTCCGACACCGTCCCAGACTCCCCCTCCCTGTGTGTGATCTCCGACACCGTCCCAGAGTCCCCCTCTCCCGTGTGTGATCTCCGACACCGTCCAAGACTCCCCCTCCCCGTGTGTGATCTCCGGCACCGTCCCAGACTCCCCCTCCCCCGTGTGTGATCTCCGACACCGCCCCACACTCCGCCCTCCCCGTGTGTGATCTCCGACACCGTCTCAGACGCCTCCCTCCCCGTGTGTGATCTCCGACACCGTCCCAGACTACCCCTCCCCGTGTGTGATCTCCGACACCGTCCCAGACTCCCCCTCCCTGTGTGTGATCTCCGACACCGTCCCAGAGTCCCCCTCTCCCGTGTGTGATCTCCGACACCGTCCAAGACTCCCCCTCCCCGTGTGTGATCTCCGGCACCGTCCCAGACTCCCCCTCCCCCGTGTGTGATCTCCGACACCGTCCCAGACTCCCCCTCCCCGTGTGTGATCTCCGGCACCATCCCAGAGTCCCCCTCTCCCGTGTGTGATCTCCGACACCGTCCAAGACTCCCCCTCCCCGTGTGTGATCTCCGGCACCGTCCCAGACTCCCCCTCCCCCGTGTGTGATCTCCGACACCGTCCCAGACTCCCCCTCCCCGTGTGTGATCTCCGACACCGTCCCAGACTCCCCCTCCCCGGTGTGTGATCTCCGACCCCGTCCCAGACTCCGCCCTCCCCGTGTGTGATCTCCGACACCGTCTCAGACGCCTCCCTCCCCGTGTGTGATCTCCGACACCGTCCCAGACTCCCCGTGTTAGATCTCCGGCACCGTCCCAGACTCCGCCCTTCCTGTGTGTGATGTCCGACACCGTCCCAGACTCCGCCCTCCCTGTGTGTGATCTCCGACACGTCCCAGACTCCGCCCTCCCCATGTGTGATCTCCGACACCGTCCCAGACTCCCCCTCCCACGTGTGTGATCTCCGACACCGTCCCAGACTCCCCCTCCCCATGTGCGGTCTCCAGGTGATCTCCATCCCTCTATGATAGGAGGTTCAGGTGAGACTCTTTGGACCAATCATCTCATCAATCATACAATTTACTTCCAACATGTGCATTGCGATGGCAGACTACAGACAATAACTTACAGAGTCCAGAGTGGGGGTTAGAGTGTAAGTTCTGTGGGTCACATTATACAGCAGTGCTGAGTGACAGCGCCACCCGATGGTGAAATGGGTCATTACAGAGGAGAGGTGCAGATGGGGGGGACAGTGGGGGGGGGGGGGGGGGGGTCATTATGATTTTAGCGGAGGATGGGTAACCTGGAAGCTTGTCCTCTCCGCAGCTTTCCCGCATGGCTTTCCATTGGCTGCATTGAAGTGAGTGGAGGGTGGTTGGCACAGAGGTGACACATGGCGAGCGGACGCACACAGACACACCATTTCCAGTTCTCGGGGGGAGGGGGCGCTGTCATTGGATTCTAGGACTAAGGAGTGGAAGGAAAGCGAAGTGCGGCGGCGTCTGCCTGGCTGCAAGTTCATGCGATAAATAGTCATTCAGAAGATTGGCACTTTTCCTGGGAAACCGTTCTGACGAGGTGGACCAGACTACAAGCCCACCACCCTCCACCTGATCCCGGGTCTCCCCCTCACTCGCTGTCCATGGGATTTAGGACCACTGGCAGGAACAGTCTGTCGGTTCTTGGATGGAATAATTGACCCAAGTGGAGTTTCCGGTGCAATATAGCTGAACGACCCGCCGCTGGAGGCCGAGCTCCCGGCAGCACTTGCAGAAGCGGGCGTAGGTATTGATGTTGTAGTTGTAGATGCTGGCGGAGGGGCACTTCCCGTCACATGACACGATGTTCACCTGCGGAGAAGAGCGGAGCCAGGTCAACAACAAGGCTATTCACCAAGACTGTCAGCTTCACCACGAGCCCCTGGACCCTCACCAACCCCCTGGACCCTCGCAGAGCCTCAGAACACTCACCGAGCCACGGAAACCTCACCGAGTCAAGGAACCGTCGCCAAGCCCCTGGACCATCACCGAGCCAAGGAACCGTCACTGAACCCCTGGACCCTCACTGAACCATGGAACCCTCACCAAACCCCAATACCCTCACTGAGCCACGGAATCGTCACTGAGCCCCTGGACCCTCACTGAGCCACTGAACCCTCAACAAACCTCAGTACACTCACTGAGCCACCCACAGAACCCTCACTGAGCCCCGTCACTCACCGAAACCCTGGTACCCTCATCGAGCCATGGAACCCTCACCGAGTCCCTGGACCCTCACTAAGCCACAGAACCTTCACTGAACCCCAGTATCCTCACCAAGCCCCTGGACCCTCACCGAGCCCTTGGACCCTCACTGGCCACAGAAGCCTCACCGAGCCCGGGTACCCTCACTGAGCAGAGCCACAGAACCCTCACTGAGACATGAAAAAAACGTTGCTGAGCCACAGAACCCACACTGAGCCCAGGTACCCTCACCGAGCCACAGAACCTTCACAGAGCCACAGAACCCTCACTGAACCCCGGTACCCTCGCCGAGCCCAGGGACCCTCGCTGAGCCACAGAATCCTCGCCGAGCCCCGGTACCCTCACTGAACCGAGCCACATAACCGTCACCAAACCACAGTACCCTCAGTGAGCCCCGAAACCACCACCGAGCCGAACCCCCGAAACTGCCACCAAGCCCCAGTGCCCTCGCTGAGTTCCGGAACTGCTGAAAGTGTTTCTTGGTGTCCGATCAGATAGTGTCCCCCATAACATAGCATCCACTTTGTACAAGAAGCCGAACATCTCCGAAGATGAACGGCGCCTGCGCTGTGAGTCCACGTTCAAGCCCCACCATCCAAGTGGACATAGAGTTAGAATAGAAAATTGCTGAGCGAAGCGAGGCCGTGCCCGAAGTGTGGCGAGCAGCCCTGTTACTATGAGCAACTGTATGTCCACTTGGATGGTGGGCCTTCAACCTGGACTCTTCTGAGACTTTCGGAGTCTCCTTGTCCTCCGTACTGCACAAGCGCTGCGCCTGCGCAATACGGGCCGGACACTATCCGACACTATCTGATGACCGGACACTTCGTGTCAGAACACCGGCAGTGATGTGAGGACACAGTGTGGTCTGGATCAGGAAAAGTGTGAAGAGTGAGGGTGGGGTGACAGACAGTCCTTTCATGGGCTGAGCTCACAATGTACTTACTGGGGTGTTACTTCTACAATCGTTCTTCCTGATCGTCATCCGGACCGTCACCCGCTTACAGAACTTTCCATCTTCTTTACCTGAAACACACAAAATCCTACTCAGGACTGGCCCCAAGAGCTGACACTTCCTGGCCCCGAGAGCTGACTCTTCCTGGGCCCGAGAGCTGACTCTTCCTGGCCCCCGAGAGCTGACTCTTCCTGGCCCCCGAGAGCTGACTCTTCCTGGGCCCGAGAGCTGAATCTTCCTGGGCCCGAGAGCTGAATCTTCCTGGGCCCGAGAGCTGAATCTTCCTGGGCCCGAGAGCTGACTCTTCCTGGGCCAAAAGCTGACACATCCTGGCCCCCTGAGAGCTGACACTTCCTGGCCCCGAGAGCTGACACTTCCTGGCCCCGAGAGCTGACTCTTTCTGGGCCCGAGAGCTGACACTTCCTGGCCCCCGAGAGCTGACTCTTCCTGGGCCAAAAGCTGACACATCCTGGCCCCGAGAGCTGACACATCCTGGCCCCCTGGGAGCTGACACATCCTGGCCCCCTGGGAGCTGACACATCCTGGCCCCCTGGGAGCTGACACATCCTGGCCCCCTGGGAGCTGACACATCCTGGCCCCCTGGGAGCTGACATTTCCTGGCCCCGAGAGCTGACACTTCCTGGCCCCGAGAGCTGACACTTCCTGGACCCGAAAGCGGACACTTCCTGGCCCCCGAGAGCTGACTATTCCTGGCCCCCGAGAGCTGACTATTCCTGGCCCCGAGAGCTGACTATTCCTGGCCCCGAGAGCTGACACTTCCTGGCCCAGAGAGCTGACACTTCCTGGCCCAGAGAGCTGACACTTCCTGGCCCCCAAGAGCTAACACTTCCTGGCCCCCGTGAGCTAACACTTCCTGGCCCGAGAGCTGACACTTCCTGGCCCTGAGAGCTGACACTTCCTGGCCCCGAGCTGGACTGGTAGTCTGCTATGTCAGTGATGGTTTTTGTGGACTCCATATGAGGGAACAGGGCTATCAGCCCTCCACCTTTGGCTCTAGATTCCAGGAAAGACATTGTCGTGTTTAGTGGAAGAAATCGCCAGTTTTACAAATTGTCTGTAAATTGAAGGAATTCTGACTGTGTGTCCGACCTCTGGGATCAGAACGTAGGCTGGACTATATATATATATATATATATATATATCAGACCCGTACTGGACGGCGGCGTAATGCGAGTTTTTAAAGGGGACCTTGTGTATGAGGGGGGGGGGGGGGTTTCTTAAATAGACGGTATTATACTGTATTTGGATTTGGTTGCATTATATGACAATACCTGGGAACCCCTCGGCACGCCTGGAGATGTTTGATGCTGATGAGGAAATAGGAAGAGGTTTTTGGAACGATTGATTTGATTAAATGCCCATTTACCCAGAAGAATCTGGTGAGTGTGCCCCCCAGAGGGAGTGTGTCCCCCAGAGGTAGTGTGCCCCCTAGAGGTAGTGTGCCCCCTAGAGGTAGTGTGCCCCCCTAGAGGGAGTGTGCCCCCTAGAGGGAGTGTGCCCCCCAGAGGGTGATCTGCATTTCTGGTGACAGGTGCACTGCTCTGGCTTTACCTCTAGTCTACATCTAGAACCATCTTCCGGCATGAACTCTCCTATCCATCGATCCCTACATCACATTTCATCTGCATTGTGTAATGATGATTACACAGGACTGATATGGGACTATGATCAGCTAGCGCTGTTTTAGTAATTTGATCAGTGATTGGACTGCTAATTATTTTTACTAACATTTGTGATATATATATTATAATGCGGAAGTTATTCCCGGCCCGGTACAGATCCCTTCCAGCCATTGTGGAGGGAAATGTTCTGCGCTCCTCCTATGACAGCGCCATAGCTGACCATTTACTTACATGTTTTGCAGCATCCCTCCAGGAAGGAAACGACATATCCGCCCATCTAGAGGACGAGAGAAATATCTCAGGAAATCATTTCTGCCAATCAAACAATATTCACCAATTCTTTCACACATTTATCACAGCCAATCAGGATTCATCTTCTTACTCCTAACCCATCCATTATGAGTTACTCTGAATCCCTATCTGATGGGATCGCTATATACATAGAGATCGCTATATCCATAGAGATCGCTATATCCATAGAGATCGCTATATCCATAGAGATTAGGAATGAGCTTCGAGTTCAACTTGAACATTGCCCGTTTGCTTGTTCGCTGAACAGTGAACAATTTGGGGTGTTCACGGCAAATTCGAAAGGCCGGGGAACAACCTGTACAAGTCTATGGGAGAAATCTAAAGTGCTAATTTTAAAGGCTTATATGCAAGTTATTGTCATAAAAAGCATTTGGGCACCCGGGTCCTGCCCCGGGGGAGTGTTTGGGGACCCGGGTCCTGCCCCGGGGGAGTGTTTGGGCACCCGGGTCCTGCCCCGGGGGAGTGTTTGGGCACCCGGGTCCTGCCCCAGGGGACATGTATCAATGCAAAAAAAAAAGTTTTAAAAACTGCAGTTTTTTCGGGAGCCGTGATTTTAATAATGCTTAAAGTGAAACAATAAAAGTGTAATATTCCTTTCAATTTCATACCTGGGGGGTGTCTATAGTATGCCTGTGAAGGGGCGCATGTTTCCCGTGCTTAGAACTGTCCCTGCACAAAGTGTAATTTCTGCAGAAAAAAAGTCATTTAAAATCACTCACGGCTATAATGAATTGTCGGCTCCCGTAATACAGAGAACACTCATTGAAAGTCATTGATAAAAAAAACAAAAAATGGCGTGGAGTTCCCCCTTAGACCCTTTATCTGGCAGGCCGCAGGCAAAGAGGGGGAGACGAGAAAGCAGCCCCCCCCCCCCCCCGAACCATACCAGGCCACATGCCCTCAACATTGGGAGGATGCTTTGGGGGTCTATGACAAGGGCCTCATCCCCACAACCCTGGTCGGTGGTTGTGGGGGTCTGTGGGCGGGGGGCTTATCAGAATCTGGAAGCCCCCTTTAACAAGGGGACCACCAGATCCCGGCCCCCCCCCCTGTTTGAAATGGTAAGGGGGTACAAAAGTGTAAAAAATTGTTTAAAAACACACAGACACCGTTGGGAAAATTCCTTTATTAAAAATAAAAAATAAAGATTCCAGCGGTGGTAATCCACTCTTGCTATCCAGCGATGGCTAATCTCTTCTCTGGGGTCCAGCGATGGGTGATCTCTCCCGAGGATGTCCAGCGGGATGTCCGCGGGAATCCCGGCAGCCTGACAGGTCTTAGCTGAGGAGGACGGGGCCACCCGTCACCTGACCCCGCCCCCTCTGATGCAAGGGGAAGCCTGCGTTACATCAGTTGGGGGCGGGGTCACCCGCACATCACTGGGGAAGCCCAGGTTTCCCCTTGCGTCAGAGGGGGCGGGTCAGGAGACAGGTGGCCCCTCCTCCTCAGCTAAGACCTGTCAGGCTGCTGGGATTCCCGCGGTGTCTCCGGTGGAGACAGGATGCGCTGGACATCATCGGGAGAGATCACCCATCGCTGGACCCCAGAGAAGAGATCAGTCATCGCTGGACCCTGGAGAAGAGATCAGCCATCGCTGGACCCTGGAGAAGAGATCAGCCATCGCTGGACCCTGGAGAAGAGATCAGCCATCGCTGGACCCCAGGCATGTACTGGCCATCAGGACTACCGGGAGTTTCCCGGTGGGCCGATGGCTCAGTGGGCCGGTCAGGTGCAGTACTGGAGCCACTCCTCTCTGACAGTGAGTGATCACGATTTCACTCCTGGCAGAAGGAGCAGCTCCGTCACTTGTTGGGGAGAGCATTAGGCTTTCTGCTCCCTCCAGCCTGCAGGGGGAGATAGACAGCCGGCAGACTTTCCTTCCTCTCTCCCCTTATCACTTGTTATCACATGACTGGAGAGAGGAACAGAAGCTGCCTTCAAAACTGAGTACATGTGGGAGGGGGAGGAGAGGGAGGACACTCTGATGTGAAGGGGCTTCTGATGGAGACACTGATGTGAAGGGGGCTGCTGGTGGGGACTCTCTGATGAGAAGGGGGCTGCTGGTGGGGACTCTCTGATGTGAAGGGGGCTGCTGGTGGGGACTCTCTGATGTGAAGGGGGCTGCTGGTGGGGACTCTCTGATGTGAAGGGGGCTGCTGGTGGGGACTCTCTGATGTGAAGGGGGCTGCTGGTGGGGACTCTCTGATGTGAAGGGGGCTGCTGGTGGGGACTCTCTGATGTGAAGGGGGCTGCTTGTGGGGACTCTGATGAGAATGGGGCTGCTGGTGGGGACTCTCTGATGTGAAGGGGGATGCTGATGGGGACTCTGATGGGAAGGAGGCTGCTGATGGCTACTCTCTGATGGGAAGGGGGCTGCTGATGGGGACTCCCTGATGGGAAGGGGGCTGCTGATGGCTACTCTCTGATGGGAAGGGGGCTGCTGATGGGGACTCCCTGATGGGAAGGGGGCTGCTGATGGGGACTCTCTGATGGGAAGGGGGCTGCTGATGGGGACTCTCTGATGGGAAGGGGGCTGCTGATGGGGACTCTCTGATGGGAAGGGGGCTGCTGATGGGGAGTCTCTGATGGGAAGGGGGCTGCTGATGGGGACACTCTGATGTAAGGGGGATGCTGTTGGGGACATTAAAGTGGGCCGTTCATGATGAAGTCCAGGGCCAAATTTTTGTCCCAGTCCAGCCCTGCTGGACCCTGGAGAAGAGATCAGCCATCTCTGGACCCCGGAGAAGAGATCACCCAACGCTGGATAGCAAGAGTGGATTACCACCGCTGGAATCTTTTTTATTTTTAATAAAGGGCTTTTCCCAACGGTGTCTGTGTGTTTTTTAACAATTTTTTACAATTTCTTTGTGAAATGGTAGGGGTACAATATACCCGTTACCATTTCAAACAGAGGGGGGTGGGACCTGGTGGTCCCCTTGTTAAAGGGGGCTTCCAGATTCTGATAAGCACCCCGCCCACAGACCCCCACAACCACCGGCCAGGGTTGTGGGGGATGAGGCCCTTGTCCCCATCAACATGGGGACATGGTGCTTTGAGGGGTCACAGACCCCCAAAGCATCCTCCCAATGTTGAGGGCATGTGGCCTGGTACGGTTCAGGGGGGGGGGGCACTCTCTCTTCCCCCCTCTTTTCCTGTGGCCTGCCAGGTTGCGTGCTCGGATAAAGGGTCTGGTATGGATTTTTGGGGGGAACTCCACGCCATTTTTTTGTTTTGTTTTTTATCAATGACTTTCAATGACTGTTCTCTGTATTACGGGAGCCGACAATTCATTATAGCCGCAAGTGATTTTAAATGACTTTTTTCCTGCAGAAATGACACTTTGTGCAGGGACAGTTCTAAGCACGGGAAACATGCGCCCCTTCACAGGCATACTATAGACACCCCCCAGGTACCAAATTTAAAGGAATATTACACTTTTATTGTTTCACTTTATTCATTATTAAAATCACTGCTCCTGAAAAAACTGACGTTTTTAAAACTTTTTTTTGCATTGGTACATGTCCCCCGGGGCAGGACCCGGGTCCCCAAACACTTTTTAGGACAATAACTTGTATATTAGCCTTTAAAATTAGCAATTTTGATTTTAAACTTTCGAGTCACATAGACTTTATTGGGTTCTAAAGTTCAAACAAAGTTTAGGTCTGTTCGCAGGTTCTGGTAGGGGGGGTTCTGGGGGGTGTTCAGCTCATCCCTAATAGAGATCATTATATCCATAGAGATCACTATATCCGTACTTCTGTATTAGGGATGAACTTTGAGTTCAACTCGAACATTGGCTGTTCGATGAAGATTGAACATTATGGGCCATTCGTGCCAAATTCGAGTGGCGTCTCACGGCCCATAATGCACTGAGTCATCGCAGTGGTTTGCTGCTTGATGATTGGCCAAGCATGCACTATGACCCACATGCTTTGGCCAATCACAGTGCCATAAGCAAACAGAGCCATAATTGCCTGTGACCAATTATGGCTCAGGGGATTAAGTACACGCCCCACACTATATAAGGCCGCCCACATGTCAGCCGTGTGTATTGTGTTGGTGGCGGGGAGAGAGAGAGAGAGAGAGAGAGAGAGAGCATAATTTCATTGCATTTAGATAGATTGAGCAGACAGTTGATTCAGTATATATGCACACATTCCAGGCTTTGTGTATATATATATATATTATACAGTTTAGCTAGATCTCACTGCAGAGCGTTCCTGGACTGGTGTACTGTTCCTAATATACTACAGGCAGGCAGTTGATTCAGTTAGCTGCAGTATATTCAGTATAGTGTATCCTGTACAGCTAGAGCTCTCTTTTCATTCTTTTATCAAAGGAAAGAACTCCGCGTGTAAATGAAGGAAGTTTAACCATTTGAAGACCAAACCTTTTCTCACAATTGTTGATTACAAGTAAAAATCATTATTTTCTGCTCGAAAATTACTTGAAACCCCCAAACATGAATAATAAATATATATATATATATATATATATATATATATATATTTTAGTAGAGACCCTATGGAATAAAATGGTGGTTGTTGCAATATTTTATGTCACACTGTATTTGCACAGCAGTTTTTCAAATACAATTTAGAAAAAAAAAAAAGACACAAAAAAAAACGAAACAGTAAAGTTAGCCCAATTTGTTTTTGTATAATGTGAAAGATGTTACAGCGCGAGAATCGTGATCTTTATTCTAAGCAAAAAATCGTGACTCTCACTTTAGCCAAAATTGTGCAGCTCTACTTATGGATAGCGGGTTCTCTTCACGGGGATATGGACCAGGCACCATCCAGAGAGCGATTAATATTGCTGATACCATTGAGAGAGATTGTTATAACATACAAAGCAGAAAAGGAAAAAAACAAGCTCTGGACTGCCGCACTCTTCAGAAGATCACTTTCTTTTATTGGAAAATCACATGACAGCTCAACAATCACAGCGAACAAGGAAACATTGTTGACGTCTGGCACTAGCTGTAGTGCTTATTCATAGCAAAAGCAGAAAAGACATGCAGTCGGTGTCCCGGTGTTCTCAACCCCTTATGCCGTGTACACACCACCGGACTTTTCAACGGCAAACTCAAACAATTCGATCGTGTGTGGGGCTTCATCAGACCTTTTCTGTCGAAAAATCTGACGGACTTTAGAAATAGAACATGTTTCAAATCTTTCCACCGGAACTCTGCCAGAACCAGTTCCTATCGAGAAAACCGATCGTCAGTATGAAGGTCCGACGGACCAACAATGACACAAGGGCAGCTATTGGCTACTGGCTATTGAACTTCCTTTTTCTAGTCCCGTCGTACGTCATCGCATTAAACGATTGGACTTTGGTGTGATCGTGTGTAGGCAAGTCCGTTTCAGTGGAACTTCGTTGGTTCTCCATTGAAAAGTCCGTCAGAGTTCATTCCGGTCGTGTGTACGTGGCATTACAGTATAAAATTTGGCAAAATCAAGAGGATTATTGAGAGACACTTACCGATTTTGTATGAGGATAATACATATGCCAACTTTCTATCCAAGAGGTAAAAGGGGTATCTAGACGGGCCCCATCCTTGGGCAATGTTTTATCACCCAGTGACTTTAGTTCTAGCACTCCCAATAGGACATGGCTTGGTTTCATTGGTAACTACAAATGTGGAGCCAATACATGCCCGTGATTCCCGCGTATAATCAGAGGTGATTGATTTTCTTCCAGCGTTAGTGGCAGATCCTACAGTATTGGGAAGTACATTCATTGCAATACCAGACGTGGGATTTATTTAATCACATGTAAAGAATGCAATATTGAATATTTTGGTGGTACCACTAGAAGATTGAGCGATCGATTGAATGACTACGTTGGCGATACTGAAAAGGAGCAGGCTACCAACGTTGGCAGACATAATGGTGATACAAATCCAGGGTATGGAAAGGGTGATTACACCGAGACGTGGAGGGGACAGTTTGGGGACATTGTGTAAACTTGAAGTGTATTGGATGTTTGTCTTACAAACCAGAATTCCAAAGGGTTTAAACTTTGAATGGGATTGAACCCATTATTATGACTGACCATGGCATACAAGAGATAAATGCCATTGATTCATCTTGGCATGGCTCTTTACTGATAAGTATATGTACACACAGCACATACGTGTATTCCAACATGTGAAGTCAATAATATTTACAGCTCTTCTCGCTTGATGTGAACTCCGTGGCGACATATCTGTACGTACATACTCCGCTATTTCTACCGGCATTTGTGTTTTTGTATACATTGATGTCCTCATGATGTCCTCATGATCGATCCTCCACAGTTTCATGTATGTCATGCTTAGAAATGGTTTTAGTTTGCTTATGTACTGGGTTATGTTTTTAGAATGATGCGTGTAAAAACTGCACTGTTCATATCATGTCAAATGTTGTTTGAATTTGGTTGTGCATGATGAGAACTTCATACATGAGATGCGAGTGTGGAATTGGACATGCCTGAGTTTAATATATATATATATATATATATATATATATTGAGATAACACTGAGATTTCCATATGGTAATGATAAAGCCCGTTTACGTGTGAAACGCGTCTGCCTTCTTGTTCCCCTGCCCGTATGGATTGTTTTTACATGTTTTGGATATAATAAAGCCTTTTTGCATTATATGGGGGTGCTGCCTTTCGCCCACATTTTTCCTTACCAGTAGTCTGCTTGCAGTGGCAGGGCGGCCACCTCATGGTTGTAGCATGCTTTGATTATGTCGGTGCACATCACCTGGGAGCAGAGGCTTTTCTGCATGCCAGGAAGTTGTATGCAAGGCTGGACATCAGTGGTGGGCAATCCAGAGAGAAGATCTGCATTGTTCCAAATCGTGAGAATATTGTTCTGCAATGGTGTAACTGAGCACAAGGCAAGCTTCGAAAGAGGCAACCATGAGGCCCAGGACCCTAATAAAGAAGCAGGTTATGGGGTGCCTGGTTGGCCTGAGAACTGGTCAGCTGGACCTCAGAGAAGCAATCTATACCTAGGGAAGGAACATTTTGCCTGGGCTGTGTCCAAGATCAGTCTCAAATACTCCAGATAATGGAAAGGTTGGAGCACAGGCTCCTGGAAGTTCATCGCCTATCAGAAGGTTTGATGAAACTTGATTGTCCTTTGAATTTTGAAAAGCAGAACCCTGGCGGAGCAATCTTTCAGCAGCAGGAGATATACAGTAGGTTCCCCCGGGACATGGATGCCCTAAGATAGTAGCAGGGCCAGGAGTGAAGCAAGCGCTTCTGTGAAGGCTCTTGGTGTGGAGGACACCTGAATAACACATTAAATGTTAGTCTCTCACCGGACCGTGTAGAAAGCGTTGGTGTGCAGGAGAGGTGGGAGACATCATTGATACCAGAAATTCCACTAATCTGAGTGAAACCCTAACAGACCTTGTGGAATTCATGGGGAATTTGGGGACACACAGATATCGGTTTAGAGATTTTAGGTCCACAATGAGGCAAACTATGAACAGGTTGGAGTAAAACCCTTTGACCTTTCTTCTGCAGGAAGTGGGATTATCACTCCCTGCAGTAGATTCAGGGCGGATAACATCTGCCTGCGTTTGAGGTGAAGCTGGTTGATTAGAAGGTAGGAATGGAGGATGGGGGAGGAACAAAAATTCGATTTTGTAGCCCCTGGAAATGAGAGACTGGGCCTTGAGGTCCAGGATGTCTCTAAGCATAATGGCACAAATGCCAACAGACGTCCTACTCCGGACGCTGAGATGGCCCTTTCACTATGGAGAGGGCTTCTGGGTACGCTTGAAGGGTTCCAAGGCTTGTGATAAAAGGTTGGACCCACTCTGAGTGAAATGAAAGGGCCACTGTCAGTGGAAGGAGGTGGTAGCCATGCTAGTAGTAGGCTTCACCAGTTCTTGTGGGGTATAAGTACTTTCCCCAACCGTGTATTCCTGAATATATTTTCCAAAGGTTCACCAAAAAGGTGTTCACCATCAAAAGGCACGTAGAAGATGTCCTTTATAAGCCGGCTCAGCAGACCAAGCCTTTAACCACGAAATTCTGTACATTGTCATACTGGTGAAGTACATTCTCTAAGCCCTTGTACACGCGGTCGGAGATTTCGACAACCAAATCTGTCGGAGTTATTCCGAAGGTTTAATTCCAGAAGAGGTCCGGAAGTGATGTTGCATACACACGGTTGGACTAAGTTGTCGGAAAATCTGATTGTACATAACGTGATGACGTTATTTCGTTACGACGGGACTATGTTCAGGCTAGTAGCCAATAGCTTTGGTCTAGGAATTTGATCTGAGCATGCGTGGCACTTTGTCCATCGGAGTAGGCTACACATGATCGGAGTATGTCTGATAGGAGCATTTTGTTGGAAAATTTTACCGGCAAGTTGGAAAAATTAGTCCGTCGGATATTCGGACGGAAACAGTCCGATGCAGACCACACACAGTCGGAATATCTGACAAAACGGTCCGATGGGAGACATTCCGTCGGAATCTCCGACCGCGTGTACAAGGGCTAGGAGTCCAATACAAGACAGAGGATGAGGGCATGAGCTGCCATTCTTCTAGCAGAACAAGGTCCTCAATGATGATTGTGCCCTCTATTCATTTGTCCATCCCAGGTAGCCCAGTCTGGCAAATGAACATACTGGCAATCTCTGGTTGTAAGGCAGGACTGGCAAGAGCAAAGATTGCTTTCAAAACTGTTTGAAGTGTCAATCAACCAGAATCCTGGAAGGTGGAAACACCCAATGAGAACAGAAACAGCGGCATTCCTGACCGGGACAGGCCATTGTTTCATACATTCCTTGTCCATGGAATAGAACTCAGCAACATTTTTTTGAGGGAGTAAAACCTTTTCAGAGTCTGGCCAATCCTAATGCAAAGCACAGTACTTGGGTGTGCAGAAGAAAGGTCTTTCTGGAATTCTCCACATTTTATGCCCATAGGAGCTGGTTATGGCCGAGTAAAGGTTGGTACATACCACATCCATAGGTGGGCTCAGTGTAGAAAGCATATGGTGGTGTGTGAGGTCTTCCCCGGAGAACATTCCTCTACAGGATCTTCTTCATCCACCGTACCCTCCTTCATATCACCCTCAGATTAGGAGGATCATGGTCATCCTTCGGAATAGATTCAGGTGGTGGAGAGGCAGAAGAGCACTTCTGATGTGTGCAAATCCGATCACCACCTACAAGAATCGTCTGACTTCTGCGATCGCCAACAAGGGTTTCTCCGCCAACTACAAGTCATGTTTTGCTTGGGGATCAAATACTTATTTTACTCACTGAACTGCAACTTCATTTATAAGATTTGTATTGTGTGTTTTTTTTTCTGGATTTTTGGTTGATCTTCTGACTCCATCATATAAAATACACCTCTGATAACAATTATAGACCCTTCATTTCTATGTAAGGGGGCAAAACATACACCATCTGCAGGGGAGACGATGGTTATTTCCCCCACTGTATGGGTGAGGAGGAAATATTTCCAGGGATATGGATGCTGAGAGATCATTCTCTAAGTCTGTAACCAGATTCCATCTGGGAGAGGTAGGACTGGTCTAATACACAACATATAAGGCAGAGGGACTTCTAATAGGTAGGTAGAGACTTTGGGGGTTCTCCTGATCCTAGCGGGTTTGTATAATGTTCATGTAGAATCTCTGGCCTGTAACCCGCGGTGATGCCTCTACCGGTACCCATTCCTATGTGAGAGCGACACACACATATTACAAGCAGGCAGGGCTGACACCGGCTCCTCGGGTCCCCTATCCCACCCTTACATACAATTCACACACCCAACATCCATGGCAGACAAAACCCCAGAAATCTGATTTGAAATCATTTATACATCATCTGGTTGGACAGCAGCAGTTGAAGAGCATTACAGGACACAGACAGCACTAAGGCTAAGCCAATCAGATTATCCAGCTCCTGGGCCACAGCACTAGGAGGGAGGAGGGCCCCGAGGTGCCAGGTGTCCGCCCTACCATTATCCAATGGGGAGCATGCAGGAGGAAGTCAGCAGTTGGTTGGTTGGCACGGTTAGGATGAGAATCATTCCACTGACCTTTATACATTCGGTCTCATTAAAGGGGGGGCAGTTGATGGCTGAGGTCATTAACACCGGTCCTACTGACGTGTTTGTACAGTCGTATCTGAGGCACTTAGCTATCCAGGAGGAACCGGGCTACAGCCATATGAGAGAGAACATGGAGAGAAGAGTGTCAGTATATGGACATCCCACATAGAACGAGGAGGACTGGGGGCATTCTGATTACTACTGAACACTGACCATAGGGGGCGATATATGGGGGCCAAAGGGACTATAATACCATGACACCACAGAAAATTAGATGTAGATCAAGACAGGGGAAGAGAGCCCATTATCTACAAGCCAGGAGAGAAGAGAGCCCATTATCTACAAGCCAGGAGAGGAGAAGAGAGCTCATTATCTACAAGCCAGGAGAAGAGAAGAGAGCTCGTTATCTACAAGCTGGGAGAAGAGAGCTCAATATCTACAGGTCAGGAGAGGAGAAGAGAGCTCATTATCTACAAGCCAGGAGAAGAGAGCTCAATATCTACAGGTCAGGAGAGGAGAAGAGAGCCCATTATCTACAAGCCAGGGCAGGAGAAGAGAGCTCATTATCTACAGGTCAGGAGAGGAGGAGAGAGCCCATTATCTACAAGCCAGGAGAGGAGAAGAGAGCATAATATCTGCAGGTCAGGAGAGGTAAAGAGAGCCCATTATCTACAAGCCAGGACAGGAGAAGAGAGTATAATATCTGCATGTCAAGACAGGAGAAGAGAGCATAAAACCCACAGGCCAAGACTACAGGTCAGGAGAAGAGAGCTCATTATCTACAGGTCCGGAGAGGAGAAGAGAGCACATTATATGTAGATTCCAATACTAATTACTGTGGTGGAACATAGTCATTTAGAATGGCAAAGCAGAGAATAGACGGCCATATGGATGTGGTATGGATAGTGTATAGACGGTGATATGGAATAGACCGTGGTTTGAATGGTGTATGAATGGTGTATAGACAGTGGTAGGGATGGTGGTATGGAGGGTGGTATGGATGGGGGTATAAATGGTGATATAAATGGTGGTATGGATGGGGTATGGATGGTGTACAGACAGTGGTTTGGATGGTGGTATGGATGGTGTATAGGCAGTGGTATGGAGGGTGGTATGGATGGTGATATGGATGGGGGTATGGACCGTGGTAGGGATGGGGTATGGATGGGATATGTTTGGGATATGGATGGGATATGGATGGTGGAATAGATGGGGTATGGAGGGTGGTATGGAGGGTGGTATGGATGGAGTATGGATGGTGGAATTGAGGGTGGAATGGATGGGGTATGGGTGGTGGAATTGAGGGTGGAATGGTGGTATGGATGGGTTATGAATGGTGGTATGGATGGGGTATGGACTGTGGTAGGGATGGGGTATAGATGGGGTATAGATGGGGTATGGATGGGGTGTGGATGGAGTATGGATGGAGTATGGATGGAGTATGGATGGTGGTATGGAATGCTGGTATGGAATGCTGGTATGGATGGGGTATGGACTGTGGTAGGGATGGGGTGTAGATGGGGTATAGATGGGGTATGGATGGGGTGTGGATGGAGTATGGATGGAGTATGGATGGAGTATGGATGGAGTATGGATGGTGGTATGGAATGCTGGTATGGAATGCTGGTATGGATGGGGTATGGACTGTGGTAGGGATGGGGTGTAGATGGGGTATAGATGGGGTATGGATGGGGTGTGGATGGAGTATGGATGGGGGTAGGGATGCTGGTTTGAATGATGGTATTGATGGGTTATGGATTGGGGTTTGGATGGTGGTGTGACGAACCCTTGTCTTCAACAGGACTATGTCCACCATAAATGCTTCCTCTCCTCTGTCCAGAACCAGCACTATCCAAGACCCTTTAGCTCACCCAGTCACCAGCCATAACTCAGTGTAGGGTGAAAAACATCAAACTCTGTTTATTCTAGCACAGGTTACAACAGATATATAACTCAGAGACACTCCCCCCCCCCACCCTTGGATTCAGGGCGGGGTAAACTGTCCAATCACTATAGACACACAGGTCAGGTGTATTCAAATTTCTCATCAGTAAACAGACTTATCAGCAGGGAGAGCTGTTGGAGGAATCCCCCCCTCATCCCATAATATACTTTTCTTCCAAGGTAGACAGACACAATAAAACAATGGAATACAACCACACCCCAAACAATCCCAACAAAGAGTCCACAACAGCATGAGACAACACACAATATATACATATATACAACATCCAGTTGTACAGCGAGTCTGACTAGCACAGATCATAGTGGGGTTCTCAGTCACCCTGTACCCCTAATGGACACAGGGTGATTTACACATAAGAGGGGCCGGGGGAGCTGGATACGGAGCCTCCAGAGCTCTCCCAGGTAATCTGAGTTCCACAAACCCCCCACCCAAAGTGACTCTTGTCACACATCTCCCCTTTTGGCAGGAGACTAACACAGGAGGAGAGCCCAGATGGGTTGACTCCAAAATTAGTCAGTAGTTCCAGTCCCCCAATGCCGGTATCCCCACAGTACCTCAAATAAATTGTCCCAAACATAGCATTACTCATGCAGCCAACCTCTGCCTCTTTCAGAGAACGTGCCCACCGTTGGGGAGAGGCATGGACTGGCCCTTCTCCCTGAAGTCTATTCAGCCGATGGAGAGAAGACAGGGTGACTGGGCTCACTCCATCATGCTGTTGGGGATCTGGGCTGACTGCTCACCATCCCTGGGGTATAAAAGTGGGGAATGAAGTCCCATCCACTTTTGGTAGGTGAAAATCCCCCAGTGCTTGCAAAGCATGGCTGACATCATCCAGTCTCGGCGCTGCATTCATTTTTGGCGTTGTGCCGGTGGAGACCGAAGTCCCCTCCAATACCACAGGAACTCCCTCTTCTGATAGAGGGAAAAGCCCAGCAGCACTCTGCCCTGTTGCCAGCCCTTCTGCTGGGTTGCTGTGAGTGGAGACTGCAGTCCCATCCACAAATATCAGCTCAAGCTGCAGTTGTGTGCAGAGGCCAGTGGCATTCTGCCCTGTTAGCACTTCAGCTGAGGACTCCACATCATACACTCCGGATAACTGTTGGGGAGTGACCATCACCTTCTCACCATGGGCCCCTGGAACTGTCGCAGGTGGGGGGTAGAGTACATGGACCCTCTGTCCGGAGGCCAGCACTTCAGCTGGAGGAGTCCCCTGTAACTCCATAAATGTCAGAAAATCCCATGTCTGGCAGTATTGTGGGAGAAAAGCCGACTGCCTCTTCTCTCGGGAATGCTGAAGCTGCTGTGGGTGCTGGGCAGAGGTTAGCAGAGCTCTGCCCTGTTGTCAGCACTTCAGCTTTGGGGACGGCAATCTCCAGAGTTTCCACTGCCGATTCTCTGGCATGCTGCTGAGCGTGTTCTAGCAGTTTCCTGTATGCTCTTTCCAGATGCTGTTCCTTCCTTAACAAATGGTCCAGATCAGGTTTAAGCTCTGAGACCCCTGCAAGACCGAGCATAGCCTCTCTATATTCTCGCAGGTCCTCAAGGGTAGGTTCCCCTTCATCGCCAAACACAAAACCATCTGTAATGCTCTGTACACACGACCGGTTTTCCCGTCAGATTAAACTCTGAAGGTTTTTCCTGACGGAGTTCCGGTGCAACGTTCTTGCCTACACACAATCACACCAAAGTCCGACCACCAAGAACGCGGTGATGTACAACACATACGATGGGACTAGAAAAAGGAAGTTCAATGGCCAGTAGCCAATAGCCCCCGTCTCGCACTTGGTTCAGAGCATGCCTCGTTTTTGATCCGTTGGAACATCACACAGACGGGCGGATTTCCCGATAGGAATTGGTTACGTGGGAAATATTTAGAACATGTTCTATTTCTAGGTCCATCAGAATTTTCAAAGTAAAAAGTCCGATGAGGCCCCACACACGATCGGAATATCCGATGAAAAGCTCACGTCAGACTTTTTCTGTCGGACATTCCGCTCGTGTGTACGGGGAATAAGGCCCGGGGCCGCCAAAGTCATATCCCTCCGGAGAGTATAAATATCCCTGATCTGTGTGCCATTGCAGAGCCCAATATCCATCGTACAGCTCCATCTCCTGGACCAGCCTGTCCAACTCAGTCACCCATTGCTCCCGGGGCCGCTCTCCCAGGAATGCCATCCGTAACTCCCGTTGTTCACTGACCTGCTGCTCTGTGGATGGAAAGCACTTGCCCTGTTGCTTACCACCAGTGACCTGGAGGGCTCCAGTGCAGAGTCCTACCCGAATCCACTGCCTGACCTCCAGGTATTCATCCTCAGACACAGTCCTGGTGTATGGTGAAAGGACGATCCGCAGCCCCGGGAACTCTGATGCCTGGTCCATATCTCCGCTGGGGTGACCGAAGTCTGATGCCAGGTCCATATCTCCGCTGGGGTGACTGAACTCTGATGCCAGGTCCATATCTCCGCTGGGGTGACTGAACTCTGATGCCAGGTCCATATCTCCGCTGGGGTGACCGAACTCTGATGCCAGGTCCATATCTCCGCTGGGGTGACCGAAGTCTGATGCCAGGTCCATATCTCCGCTGGGGTGACCGAACTCTGATGCCAGGTCCATATCTCCGCTGGGGTGACCGAAGTCTGATGCCAGGTCCATATCTCCACTGGGGTGACTGAAGTCTGATGCCAGGTCCATATCTCCGCTGGGGTGACCGAAGTCTGATGCCAGGTCCATATCTCCGCTGGGGTGACTGAACTCTGATGCCAGGTCCATATCTCCGCTGGGGTGACTGAACTCTGATGCCAGGTCCATATCTCCGCTGGGGTGACCGAACTCTGATGCCAGGTCCATATCTCCGCTGGGGTGACCGAAGTCTGATGCCAGGTCCATATCTCCGCTGGGGTGACCGAAGTCTGATGCCAGGTCCATATCTCCGCTGGGGTGACCGAAGTCTGATGCCAGGTCCATATCTCCGCTGGGGTGACCGAAGTCTGATGCCAGGTCCATATCTCCGCTGGGGTGACTGAACTCTGATGCCAGGTCCATATCTCCACTGGGGTGACTGAAGTCTGATGCCAGGTCCATATCTCCGCTGGGGTGACCGAAGTCTGATGCCAGGTCCATATCTCCGCTGGGGTGACCGAAGTCTGATGCCAGGTCCATATCTCCGCTGGGGTGACTGAAGTCTGATGCCAGGTCCATATGTCCGCTGGGGTGACCGAACTCTGATGCCAGGTCCATATCTCCGCTGGGGTGACTGAAGTCTGATGCCAGGTCCATATCTCCGCTGGGGTGACCGAAGTCTGATGCCAGGTCCATATCTCCGCTGGGGTGACCGAAGTCTGATGCCAGGTCCATATCTCCGCTGGGGTGACTGAAGTCTGCTATCCTGATCCTGGATCCCAGTGGAGGTTTGGATGAGTTCACAGCCAGGAAGCTCGATCCCACCGCTGCCAACCAGTTGTGATGAACCCTTGTCCTCAACAGGACTAGGTCCACCATAAATGCTTCCTTTGTCCAGAACCAGCACTATCCAAGACCCTTTAGCTCACCCAGTCACCAACAATAACTCAGTTTAGGGTGAAAAACATCAAACTCTCTTTATTCCAGCACATTACCACAGATATCCAACTCAGAAACACTTCCCCCACCCTTCAGGGAGGGGTAAACTGTCCAATAACAATAGACACACAGGTCAGGTGTATTCAAACTTCTCATCAGTAAACTTATCAGTAGGGAGAGCTGTTGGAGGAATCCCCCCCCACCACAGAGATACACATCCCATAATATACTTTTCTTCCAAGGCAGAAAGACACAATAAAACAATGGAATACAACCACACCCCAAACAATCCCAACAATGAGTCCACAACAGAATGAGACAACACACAATATATACATATATACAACATTCCAGTGTGGCTGTGCAATGAGTCTGACTAGCACAGATCATAGTGGGGTTCTCAGTCACCCTGTACCCCTAATGGACACAGGGTGATTTACACATAAGAGGGGCCGGGGGAGCTGGGCACAGAGTCTCCAGAGCTCTCCAAGGTAAGCCGAGTTCCACAAACCCCCCACCCAAAGTGACTACCATCACAGGTGGTATGGATGGGGTATGGAGGGTGGTATAGATGGGGTATGGAGGGTGGTATGGATGGTGGTAGGGATGGGGTATGGAGGGTGGTATGGACGGTGGTAGGGATGGGGTATGGACGGTGGTAGGGATGGGGTATAGACGGTGGTAGGGATGGGGTATAGACGGTGGTAGGGATGGGGTATGTATGGTGGTATGGATGGTCGTAGGGATGGGGTATGGACGGTGGTAGGGATGGGGTATGGACGGTGGTAAGGATGGGTATGGACGGTCGTAGGGATAGGGTATGGATGGTAGTAGGGATGGGGTATGGACGGTCGTAGGGATGGGGTATGCATGATGGTAGGGATGGGGTATGTATGGTGGTATGGATGGAGTATGGATGGTCGTAGGGATGGGGTATGGATGGTAGTATGGACGGTGGTAGGGATGGGGTATAGACGGTGGTATGGACGGTGGTAGGGATGGGGTATGGACGGTGGTAGGGATGGGGTATGGACGGTGGTAGGGATGGGGTTTGGACGGTGGTAGGGATGGGGTATGGACGGTGGTAGGGATGGGGTATGGACGGTGGTAGGGATGGGGTATGGACGGGGGTAGGGATGGGGTATGGACGGTGGTAGGGATGGGGTATGGACGGTGGTAGGGATGGGGTATGGACGGTGGTAGGGATGGGGTATGGACGGTGGTAAGGATGGGGTATGGACAGTGGTAGGGATGGGGTATGGACGGGGGTAGGGATGGGGTATGGACGGGGGTAGGGATGGGGTTTGGACGGTGGTAGGGATGGGGTATGGATGGGGGTAGGGATGGGGTATGGACGGTGGTAGGGATGGGGTTTGGATGGTGGTATGGACGGTGGTAGGGATGGGGTATGCATGGTGGTAAGGATGGGGTATGGACGGGGGTTTGGATGGGGTATGGACGGGGGTTTGGATGGGGTATGGACGGGGGTAGGGATGGGGTATGGACGGTGGTAGGGATGGGGTATGGACGGTGGTAGGGATGGGGTATGGACGGTGGTAGGGATGGGGTATAGACGGTGGTAGGGATGGGGTATGGACGGTGGTAGGGATGGGGTATGGGCGGGGGTAGGGATGGGGTATGGACGGTGGTAGGGATGGGGTATGGACGGTGGTAGGGATGGGGTATGGACGGTGGTAGGGATGGGGTATGGACGGGGGTAGGGATGGGGTATAGACGGTGGTAGGGATGGGGTATGGACGGTGGTAGGGATGGGGTATAGACGGTGGTAGGGATGGGGTATAGACGGTGGTAGGGATGGGGTATGGACGGTGGTAGGGATGGGGTATGGGCGGGGGTAGGGATGGGGTATGGACGGTGGTAGGGATGGGGTATGGACGGTGGTAGGGATGGGGTATGGACGGTGGTAGGGATGGGGTATGGACGGGGGTAGGGATGGGGTATAGACGGTGGTAGGGATGGGGTATGGACGGTGGTAGGGATGGGGTATAGATGGTGGTAGGGATGGGGTATAGACGGTGGGACTTACCCTGTGAGTGAGAAGAGTTCCGTTCAGCAGGGTCTGAATACAGGACACATTATGGCAATGTCCACAGCAGCGGTTGACATCTCTCGGGGGCTCGTACACCTGGTTCTGGGAGAAGAGACTCTGTCAGGAAGTGAGCGCCATGATTGTGTCCCAGAATATAAACGTCCCGCTCCACCCCCTTCCAAGACTGGCATCACGTTCTGCATCCCGGCCTCAGATGGTGGAATATTCACCCATCTCTGTGCAATAGAAATCTCCACAATCCCATTCTCTTCTATTACTTACTTCATAGGAGGGAATGTGACATATCACTATATATATATATATACACACACAGACTGTCACATATATACATCGTCCTATATATACTACAGTTCTGTACTCCATGGCTCGGAATCCAGGGGACCCCTTTAGTCAATGAGCCCCAAAATCTCAAATCAAACCTTCTTACCGGCTGGCAGCGGGCGGCGCAGCGCAGAGACGAGATGTTGATTTGGTGATATCTGGAGACGGGATCGATGATCGAGGTGCAGTGCGCGGTGTGACAGACGCCCTCCGCCGTGTGCTCGATGATCGTCTGACCCGGCCGCAGGATTCCGCCATCTTTACTCAGACACACCGAGGCCTTCACTGCCGAGGAAGGAGGAGGAGCCACGTCACAACCAATCCACACAGTGTATGAAGAGCCCTACCCCCAACATCCTCTACACCCCCACAATCCCCACCCCCAACATCCCCTACAATCCTCACCCCCCCACAACATCCCCTACAATCCTTACCCCCCCCCACAACATCCTCTACACCCTCCCCCACAATCCCCACCCCCAACATCCCCTACAATCCTTACCCCCCCCCCCCACAACATCCTCTACAATCCTTACCCCCCCCACAACATCCTCTACACCCTCCCCCACAATCCTCACCCCCAACATCCTCTACACCCCCACAATCCTCACCCCCCCAACATCCTCTACACCCCCCACAATCCCCACCCCCCAACATCCCCTACACCCCCCACAATCCCCACCTCCCAACATCCCCTACACCCCCCACAATCCCCACCCCCCAACATCCCCTACACCCCCCACAATCCCCACCTCCCAACATCCCCTACACCCCCCACAATCCCCACCCCCCACAACATCCTCTACACCCTCCCCCACAATCCTCACCCCCCCCAACATCCTCTACACCCCCCACAATCCCCACCCCCAACATCCCCTACAATCCTTACCCCCCCACAACATCCTCTACACCCTCCCCCACAATCCTCACCCCCCCAACATCCTCTACACCCCCCACAATCCCCACCCCCAACATCCCCTACAATCCTTACCCCCCCCACAACATCCTCTACACCCTCCCCCACAATCCTCACCCCCCCAACATCCTCTACACCCCCCACAATCCCCACCCCCCAACATCCCCTACACCCCCCACAATCCCCACCTCCCAACATCCCCTACAATCCTTACCCCCCCCCCCCACAACATCCTCTACACCCTCCCCCACAATCCTCACCCCCCCAACATCCTCTACACCCCCCCACAATGCCCACCCCCAACATCCCCTACACCCCCCAACATCCCCTACAATCCTTACCCCCCCACAACATCCTCTACACCCCCCCACAATCCTCACCCCCCCAACATCCTCTACACCCCCCCACAATCTCCACCCCCCCAACATCCTCTACACCCCCACATTCCCCACCCCCCAACATCCCCTACAATCCTCACCCCCCATAAAATCCTCTACACCCCCCCACATTCCCCACCCCCCCAACATCCTCTACACCCCCCACAATCCTCACCCCCCATAACATCCTCTACACCCCCCACAATCCTCACCCCCCCAACATCCTCTACACCCCCCCACAATCTCCACCCCCCCAACATCCTCTACACCCCCCACAATCTCCACCCCCCAACATCCTCTACACCCCCCACAATCTCCACCCCCCCCCCAACATCCTCTACACCCCCCCACAATCTCCACCCCCCCCAACATCCTCTACACCCCCCACAATCTCCACCCCCCCCCAACATCCTCTACCCCTCCCAACATCCTCTACACCCCCCCCACAATCCTCACCCCCCAACATCCTCTACACCCCCCCACAATCTCCACCCCCCCCAACATCCTCTACACCCCCCCCAACATCCTCTACACCCCCCACAATCCCCACCCCCCAACATCACCTACAATCCTTACCCCCCCACAACATCCTCTACACCCCCCCACAATCCTCACCCCCCCAACATCCTCTACACCCCCCCACAATTTCCACCCCCCCAACATCCTCTACCCCCCCACAATCCCCACCCCCCCAACATCCTCTACACCCCCCACAATCCTCACCCCCCCACAACATCCTCTACACCCCCCCCACAATCCTCACCCCCCAACATCCTCTACACCCCCCCACAATCCTCACCCCCCCAACATCCTCTACACCCCCCCACAATGTCCACCCCCCCAACATCCTCTACACCCCCACAATCCTTACCCCCCCCAACATCCTCTACACCCCCCACAATCCTCTACACCCCCCACAATCTCCACCCCCCAACATCCTCTACACCCCCCTAATCCTCACCCCCCAACATTCTCTACACCCCCCTAATCCTCACCCCCCAACATCCTCTACACCCCCCTAATCCTCACCCCCCAACATCCTCTACACCCCCCAACATCCTCTACACCCACACCAGACAATCCTCAGCCCGCCCTCCAACATCCTCTACACCCCCCAACATCCTCACCCCACAATCCTCACCCCCCATAATCCTCTACACCCCCCTCATTATCCTCTACACCCCACAAACCTTGCTTCCAAAATCCTCACCCCACAATCCTCTTCACCCCTCCAATCCTCTACATACCCCCCAAAAATCCCCTACACCCCCCCCCCCACAATCCTCTACACCCCCACACAACCCTCCCTTCCACAATCCTCCCCCCCCCCTTCAATCTCATCCTGTAAGATTCTCAACATAGAATAGCATGAAGATATCGCCCAGTCAAGAAAGTGGGGGTGGTGTCCCCAATAAATCCGGGGAGGTGGGGTCGCCTGTAAGAGGTTAGTTGGGCCATGTTGGTGCCGGATAGCAGAGAAACATTTGATGAGACAGGGGAGGGAAATAATGGGACCAACATTGGGGGAGGTGGGTATAGGACTGCATAGTGGGGGTAGAAGACATTTTAGGGTGGGGGAGGGGTGTCCGGACTTACCACATTTATAGATGGTGCAGTTACACGGGTTGGTTACAGAGTTCAGGAATTCCTCATCAATTTGGAGTTTTTCTCCCTAAAAAGAGAGAGAAGAGATATTAGTGACCCCGATGTCTGTATTGTGTGCGATGGCTCTCCCTTCCCCCATCCACCCACAAACCGAGCAAAACCCCAACCTATGACTGTACCCCAATGGGGGTAATCCAGTGACCACTGAGGTGACCCATTAAAGGTGATCAGGCCACTGTTGGGGTGACCCCTATAGGGTGGCAAACCTGGAACCCTGTGGGGAGATCCAGTTACTATTAGGGTGACCCCCATGGGGTGATCCTACAGCTGGCAGAGTTAGCTGTATGAGATATTCCAGATCAATGACATCAGAATTTGGGACAGTCACCCCAATGACACGTCTGCACCCCGACTTTACAGATTCCATGTTTTCTCACCAAATTACATTCAGGTTTGGGGATCTTCTCACAGGAACATTCTGCGGAGGAATGAAGAGAAATCAGTGGAATCGATCATTTCATAAATCAATAAACTTCTCAAATGTTCAAGTGAAGAACCTGAGTGCCCCCCATGTCCCCTCTCTAAACCAGCGCTGCATGTGGGTCACTACATTCCTGAGAGCTCCCGAGCAACTGCTGAGCGAGTACAGAATGGGGTGACTGCGGCAACTCCCTGAAACGCTGAAAAGACCAGGCCATACATGTCCCCACCTCTACATGACCCCACCTCCACATGACCCCAACATGTCCCCACCTCTACATGACCCCACCTCTACATGACCCCACCTCTACATGACCCCACCTCTACATGTCCCCACCTCTACATGTCCCCACCTCTACATGACCCCACCTCCACATGACCCCAACATGTCCCCACCTCTACATGACCCCACCTCTACATGACCCCACCTCTACATGTCCCCATTTCCCTGCTGAATCTCCCTGACCACCACACATGTCCCCACCTCTACATGACCCCACCTCTACATGACCCCACCTCCACATGACCCCAACATGTCCCCACCTCTACATGACCCCACCTCTACATGACCCCACCTCTACATGACCCCACCTCTACATGTCCCCACCTCTACATGTCCCCACCTCTACATGACCCCACCTCCACATGACCCCAACATGTCCCCACCTCTACATGACCCCACCTCTACATGACCCCACCTCTACATGTCCCCATTTCCCTGCTGAATCTCCCTGACCACCACACATGTCCCCACCTCTACATGACCCCACCTCTACATGACCCCACCTCTACATGTCCCCATTTCCCTGCCGAATCTCCCTGACCACCACACATGTCCCCACCTCTACATGACCCCACCTCTACATGACCTAATTTCCCTGCTGAATCTCCCTGACCACCATACATGTCCCCACCTCTACATGACCCCACCTCCACATGACCCCAACATGTCCCCACCTCTACATGACCCCACCTCCACATGACCCCAACATGTCCCCACCTCTACATGACCCCACCTCTACATGACCCCACCTCTACATGACCCCACCTCCACATGACCCCAACATGTCCCCACCTCTACATGACCCCACCTCTACATGACCCCAACATGTCCCCACCTCTACATGACCCCACCTCTACATGACCCCACCTCTACATGACCCCACCTCCACATGACCCCAACATGTCCCCACCTCTACATGACCCCACCTCCACATGACCCCAACATGTCCCCACCTCTACATGACCCCACCTCTACATGACCCCATTTCCCTGCTGAATCTCCCTGACCACCATACATGTCCCCACCTCTACATGACCCCACCTCCACATGACCCCAACATGTCCCCACCTCTACATGACCCCACGACTACATGACCCCACCTCTACATGACCCCATTTCCCTGCTGAATCTCCCTGACCACCACACATGTCCTCACCTCTACATGTCCTCACCTCTACATGTCCTCACCTCTACATGTCCTCACCTCTACATGTCCTCACCTCTACATGTCCCCACCTCTACATGACCCCACCTCTACATGACCTAATTTCCCTGCTGAATCTCCCTGACCACCATACATGTCCCCACCTCTACATGACCCCACCTCCACATGACCCCAACATGTCCCCACCTCTACATGACCCCACCTCCACATGACCCCAACATGTCCCCACCTCTACATGACCCCACCTCTACATGACCCCACCTCTACATGACCCCACCTCCACATGACCCCAACATGTCCCCACCTCTACATGACCCCACCTCCACATGACCCCAACATGTCCCCACCTCTACATGACCCCACCTCTACATGACCCCACCTCTACATGACCCCATTTCCCTGCTGAATCTCCCTGACCACCATACATGTCCCCACCTCTACATGACCCCACCTCCACATGACCCCAACATGTCCCCACCTCTACATGACCCCACCTCTACATGACCCCACCTCTACATGACCCCACCTCTACATGACCCCATTTCCCTGCTGAATCTCCCTGACCACCACACATGTCCCCACCTCTACATGACCCCACCTCTACATGTCCTCACCTCTACATGTCCTCACCTCTACATGTCCTCACCTCTACATGTCCTCACCTCTACATGTCCTCACCTCTACATGTCCCCACCTCTACATGTCCCCACCTCTACATGACCCCACCTCTACATGACCTAATTTCCCTGCTGAATCTCCCTGACCACCATACATGTCCCCACCTCTACATGACCCAATTTTCCTGGTGAATCTTCCTGACCATGACACATGACCCTACTTCTACATGTCCCCCTTTCCCTGACCACCATGCATGACCCCACTTCTGCACATCCCCCTACAGTTGTAATCCTGAGGCGAGACTCCATCACAGAATGAACTGGTCTACTTACCACACGTTCTGTATGGACAGCAGCTTCCAGGTGTCCACAATTCCAACACCGACATTCCCATATCACAGGAGACATCCGAACATCGAGCCGTGTCACACACTACACACAAGGAGAAGACATGTCAGTGTCTATGTAATGTGGAGATAGGAAGATCTACAATGTCGGCACACATCTCCCTATGTCTGCCCTTCCTGACCATCTTGTAGTATGGTGTCTGCGGGGCTCATGGGCCTCTGCTGCCATAGTACAGAGGGGAAAATGCTGATCGTCTCCCCTGCAGATGGTGTAAGTTTTGCCCACTTACATACATTTCAGCTCCTCCATAAATTTTCTGTAGGATTAAGGTCTGGAGACTGGCTAGGCCAATCCATGACCTTAATATGCTTCTTCTTCAGCCACTCCTCTGTTGCCTTGGTGGTATGTTTTGGGTCATTCTCATGCTGGAAGACCCATCCATGACCCATCTTCAGTGTTCTGCAAGATGGAAGAAGGTTCTCATCCAAGATATTACAATACATGGCCCCGTCCATTGGCCCCTCAATGCGGCAAAGTTGGCCTGGACCTTTATCAGAGAAACAGCCCCAAAGCATCATGTTCCCACCTCTGTGTGTGACTGTAGGGATGGTGTTCTTAGGGTCATAGTCATCATTTTTCTTCCTCCAAACACGGCGAGTCGAGTTAATACCAAAAAGCTCAATTTTGGTCTCCTCTGATCACAGCACTTTCCCCAAATCCTCCTCTGAATCATTGAGATGTTCATTGGTAGACTATAGATGGACCTGTACATGTGTCTTCTTGAGGAGGGGGACCTGTACATGTGTCTCCCTGAGGAGGGGGACCTGTACATGTTTCTTCCTGAGGAGGAGGACCTGTACATGTGTCTTCCTGAGGAGGAGGACCTGTACATGTGTCTTCCTGAGGAGGGGGACCTGTACATGTTTCTTCCTGAGGAGGAGGATCTGTACATGTGTCTTCCTGAGGAGGGGGACCTGTACATGTGTCTTCCTGAGGAGGAGGACCTGTAAATGTGTCTTCCTGAGGAGGAGGACCTGTAAATGTGTCTTCCTGAGGAGGAGGACCTGTAAATGTGTCTTCCTGAGGAGGGGGACCTGTACATGTGTCTTCCTGAGGAGGGGGACCTGTACATGTGTCTTCCTGAGGAGGGGGACCTGTACATGTGTCTTCCTGAGGAGGGGGACCTGTACATGTGTCTTCCTGAGGAGGAGGACCTGTACATGTGTCTCCCTGAGGAGGAGGACCTGTACATGTGTCTTCCTGAGGAGGGGACCTGTACATGTGTCTTCCTGAGGAGGAGGACCTGTACATGTGTCTTCCTGAGGAGGAGGACCTTGTGGGGGCTGCAGGATTTCAGTCCATGGCGGTGTAGTGTGTCACCAATGGTGTGTTTGGTGACTGTGGTCCCAACTGCCTTGAGATCCTTCACAAGCTCCTCCCATGTAGTTCTGGGCTGATCCCTCACTTTTCTCATGACCATCCTCACCCCATGAGGGGAAATCTTCCATGGAGCTCCAGACTGAGGACAATTGATGATTATTTTGTATTTCTTCCATTTGTGAATAATCTCTCCAACAGTTTCCTCCCCACCAAGCTTCTTGCTGATGGTCTTGTATGATAGCATTTTCCGTAGGTTTATTAGGTTTAAAACAGCTTCTTTAGTCACTTTTGAACATAAGGTACTGGGGGCGTGGCCTGGACCGGCACGTGAGAGGAAGTGTCTCTCACAGCTCTGCAATACAATCCGAGTTTTGATCCTTTCCCAGCAGCGATCAGCGACTAAAAAACGGCTTCCCCACTGGACACCGACCCCCTCACCCTCCTGGATCACCCACCGGCACTCTGCACCAGAGGAAAGGCTAGAAAACAGGAGGAAAGCATGACCTCCAAATTCCAAAATGGCGCCACCGCAGCCATGGCACAGCGCACACCGCGAGGCAGTGAAAAGCTCAAGGGAGGTTGCAGCAAAGGGACACAGAAACTCCAGGGTAAGGAACACCCGAGGGACATACTGTATTATGCCAAAAACTGGGGGGTCACCAGGACCAAGAGGCGGGGGGGGGGTCTGCTGAACAGGAGCAGGTTGCAGTTCATGGGACATTATCACAGAGCACACTGCAGGCTGCAGAGCATGTAAACCCAGACTCCCTGGCGTGGCAGCCCCCTCCCTCCCTGCTGACACTGATACAGAGGAACCATAACAACCAACCTTAGCTGAAATACTGAGGGCTGTGCATGTACGCACAGCTTCTGTGAACACCCTTAAAGAGCAATTTGGAGGACTGAGAGAAGATGTCTCCCTGTTAAGGCAAGATCTCCAAAAGATTAGAGAGTGCACGACTGCAGTGGAAAGCAGGGTGAGGGACGTAGAAGACAAACTCCCACCAGTTGCTCGGGAGGCTCATCCGCCTATCAGCTCGCCAAAGACACCGATAATGGAGCAGATGATATGGAAAATCGCCTGTGACGCAATAATATCCGTAGAGTAGGCTTGTCTGAGAAAACAGAAGGAAGAGATACCACTTCCTTTGTGGAGACCTGGGTGATTGAGATATTTGGGAAGGAGGCCTTTTCCCCTTTCTTCACAGTGGAACTGGCGCACCGCACAGCGGCCAACCCGCCACAAACAAGGGGCTCCCCCCAGACCCATTTTGGCACGGTTACTGCACTACAGAGATAGAGAAGCGGTACTGATAAATGCTCGGGAAAAGGCCAATGTCCAGGTAAATGGGGTCAGAGTGTTGTTTTACCCCGACTTTTCGGCAGAGGTAAAGAAATCCAGAGCCAAATTCTTGGATCTAAAAAGGTGCTCGAGAGCTTTGTAACTGCCTTATGCCATCGTTTACCCTGCCAAACTCAGAGTCACGGCTAATAGACAGTCTCATTTCTTTGATTCGGCCAAGGAGGCGGCCCTGTGGCCGGATCGAAACGAGCAGGCCCTACACCACCGTGCCAGGGACGACGAAGGAGGCAGACCCGTCTGAAATGATCATCAGGAGACCCCTACAGATACCTTACTGGTAATTTGGTTTGATACCTATTGCCCCCTGGATGGCATTGGGGCTCCCCCCCTGACCATTTGTCCCTTTTTCCCCTTTTACATGCCTCTGAGATACACGATTACCTGTTTGCTTTCTGTCCCCCCCCCTTTTTTTTGCTCTCCTCCCCTGCCCAAGCCCCCTGGAACCTACTTCTATGGCAGATATTTTACACTGGTGGGGAACACCGCTGCTTTATACTGCTGGGAGACATTATATTACCACGTGAACTGCAAGCTATCTTGTGAAGTAGGCAAGAAGAAATGCTTCCCCCCTATGAGAGGGGTAAATCGAGATCACCATGCTTTGTTTCCAGTTCACAATCAGAAGCTAGTCCTGTTGACAGCCTGGTTCTTTTTTTTTTTACAATTATTTTGTTTATACCAAAGACTGCCCTTACACGCCACTGCATTCTGGATCGGCAACTTTGCAACTCCAGACACCCCCGACATGCTGGATGCCTGCCTTGTCCCTACACCCCATAATTGGGGTCTATGCCTGCAATCACTGCTTTGGTTATACTCCCAGGAAGGGAGACCCCAGAGTATGCCTGGCCTCAGGGACCCAGACCTATCACACTTTACTCTGGACACTGTTGGGGTGGTGCACCCCTCATTAAGCGTATACTTGCCTCTTCCCAATGGCTGAACTACCAATAGTTTCTTGGAGCGTGAGGGGCTTAGGCTCCCCACTTAAGCGCATGATGGTATCTGTGATGGAACCGATCCCACACTCCGATTGAGTGCTTCCGTCAGTATACCGCTTCCTAAGTCTGAATATAGATATCAGATATTCCAACTGCTCACAAGCACAAAACAAGACGACACTTGCTTAGCTGCTCAACATGGACTGATTTATTAGAACCAAAATGACAAGTATTTATAATACAGTAGAAGACTAAAACCTAACCTAATTAGCATGAGCTAATTATCTAATCATTGACCCAGACTAGTTGTCTGAGAGATAGGACTTTTCAGGGTTTGTCTCCTAGCTCACTGATTGACTATTCAATACACATTACCATAAACATAAACACAGGGTTAATTAGCACAAACAACAATGTGTTGAATACTCTTACAAGCCAGACTAGACTCATTTGCACAACAGACAGGTAGCTGGAGTTGATGACATTAGCATCTGACAGTGTGAGTCCCAACAGCATGAGGCAACACACATTATATACACATATATACAGCATTGAATCTGACTAGCACAGATTATAGTGGGGTTCTCATTCACCCTGTGCCCCTTAAAATCCAGGGCCTATAATCGATCAGCAAGAGGCTCGCATTCAGTCCTCTCAAAAAGCCTGTGTCCCGGCTAGGTCTGTCACATTTCTCCCCTTTCGGCAGGAGACTAACACAGGAGGAGACCCCAGATGGGTTGACTCCGAATTTAGTCAGTGGTTCCAGTCCCCCAATGCCGGTATTCACACAGTACCCCAAATAAATTGTCCCAAACAGAGCATTACTTACCCAGCCAACCTCTGCCTCTCTCGGAGAACACGCCCGCTGCCGAGGAGAGGCCTGGACTGGCCCTTCTCCCTGGAGTCCTTTCAGATCCTGGAGAGAAGACAGGGTGGCTGGGCTCAATCCATAATGCTTTTGGGGATCTGGGCCGACCGCCCAGCATCCCTGGGGTATACAAGTGGGGACTGAAGTCCCATCCACTTTTGGTAGGTGAAAATCCCCCAGTTCTTGCAAAGCAAGGCTGACATCCTCCTGTCTCAGTGCCGCACCATTTTCTGGCGTTGTGTCAGTGGAGACCAAAGTTCCATTCCCCCGATATCAGCTCAAGCTGCAGCTGTGTGTAGGGGCCAGTAGCTTTCTGCCCTGTTAGCAGCTCAGCTGAGGACCCCACATCATTCACTCTGGCTAACAGTTGTGGAGTGACCGTCATCTTCTCACCATGGGCCCCTAGAACTACTGCAGGTGTAGGGCAGAGGTCTTCTACCCTCTGTCCGGTGGCCAGCACTTCAGCTGGAGGAGTCTCTTGTAACTCCACAGTTGCCGGTGCTGGGCAGAGGTTGGTAGCACTCTGACCTGTTGCCAGCACTTCTGCTGGTGACTCCACATCCACCGCTCCGGTTAACTGTTATGGCAGGAGGCTGGCTTCCTCCACTCCCAAATGGTGTAACTGCCATGGGGAAGGTGAGCCTGCTGATTCCTTTTCCATTCCCTCATCTGGCTGCTGGGATGACATTTCTCTATCACTGTCTTCCAGGTGCACGGATCTTTGCTGGAGAGGAAAGACTGCTTCCTCCACCCTGGCCAACTGTTGGGGAGGGACGATGAACACCTCCTCTCCCTTCCCCCCCTGTATCCTGATCTGCTGCTGGGAAGTGACCACCACCTTCTCACCCTGAGCATCCGGAACTGCCACAGACGTGGCGCAGAGGCCTTGGACCCTCTGTCCGGTGACCAGCGCTTCAGCTGGGGAAAATCCTTGTAATTACAGAGATCCTGCTGTTGGTGCTGGGCAGAGCACAGTGAAGTTTGGCCCTCCAGATTTTCCACTGCTGGTTCTCCGGCATGCTGCTGGACAGGCACATTCGTCCATCCAAGATCATCCCATGCAGAAACAGGATCATCAAGGTGAGTCAGCACTTGCTGCATCCGCCATAAGACCTCCGCGTCCGTAGCTGCAGGGGCAGGTTGGCAAAGCACACTGTTACGCTGCCACATTGCCGACTCTTCAGCCAGGATTTCAGAGTTGTCCACTGGTATTTCCTTATAGTTCCAGGCAAAGGGAGCCCAGCCCTGGCACTGAGCAGAGTCTAGCAGCCGTCTGTAGGCGATCTCCAGCTCCCATTCCTGATCGGCCAGAAACTCCAAATCTTCCAGTGCCCAGTGCACTTCCGAGACGTTCATTAGCCCTTTTCTGAAATCCATGATTTCATCCAACCGCCACTCCAAATCACTCCCAAAGTTAGAGTCCCCTGTCAGCTTCACATACAACAGTCCCAGGCCGCCGTAGCCAAAGCCTTCCATTGGGCTGTCATCCGCTATCCAGGGATATGCTTGGGATACATGCCACCGGAGGGCGCTCTAACTCTCATCCAGCTTCATCTCTGCCCAGACCAGCCTGCTTAATTCAGCTGTCTGCTCCTTGTGTGGTTTTTCTCCTAAAAACATCCCCCGCAATCCATACTGCGACCAGGACCTTTCCTGGTTGGAGGGGAGAACTTTTCCCTGGTGGCGCTGCTCACGGGCTAGCGCTTCCTTCCAGAGTTCGCAGCGAATAGAATTAAACCATCCCAGCAGGATCTGCTCTGATACTGGTCCTCTGTGCTGTAGCTGCATCTCTCGCAACCTCCTTCTGATTTCCTCTTCCATGGCGGCTGGTATCTGTACCTCTCCTCCTCTCCTGCTATCCGGACCTTGGATCAAGGTGGAGGTTTGGATGTTCCAGACTGCAGGAAGTGTCCCACTGCTTGCCACCAATGTGATGGAACCGATCCCACACTCCGATTGAGTGCTTCCGTCAGTATACCGCTTCCTAAGTCTGAGTATAGAGATCAGATATTCCAACCGCTCACAAGCACAAAACAAGACGACACTTGCTTAGCTGCTCAACATGGACTGATTTATTAGAACCAAAATGACAAGTATTTATAATACAGTAGAAGACTAAAACCTAACCTAATTAGCATGAGCCAATTATCTAATCATTGACCCAGACTAGTTGTCTGAGAGATAGGAATTTTCAGGGTTTGTCTCCTAGCTCACTGATTGACTATTCAATATACATTACCATAAACATAAACACAGGGTTAATTAGCACAAACAACAATGTGTTGAATACTCTTACAAGCCAGACTAGACTCATTTGCACAACAGACAGGTGGCTGGAGTTGATGACATTAGCATCTGACAGTGTGTGTCCCAGAAGGATATAGGGAGGTTCAAACACCCGGTGGATAGACAATTTCCTTGCTTCTCCGAAACCCACAGGAGGCTGTCCAGAACTGACCTTGCTGTGGGTAACCCAGTCATGCTCCCATCCATCTTGGAAGGGATATACAAGCCCCACAGTGTATCGGATCACTCTCAACTAGTGATCAACCTGATTACATCCCCACCATCCACACTTCCAAGAGTCCCGTGGAAATGTAATTCCTTCTGGCTGAAATCATTCTTAACTCACAATGAGATGGAGCGGAGCATGGGGGACTTTCCGGGGAGCCGGGACTTTGTAGACTCACCAGCGACGCAGTGGGACGCCTTTAAGGCCTATATGAGGGGATTGCTAATATCTGAAATTAATAAGGTAAAAAAGAGCACTGGGCACAGAGAGGACCTTAAAAAACAGGTAATGGCTCCGGAGGAGACATATGTTCGCTCCCCGACAGACTCGGCCAGGGAGGCATGGCAGTTGGCTCAGTCAGCTTATGGGTGGCTGCTATCCTCCACGGCACAGAAGAAACTTTTCTTTTCCATGTTAGCTTACTATGAGGAGGGGGAGAGTACAGGGCACATGTTAGCCAGGATAGCCAATTCACAGCAACGCTCCCCCACTATCGGAGCTATCAAAACAACGGAGGGCAGGATAGTGAACTCCCCTGACTTAATCTTGGCTGAACTAGCCAGATTTTATGAGACCCTATACCTTCCGACTGGGCAATATACGAGACCGGAGCTTACGGAATACCTACAGGGCATTGACTTTCCGCAACTCACGACTGATCAACGGAGGGCCCTGGATGCCCCTCTTACCTTGGAGGAGCTACAAATGGATCTGGCTGAGTTCTCCAATTGTAAGGCACCCGGGGCAGATGGGATACCCATGGAAGTATATAAGAATATGCAGATATACTCCTGCCCGAGCTTTTGGTGGTGTTTAACGGGGCCAGGGAGCAATAGGCTTTGCCCTCTTCCATGGCCACGGCTAACATTGTCCTCATATTGAAACCCCGGAAAGGGCCCTTTAGACCCAGGCTCATACAGGCCCATATCTCCTAGCCAAAATGCTGGCGATTAGACTGAACCAGGTTATCACGGGCATTGTTCATCCCGATCAGACGGGCTTTATGCCTAATAAGTCAACAGCTGTCAACTTATGAAGGCTTTTCCTTAACATGCAATCTCCGGCGGACAACGTAGGGCAGAGGGCATTGCTCTAGGTGCTCATGTGGTACACAGATTAGTGCTGTCAATGTAAGAAGATTCTCCTAACGACAACTCGTTATGAGTATTAAAGACACCTGTCCACAGAATCTCTTCCTTCCATTCAATCCTCACCATCATGGACAAGACCAAAGAGCTGTCAGAGGAGGTCGGGGAGAAGATTGGAGACCTGCACAAGGCTGGAATGGGCTACAAGACCATCAGCAAGAAGCTTGGTGAGAGGTGACAACAGTTGGTGGGATTATTATTCACAAATGGAAGAGACACAAAATAACGATGGATCTCCTCGGTCTGGGGCTCCATGGAAGATTTCACCTCGTGGAGGATCAATGATCAGGAGAACGGTGAGGAATCCGCCCAGAACTACACGAGAGAATCTTCTCCATGATCTCAGCTGGGACCATAGTCACCAAGAGAACAATCGGTAACACTACACAGCGAGGGACTGAAATCCTGCAGCCCCCGCAAGGCTCCCCTGCTTAGGAGATCACATGTACAGGTCCCCCCGCTCAGGAAATCACATGTACAGCTCCGTCTGAAGATCACTAATGAACATCGAATGATTCCGAGGAGAACCGGGGGGGGAAGGGTTGTGGTCAGAGGAGACCAAAATCCAGATCTTTGGCCTCAACTCAACTCGGCGTGTTTGGAGGAGGAGGAGGAATGCTGCCTATGACCCCAAGAACATCACCCCCCACCCTCATACATGGAGGTCATATGACCCCAAGAACACCATCCCCCACTATCATACATGGAGGTGGAAGCATTATGCTTTGAGGGTGTTTTCTGCTAAGGGGACAACTTCATCCCATCAAAGGGACGATGGACGGGGCCATGTACCATCAAATCTTGGGTGAGAACCTCCTTCCCTCAGCCTGTGCACTGAAGATGGGTCATGGATGGGTCTTCCAGCATGACAATGACCCAAAACACACGGCCAAGGCAACAAAGGAGTGGCTCAAGAAGAAGCACATTGAGGTCCTGAAGTGGCCTAGCCGGTCTCCAGACCTTAATCCCATAGAAAATATGTGGAGGGAGCTGAAGGTTCGAGTCACCAAACGTCATCCTGGAAACCTCAATGACTTGGAGAAGAACTGCAAAGAGGACAAAATCCCTCCTGAGATGTGCGAACCTGGAGGCCAACTCCAAGAAACGTCTGACCTCTGTGATCGCCAACAAGGGTTTCTCCACCAACTACTAAGTCATGTTATATGAAGGGTTCACATACTTATTTCACTCATTAAAACTCAAATCTATTTATAACTTTTATGAAATGCGTTTTTCTGGATATTTTTGTTGTTTTTCTCTCTGTTATAATAAACCGACCAATAAAATGATATTATTTGTCACAAAATCAGCAGCCAAATACTTTTTCCCCTTCACTGTATGTGGAGTCTGGAATTCTTAGCAGCCAATAAGACGTCATCTAAGCTGGAACTTACCACACTGATAGGTGGGACAGCAGCTGTGTGTGGCGTTGTTGGTGATGGTAAGTATCTGGCCTTCCCGGCAGGTAGGTACACGCTGGGTACACACATTGCAGCCTGTATGGGGAGAATACATAGAGGTCTCATATATGAAGAGCCGCTCATCCCACACAATCTATACAGCAAGACGGGGGCGGGGCCTCCAGGTTTTGGGGTGATGATGTGACAATTATGGGGAGCTGGGCACTGCCATGAGGGACAATTATGGGAAGCTGGGCACTGCCACGAGGGACATATATGGGGAGCTGGGCACTGCCACGAGGGACATATATGGGGAGCTGGGCACTGCCATGCGGGACATATATGGGGAGCTGGGCACTGCCATGCGGGACATATATGGGGAGCTGGGCACTGCAACGAGGGACATATATGGGGAGCTGGGCACTGCCATGCGGGACATATATGGGGAGCTGGGCACTGCCACGAGGGACATATATGGGGAGCTGGGCACTGCAACGAGGGACATATATGGGGAGCTGGGCACTGCCATGCGGGACATATATGGGGAGCTGGGCACTGCAACGAGGGACATATATGGGGAGCTGGGCACTGCCACGAGGGACATATATGGGGAGCCGGGCACTGCCATGAGGGACATATATGGGGAGCTGGGCACTGCCCCGAGGGACATATATGGGGAGCTGGGCACTGCCACGAGGGACATATATGGGGAGCCGGGCACTGCCACGAGGGACATATATGGGGAGCCGGGCACTGCCATGAGGGACAATTATGGGGAGTCAGGCACTGCCTTGAGTAGGGATGGGCTGTCTGTTCGACTCGAACATTGGCGGTTCGCCAGTTCGCCGAACAGCGAACAATTTGGTGTTTTCGTGGCAAATTCGAAAGCCACGGAACACCCTTTAAAAGTCTATCAGAGAAATCTAAAGTGCTAATTTTAAAGGCTAATATGCAAGTTACTGTCCTAAAAAGTGTTTGGGGACCCGGGTTCTGCCCCCGGGGGAGTGTTTGGGGACCCGGGTTCTGCCCCCAGGGGAGTGTTTGGGGACCCGGGTTCTGCCCCCAGGGGAGTGTTTGGGGACCCGGCTCCTGCCCCCAGGGGAGTGTTTGGGGACCCGGCTCCTGCCCCCAGGGGAGTGTTTGGGGACCCGGCTCCTGCCCCCAGGGGAGTGTTTGGGGACCCGGCTCCTGCCCCCAGGGGAGTGTTTGGGGACCCGGCTCCTGCCCCCAGGGGAGTGTTTGGGGACCCGGCTCCTGCTCCCAGGGGACATGTATCAATGCAAAAAAAAGTTTTAAAAACTGCCTTTTTTTCGGGAGCAGTGATTTTAATAATGCTTCAAGTGAAACAATAAAAGTGTAATATTTCTTTAAATGTCGTACCTGGGGGGTGTCTATAGTATGCCTATAAAGGGGCGCATGTTTCCCGTGCTTAGAACAGTCTGACAGCAAAATAACATTTCTAAAGGAATAAAAGTCATTTAAAACTTCTCACGGCTACAATGAATTGTCGGTCCGCAATACACATAACAGCTTATTGATAAAAACGGCAAGCCCTATGGCTTTCCCAGTGACGTCAGAGGGGGCGGGGTCACCCGTTACATAACGGGTAACCCCACCTCCTCTGGAGTCACTGGGAAAGCCATAGAGAAGTCTTCGTCAAGTCCCTGTGTGTTAGAGGGGGTGGGGTCATCAGGTGTCCCCGCCCTCCACTATATAAGAAGTGTCAGAAGAAGAGAAGCGTCACACAGCGGGAGACTCAAATGGATGCGGAGCGGCCGAAGAAAGAAGCGGGGAAGAAGACGCCTTGGAGGAAGATGCCGGACAACAACACCGGAGCAAGAAGCAGAGGATCGGAGGAAGATGGAGGAAGAAACCTAAATAAGAAGAAGCGGAAAGAAGAAGACTTTAAATAAAGGACTTGTCAAAAACTGTCTCTTGTCATTTTTAACATTTTTGGTGAAATGGTAGGAGTACATTTGTACCCCATTACCAATTCACACAGGGGGGTGGGATCTGGGGGTCCCCTTGTTAAAGGGGGCTTACAGATTCCGATAAGCCCCCCCACCCACAGACCCCCACAACCACCGGCAAGGGTTGTGGGGATGAGGCCCTTCTCCCCATCAACATGCACCCTCCCAATCTGGAGGGCATGTGGCCTGGTACGGTTCAGGAGTGGGGAGCCGCTCTCTCACCCCCTCTTTTCCTGTGGCCTGCCAAGCTCCATGCTCAGATAAGGGTCTGGTATGGATTTTGGGGGGAACCCCACGCCATTTTTTTTTCATTTTGGTTCGGGGTTCCCCTGTGGGGACATTCCATGCCATTTTTATCAATGAACTTTTATGTGCATTGCGGACCGGCAATTCATTGTTGCCGCGAGTAGTTTTAAATTACTTTTTTCTTCGACCCGGGTCCACAAACACTCCCCCGGGGCAGGACCCGGGTCCACAAACACTCCCCCGGGGCAGGACCGGGTCCACAAACACTCCCCCGGGGGCAGGACCCGGGTCCACAAACACTCCCCCGGGGCAGGACCGGGTCCACAAACACTCCCCCGGGGCAGGACCCGGGTCCTCAAACACTCCCCTGGGGCAGGACCCGGGTCCTCAAACACCCCCCTGGGGCAGGACCCGGGTCCTCAAACACTTTTTAGGACAATAACTTGCATATAATCTTTTAATATTAGCACTTTAGATTTCTTCCATAGACTTTTAAAGGGTGTTCCGCAGCTTTCGAATTTGCCGTGAACACCCAAAATTGTTCACTGTTCGGTGAACAGCCAATGTTCAACTCGAACAGACAGCCCATCCCTAGTGATCACCCCGAGACTCCCTCACCTGACTACGTGTGGGGGATCACCCTGAGACTCCCTCACCTGACTACGTGTGGGGGAATCGCCCCGAGACTCCCTCACCTGACTACGTGTGGGGGGGATCACCCCGAGACGCCATCACCTCACTACGTGTGGGGGGATCACCCCGAGACTCCCTCACCTGACTACGTGTGGGGGGAATCGCCCCGAGACTCCCTCACCTGACTACGTGTGGGGGGGATCACCCCGAGACGCCATCACCTGACTACGTGTGGGGATCACCCTGAGACTCCATCACCTGACTACGTGGGGGGATCACCCCGAGACTCCCTCACCTGACTACGTGTGGGGGGTCACCCCGAGACTCCCTCACCTGATTAAGTGGGGGGGGGGTCGCCCCGAGACTCCATCACCTGACTACGTGTGGGGGGATCGCCCCGAAACTCCCTGACCTGACTATGTGTGGGGGGGTATCACCCCGAGACTCCCTCACCGGACTGTGTGGGGGGATCGCCCCGAGACTCCATCACCTGACTATGTGTGGGGGGGGTCATCCCGAGACTCCATCACCTGACTATGTGTGGGGGGATCACCCCGAGACTCCCTCACCTGACTATGTGTGGGGGGGGATCATCCCGAGACTCCATCACCTGACTATGTGTGGGGGGATTACCCCGAGACTCCCTCACCTGACTTTGTGTGGGGGGATCACCCCGAGACTCCCTCACCTGACTTTGTGTGGGGAGATCACCCCCCCAAGACTGGCGGAATGGGGTGGAGTCTATGAGTTACAATGGCAGCCGTGGTAGCGATTGGTCCAAGCTGGCATTAGGACCCCCCCCCTCCCCCCAGTGCAGAACATTCCTGCCAGCTGATCGTTGGAATATTATGGAGAGTCTGGAGGAGGACCTTCCTACCGCAGAGCCGGCGGACACAGCAACCATCCTCCACCGGAGCCAAGAACAGCGTCTGGTCCTCCCGGCAGGGGGGCGGCTCCTCCACAGGGCGGCACTTGTCCGGGTCACACTCTGCATAGAAACATTGGATAGTATATGATATATATAAAAAAAAGGAGGGGCATACAGCAGAAAGGGCGTGGTCTGTATAATGGAGGATTGGGCATTCTTACCACATGTGTATCTCGGGCAACAGGAATCCTCCCGATGATAGGCGGTCAGTTTCTGGTGAGGGAGGCAGGATGGGAGGAGCCTGGAGCACAATGATTGGTTGCAGACTAGAGGAGGAGGAGACAAGCCAGATGATTGGATGAGAAGAGACCGCCACCTACACGCCTTCAATACCCCACCCACCCTACATACTGTACTACTTACCTCCACCACTACCCCACCCACCCTACCTACCGCCATCACTACCCCACCCACCCTACCTACCTCCATCAATAGCCCACCCACCCTACATACCATGCTACTTACCTCCACCACTACCCCACCCACCCTACATACCATACTACTTACCTCCACCACTACCCCATCCACCCTACCTACCGCCATCACTACCCCACCCACCCTACCTACCTCCATCAATAGCCCACCCACCCTACATACCATGCTACTTACTTCCACCACTACCCCACCCACCCTATCTACCGTACTACTTACCTCCACCACTACAACACCCACACTACCTACCTCCATAACTCCACCCATTTCTATTAGTGGTGGGGTTGGTGTGACGGAGGTGTGTAGTTCTCCTCGGGGTAAGGAATGTCCTCAGTATAATAGAATAGAATAGAATAGAATAGAATATATACGGAGCACTTACCGCACATCTGGTGAGGACAGCAGCTCTGGGTGTCGGAGACGGTGACGATCATCTCTCCGTATCTGCGGCACGCCCCCTCCTGGATGACGGAGCAATTGTAGGGAACGGGGATGATGCTCTCATTGGCGGCACATTGATACATACAACAGCCGTCCACCGAGGTCTTCCAGGTCTCCCCGATCTCCCGGGGGACCCCGCTACTGTCTGTGCACGCTGCAATCCAGAGAGAACACGGGGGTCACTGAGTGTATGGGTACCTACCTACCACCAACATACCCACCTACCTACCTCCACCAGACCAACTATAGAGGGACCCCGCTACTGTCTGTGCACGCTACAATCCAGAGAGGACACGGGGGTCACTGAGTGTAGGAGTACCTACCTACCACCAACATACCCACCTACCTACCTCCACCAGACCGACTGTAGAGGGACCCCGCTACTGTCTGTGCACGCTGCCATCCGGAGAGGACACGGGGGTCACTGAGTGTAGGGGTACCTACCTACCACCAACATACCCACCTACCTACCTCCACCAGACCGACTATAGAGGGACCCCACTACTGTCTGTGCACGCTGCAATCCAGAAAGGACTCGGGGGGTCACTAAGTGTATGGGTGCCTACCTACCACGGACATACCCACCTACCTCCAACATGCCCAGATCTCCCCTGATTTATGGCACACTCTCTATGTCTTATCTATCTGTTATCAGGACTTCCTACAGCACAGCACTGATATCCCAGGAGACTACAGAATCATTCAGAGCTTCCTCCTACACCCCTGTGACCATGTGACATCACATGCAGTGTAAATCAGGGCATCGGAAAGCATTACTGCAGTATTATCAGCTGAAGCTGATAAGACTCACACAGGCAAACACTAGATAATCAGCACAAGTAAAGACTATGAAATAAAACAAGTCAGCTATGAACAGGGAAGCAGGGTTGCCATAGAAACGTTGGATTGAGAAGGAGGCTTGGTTAACAGAACAGGAAATGCTCAATGTAAGGGCGGAAATACACCCCACTGTGGACTCAGAAAACAATACTTAAGATGGCGCTGCCCAATCCCAGGAAACAAGTTTTTTCAAGTTTCTTTAAACAGTAAGTAATATGGGATTTGGGCTGATTACAGTGGCTATAGTCTGATAATTACTTATTATAATGGACTAAATGAAGAGAAGCATCAGAGTGGGAGAGTTTACTTCCTCTTTAATAATATTGTGACATTGTGATTGGTTGAATAGATTGTTGATGGAAATATATGTCCCCCTATTGGTGGGCGATGAGCTGTAACGCCGTGTCCGGGATAATAAAAGGAATGCGGGTGTTGGGTGAATTATTCCTATGAATGGAGATATTTGGATATGAAGCAATGGATTGGCCAATAACGGAATTCTAATGAGATAATACGAGAAGGCAGGACTAGAGATTAATGGGGATTTAGCGCCTCTCAGTGGAGTTAGATTATAAATTCTCCGGTAAATCGATCATTTATTAATAAAGATTCCTTTTGATAGGGAGATTAAAAGAGGAGAATTGTTGTTTTTCTTGGGGAGGGCACCAGCCGCTTTGGCAGCAGAATTGGTGAAGTTCTAAGTTGTAGGAAAGACCTCTCAGGTACATTGGAAATACTTGAAGTGACGACACATGATTGGTAGATGACTTGTCTGTTGTTTCTATGATGAGCGCAGGTTGGGAGCGTGGAGGAAAGGCAGAGGAAAGGCGGAGGAAAGGCGGAGGAAAGGCAGAGGAATGGCGGAGGAATGGCGGAGGAAAGGCAGAGGAATGGGGGAGGAATGGCGGAGGAAAGGGGGTGGAAAGGCGGAGGAAAGGCAGAGGAATGGCGGAGGAATGGCGGAGGAAAGGCGGAGGAATGGCGGAGGAATGGCGGAGGAAAGGGGGTGGAAAGGCGGAGGAATGGCGGAGGAAAGGCGGAGGAATGGCGGAGGAAAGGCAAAAGTCTGATGAAAGGCGGAGGAAAGGCGGAGGAAAGGCGGAGGAAAGGCGGAGGAAAGGAGAAAGGCGGAGGAAAGGCGGAGGAAAGGCGGAGGAAAGGAGAAAGGCGGAGGAAAGGGGGAGGAAAGGCGGAGGAAAGGCTGATGAAAGGCGGAGGAAAGGCGGAGGAAAGGAGAAAGGCAGAGGAAAGGCGGAGGAATGGCGGAGGAATGGCGGAGGAAAGGCGGAGGAATGGCGGAGGAAAGGCGGAGGAATGGCGGAGGAATGGCGGAGGAATGGCGGAGGAAAGGCGGAGGAAAGGCGGAGGAAAGGCGGAGGAATGGCGGAGGAATGGCGGAGGAAAGGCAAAAGGCTGATGAAAGGCGGAGGAAAGGCGGAGGAAAGGCGGAGGAAAGGCGAAAGGCAGAGGAAAGGCGGAGGAATGGCGGAGGAAAGGCGGACACGCCCTTCAAGAATAAAGAAATGAAGGAAAATCTTATTTCTGTGGTGCAGATCAGACAGAACCGGATCTGTGATGGAAACCTAAAACTTCAACTACTATAAAAATACACAGAAAATTCAAATCTTAAGGGCTACACAAGAGAAAGCCAACCCCCTCCCAACCCACTCCCAAACCCCTCCCAACCCCCCCCCCCCCCCAGCCTTGGGAGGGGGGCTGTGTAAGGAGAGATGAAAACACCCTACATTGTGACTATAGAGGGACCCCACTACTATCTGTGCATGCTGCAATCAGACAGGACAGAGGGGTCACTGAGTACAGTGGGCCAACCTACCTCCAAACCAACTATACAGGGGCCGACCTCCTCCCCCATACTGACAATATATAGAGACCAATCTACCTCCTTCATACTGACAATATATAGAGACCAACCTACCTCCTTCATACTAACTGTATTGGTTACCTACCTCCTCCATACTAACACTTACCACATTTCCTGTGGGGGACACAGAGGGCGGAGTGCAGGTGGTGGAGGACAGCCCCCTCCGGACACACACATGCCTCTGTCAGTGCTGAACACGCCTCCGAGTCATCCAGATCAATCTCATTATTCTGACACGTTCGTGGAACGTCACACACCGCCAGACACGCCCGATACACCAAAGATGGTGGACACTGGAACGCTGTGTGAGAGAGAATGTACAACGTGATGGGTAATGTACAAAATATACACTGTGACTGACCCAACCAGGACAGGGGCTTTTAGAGAGGACTAGGGGTAATCCTCCTACCCACTGATTATGGCCCATGCAGAGAGCAGATCATTATACAATGATGGAGAACATTGTGATGAACGCTGAGAGTGAGGTTTGGATTACTTCTCTGAATAAGGACAATAAAGCTTCCCACCTGGAGTAGATGGAAAAGTCTAATATTAATCCTGTACAGGGTAATGGCCAGAGGGAATATGGGGGGTCCTCCTGTAGACTGGGTTGGAGAGGGAATATGGGGGGTCCTCCTGCAGACTGGGTTGGGGAGGGAATATGGTGGCCCTCCTGCAGACTGGGTTGGGGAGGGAATATGGTGGCCCTCCTGTAGACTGGGTTGGAGAGGGAATATGGGGGGTCCTCCTGCAGACTGGGTTGGGGAGGGAATATGGTGGCCCTCCTGCAGACTGGGTTGGGGAGGGAATATGGTGGCCCTCCTGCAAACTGGGTTGGGGAGGAAATATGGTGGCCCTCCTGCAGACTGGGTTGGAGAGGGAATATGGTGGCCCTCCTGCAGACTGGGTTGGGGAGGGAATATGGTGGCCCTCCTGCAGACTGGGTTGGGGAGGGAATATGGTGGCCCTCCTGCAGACTGGGTTGGGGAGGGAATATGGTGGCCCTCCTGCAGACTGGGTTGGGGAGGGAATATGGTGGCCCTCCTGCAGACTGGGTTGGGGAGGGAATATGGTGGTCCTCCTGCAGACTGGGTTGGAGAGGGAATATGGTGGTCCTCCTGCAGACTGGGTTGGAGAGGGAATATGGTGGTCCTCCTGCAGACTGGGTTGGAGAGGGAATATGGTGGTCCTCCTGTAGACTGTGTTTGGAGAAGAATATGGTGGTCCTCCTGTAGACTGGGCTGGAGAAGAATATGGTGGTCCTCCTGCAGACTGGGTTGGAGAGGCTTCTTCACTTTGGACCAAAATATTTATCAACAATATCTCTCCAGAGATCTATGAAGATAAATAATTCCACCTTTTCAGGCTGCTGAGACATGTATGAGTTTGCCTCATAGACTGTTGCTGGACAGTCTGAGGTGGGTGGGGTCACTGTTGGTTATCTGTGTCTCCCCCAATGTGTGCCTTCTAGGTTGAATTCCCATTGAGGTAATTGAGTCACCTATTGTTTCTGTCTGATCATCTCTTGGATACGAGATTAATATTGGATCATTGACATTGTTATGTGACCATTGTGGGGTATTCTGTGATGATAATAATGTATGTTGTATTCGGGGTTGTGGGTGGCAGATGGTCACCTAGGCTGGTCCGCATAGTCTGGTCACCTAGGCTGGTCCGCATAGTCTGGTCACCTAGGCTGGTCCGCATAGTCTGGTCACCTAGGCTGGTCCGCATAGTCTGGTCACCTAGGCTGGTCCGCATAGTCTGGTCACCTAGGCTGGTCCGCATAGTCTGGTCACCTAGGCTGGTCCGCATAGTCTGGTCACCTAGGCTGGTCCGCATAGTCTGGTCACCTAGGCTGGTCCGCATAGTCTGGTCACCTAGGCTGGTCCGCATAGTCTGGTCACCTAGGCTGGTCCGCATAGTCTGGTCACCTAGGCTGCTCCAGATAGTCTGGTCACCTAGGCTGCTCCAGATAGTCTGGTCACCTAGGCTGCTCCAGATAGTCTGGTCACCTAGGCTGCTCCAGATAGTCTGGTCACCTAGGCTGCTCCAGATAGTCTGGTCACCTAGGCTGCTCCAGATAGTCTGGCCACCTAGGCTGCTCCGCATAGTCTGGTCACCTAGGCTGCTCCGCATAGTCTGGTCACCTAGGCTGCTCCGCATAGTCTGGTCACCTAGGCTGCTCCGCATAGTCTGGTCACCTAGGCTGCTCCGCATAGTCTGGTCACCTAGGCTGCTCCGCATAGTCTGGTCACCTAGGCTGCTCCGCATAGTCTGGTCACCTAGGCTGCTCCGCATAGTCTGGTCACCTAGGCTGCTCCGCATAGTCTGGTCACCTAGGCTGCTCCGCATAGTCTGGTCACCTAGGCTGCTCCGCATAGTCTGGGGAATGTAGGGAATATACACCACGATGGGGCAATATACACCCCGATGGGGAATATACACCACGATGGGGAATATACACCCCGATGGGGAATATACACCACGATGGGGAATATACACCACGATGGGGAATATACACCATGATGGGGAATGAAAGGATTTCGCTCGTTTTCTTATCTAATCTGAATCTGAGAAATCCCACCCACAATTTGCCCCCCCCAGCTTCATATTAGCCCCACCCACTTACGTTTGCTGTATATTTATCACTAGATTTTAGTCCCGCCCCCAGCGATGGGTGTGTCCCACTTACGGCAGAAGTTGGGGTTCCTCCATTGGATGCAGACGTTGAATTTGTGGCACATGGCGGCGTACGCGGTCAGCGCTTTACACGGATCCCGGATGTACTCGGCGTCCTGCGCCCACAACTCGCAGAATTCCTCTGGGGACACCTGAGAGGGGACAGAGGAGAGGTCAGACACCGCCTGGAAATGATAATTCCCCACGAATACCATTATGTGACATGATTATTTCTCACCGGGGAAAGACGCTTCCAGAGCGGGTGGTTTAGGAAGAAGATACATTAAAAGATATTACAAGTAAAAGGTAAAATTTGTACGTTTCAGGAACTTAGGACTAAAAAAGAGGTGTTAGAGATAAACTGGCGGTGGTACGGAGGTATGGAGGTACAGCGGTACGGCGGTGCGGAGGTGCGGAGGTATGGCAGTACGGCGGTATGGACGTATGGCGGTGCAGAGGTACGTACAGTTAAAGCACTTTGTGGAATCCCTCCCCCATCCGATCAGGTCGGCAGACATTCTGCGTCTGTTGGCGCGGCTGTGTGAGGCTGTGTGCGGCTGTGTGCGCGGCTGTGTGCGCGGCTGTGTGCGGCTGTGTGCGGCTGTGTGCGCGGCTGTGTGCGCGGCTGTGTGCGCGGCTGTGTGCGGCTGTGTGCGGCTGTGTGTGTGCTGTGTGCGCGGCTGTGTGCGCGGCTGTGTGCGCGGCTGTGTGCGCGGCTGTGTGCGCGGCTGTGTGTGGTGACGGGCGGATCTCGAAGATTTATAAAATGTTGATGGGATTTAGAATATCGGAGTCCCTCCATATATAAAGAAATGGGATGAAAAGATCAGGACAGGAAGTACAGAGGCAGAAGTGTGTAAAATATTAAGGATGCTCAATGTGATTTCACCACATTGTAGGTTATTGGAAATGGCTCGGTGGTATTTAACCCTCGATAGAGCACACGGTTTTCAAAGAGAGGTCTCATTTATCTTGGTGAGGATGTTCAGAAATAGGATGATCCATATTTGGTGGACATGTCCCAAAAGTAAAGAATTCTGGAAAGAGGAAATATTAACAATTGAGGAAATTACGGAGCCAAGAGCCGAGGACGTGCCAGCTTTGCGGGGCCAAGAACCGAGGGCGTGCCAACTTCACAGAGCCAAGAGCGTGCCAGCTTTACAGAGCCAAGAGCCGAGGGCATGCCAGCTTCACAGAGCCAAGAGCCGAGGGCATGCCAGCTTCACAGAGCCAAGAGCCAAGGGTGTGCCAGCTTCACAGGGCCAAGAGCATGCCAGCTTCACGGGGCCAAGAGCCGAGGGCGTGGCAGCTTAGCAGGGCCAAGAGCCGAGGGTGTGCCAGCTTCACGGGGCCAAGAGCATGCCAGCTTCACAGAGCCAAGAGCAGAGGACGTGCCAGCTTCACAGAGCCAAGAGCAGAGGGCGTGTCAGCTTCACAGAGCCAAGAGCAGAGGGCGTACCAGCTTCACAGGGCCAAGAGCAGAGGGCGTGCCAGCTTCACAGGGCCAAGAGCCAAGGGCGCGCCAGCTTCACGGGGCCAAGAGCCAAGGGCGCGCCAGCTTCACGGGGCCAAGAGCCAAGGGCGCGCCAGCTTCACGGGGCCAAGAGCCAAGGGCGCGCCAGCTTCACGGGGCCAAGAGCCAAGGGCGTGCCAGCTTCATGGGGCCAAGAGCTAAGGGTGCGCCAGCTTCACTGGGCCAAGAGCCAAGGGCGTGCCAGCTTCACAGGGCCAAGAGCCAAGGGCGTGCCAGCTTCATGGGGCCAAGAGCTAAGGGCGTGCCAGCTTCGCGGGGCCAAGAGCCAAGGGCGTGCCAACTTTGCGGGGCCAAGAGCCGAGGGTGTCCCAGCTTTACAGAACCAAGAGCGAGGGCGTGTCAGCTTCGTGGGGCCAAGAGCCGAGGGTGTGCCAGCTTCACAGAGCCAAGAGCCAAGGGCGTGCCAGCTTCACAGAGCCAAGAGCCAAGGGCGTGCCAGCTTCACAGAGCCAAGAGCCAAGGGCGTGTCAGCTTCACAGAGCCAAGAGCAGAGGGCGTGCCAGCTTCACAGGGCCAAGAGCCAAGGGCGCGCCAGCTTCACGGGGCCAAGAGCCAAGGGCGCGCCAGCTTCACGGGGCCAAGAGCCAAGGGCGTGCCAGCTTCATGGGGCCAAGAGCTAAGGGCGCGCCAGCTTCACTGGGCCAAGAGCGTGCCAGCTTCACGGGGCCAAGAGCCAAGGGCGTGCCAGCTTCATGGGGCCAAGAGCTAAGGGCGTGCCAGCTTCGCGGGGCCAAGAGCCAAGGGCGTGCCAACTTTGCGGGGCCAAGAGCCGAGGGTGTCCCAGCTTTACAGAACCAAGAGCGAGGGCGTGTCAGCTTCGTGGGGCCAAGAGCCGAGGGTGTGCCAGCTTCACAGAGCCAAGAGCCAAGGGCGTGCCAGCTTCACAGAGCCAAGAGCCAAGGGCGTGCCAGCTTCACAGAGCCAAGAGAAGAGGGTGTGCCAGCTTCGCGGGGCCAAGAGCCAAGGGCGTGCCAGCTTCGCGGGCCAAGAGCCAAGGGCGTGCCAGCTTTGCAGGCCCAAGAGCTAAGGGCGCGCCAGCTTCACTGGGCCAAGAGCGTTCCAGCTTCACGGGGCCAAGAGCCAAGGGCGTGCCAGCTTCATGGGGCCAAGAGCTAAGGGCGTGCCAGCTTCGCGGGGCCAAGAGCCAAGGGCGTGCCAACTTTGCGGGGCCAAGAGCCGAGGGTGTCCCAGCTTTACAGAACCAAGAGCGAGGGCGTGTCAGCTTCGTGGGGCCAAGAGCCGAGGGTGTGCCAGCTTCACAGAGCCAAGAGCCAAGGGCGTGCCAGCTTCACAGAGCCAAGAGCCAAGGGCGTGCCAGCTTCACAGAGCCAAGAGAAGAGGGTGTGCCAGCTTCGCGGGTCCAAGAACCAAGGGCGTGCCAGCTTCGCGGGCCAAGAGCCAAGGGCGTGCCAGCTTTGCGGGCCCAAGAGCCAAGGGCGTGCCAGCTTCACTGGGCCAAGAGCCAAGGGCGTGCCAGCTTCGCGGGGCCAAGAGCCAAGGGCGTGCCAGCTTCGCGGGGCCAAGAGCCAAGGACGTGCCAGCTTCGCGGGGCCAAGAGCCAAGGACGTGCCAGCTTCGCGGGGCCAAGAGCCGAGGGCGTGCCAGTTTCGTGGGGCCAAGAGCCGAGGGCGTGCCAGCTTCACAGAGCAAAGAGCCGAGGGCGTGCCAGCTTCACAGAGCAAAGAGCCGAGGGCGTGCCAGCTTCGCGTGGCCAAGAGCCGAGGGCGTGCCAGCTTCACAGAGCCAAGAGCCGAGGGCGTGCCAGCTTCACTGGGCCAAGAGCCGAGGGCGTGCCAGCTTCACTGGGCCAAGAGTCTAGGGCGTGCCAGCTTCACAGAGCCAAGAGCAGAGGGCATGCCAGCTTTACAGAGCAAAGAGCCGAGGGCATGCCAGCTTCACAGAGCCAAGAGCCAAGGGTGTGCCAGCTTCACAGGGCCAAGAGCCGAGGACGTGCCAGCTTCACGGGGCCAAGAGCCGAGGATGTGCCAGCTTCACGGGGCCAAGAGCCGAGGTGTGCCAGCTTCACGGGGCCAAGAGCCGAGGTGTGCCAGCTTCACGGGGCCAAGAGCCGAGGGCGTGCCAGCTTCACAGAGCCAAGAGCCGAGGGTGTGCCAGCTTCACAGAGCCAAGAGCCGAGGGTGTGCCAGCTTCACGGGGCCAAGAGCCGAGGGCGTGCCAGCTTCATGGGGCCAAGAGCCGAGGGCGTGCCAGCTTCACGGGGCCAAGAGCCGAGGGCGTGCCAGCTTCACGGGGCCAAGAGCCGAGGGCGTGCCAGCTTCACAGAGCCAAGAGCAGAGGGTGTGCCAGCTTCACAGAGCCAAGAGCCGAGGGCATGCCAGCTTCACAGAGCCAAGAGCAGAGGGCGCGCCAGCTTCACGGGGCCAAGAGCCGAGGATGTGCCAGCTTCACAGAGCCTGCATACAGCACTGGATAGCGCCCCCGTAGTGTGCCCCTCCCCCATAGAGAGTGATACCTACATACAGCACTGAATAACCCCCCCCCCCCGCAGTGGGCCCCTCCCCCATAGAGAGTGATACATACATACATACAGCACTGGATAGCGCCCCCGCAGTGTGCCCCCCCATAGAGTGCAATACCTACATAAAGCACTGGAAAGTGCCCTCCGCAGTGTTCCCCCCCCCCATAGAGAGCGATACCTACATATAGCACTGGATAGCGCTGACCACATTGTGCCCCTCCCCATAGAGAGTGATACCTACATACAGCACTGGATAGCACCCCCCCAGTGTGCCCCTCCCCCATAGAGAGTGATACCTACATACAGCACTGGATAGCACCCCCCCCAGTGTGCCCCTCCCCCATAGAGAGTGATACCTACATACAGTACTGGATAGCACCCCCCCAGTGTGCCCCTCCCCCATAGAGAGTGATACGTACATAGGGGTGGCAGCTGCTGAATGTCTGGTTTACAATCATCTGGAAGCACGGTGAACAATCCACCGAGGAGCAATTCCCGTCCTGCCGCCTCTCCTTCCCCACATACTTCAATGTGTACGGAACCTGCCAACTGTCCAGGAATTCATCAGAGTCGTCGCTCGGAGTCAGGAGCCGCCCATTGGGCAGAATCAGATCATTCGTTGTGTTCCCATCGCACAGACCTGGGGGGGGGAGCGATCAATAGAGACATAGTGGGGGGGCAATCAATAGAGACATAGTGGGGGGGCAAATCAATAGAGACATAGTGGGGGGCAATCAATAGAGACATAATGGGGGGCAATCAATAGAGACATAATGGGGGGCAATCAATAGAGACATAGTGGGGGGGCAATCAATAGAGACATAGTGGGGGCGATCAACAGAGACATAGTGGGGGGCAAATCAATAGAGACATAGTGGGGGGCAAATCAATAGAGACATAGTGGGGGGCAAATCAATAGAGACATAGTGGGGGGCAATCAATAGAGACATAGTGGGGGGCAATCAATAGAGACATAATGGGGGCAATCAATAGAGACATAGTGGGGGTGATCAATAGAGACATAGTGGGGGGGCAATCAATAGAGACATAGTGGGGGGGCAATCAATAGAGACATAGTGGGGGGGCAATCAATAGAGACATAGCGGGGGGGCAATCAATAGAGACATAGCGGGGGGGCAATCAATAGAGACATAGCGGGGGGGGCGATCAATAGAGACATCGAGGACGAAGGGTTGAGGACCGAGGTCGAAGGGTTGAGGACCGAGGACGAAGGGTTGAGGACCGAGGACAAAGGGTGGAGGACCGAGGACGAAGGGTGGAGGGTGAAGGACGAAGGGTGGAGGGTGAAGGACGAAGGGTGGAGGGTGAAGGACGAAGGGTGGAGGGTGAAGGACGAAGGGTGGAGGGTGAAGGACGAAGGGTGGAGGGTGAAGGACGAAGGGTGGAGGGTGAAGGATGAAGGGTGGAGGGTGAAGGACGAAGGGTGGAGGGTGAAGGACGAAGGGTGGAGGGTGAAGGACGAAGGGTGGAGGACCGAGGACGAAGGGTGGAGGACGAAGGGTGGAGGGTGAAGGACAAAGGGTGGAGGACCGAGGACGAAGGGTGGAGGACGAAGGGTGGAGGGTGAAGGACAAAGGGTGGAGGACCGAGGACGAAGGGTGGAGGACGAAGGGTGGAGGGTGAAGGACAAAGGGTGGAGGACCGAGGACGAAGGGTGGAGGACGAAGGGTGGAGGGTGAAGGACAAAGGGTGGAGGGTGAAGGACAAAGGGTGGAGGACCGAGGACGAAGGGTGGAGGACGAAGGGTGGAGGGTGAAGGACAAAGGGTGGAGGGTGAAGGACAAAGGGTGGAGGGTGAAGGACAAAGGGTGGAGGGTGAAGGACAAAGGGTGGAGGACCGAGGACGAAGGGTGGAGGGTGAAGGACAAAGGGTGGAGGGTGAAGGACAAAGGGTGGAGGGTGAAGGACAAAGGGTGGAGGGTGAAGGACAAAGGGTGGAGGGTGAAGGACAAAGGGTGGAGGGTGAAGGACAAAGGGTGGAGGGTGAAGGACAAAGGGTGGAGGACCGAGGACGAAGGGTGGAGGACGAAGGGTGGAGGGTGAAGGACAAAGGGTGGAGGGTGAAGGACAAAGGGTGGAGGGTGAAGGACAAAGGGTGGAGGGTGAAGGACAAAGGGTGGAGGGTGAAGGACAAAGGGTGGAGGACCGAGGACGAAGGGTGGAGGACGAAGGGTGGAGGGTGAAGGATGAAGGGTGGAGGGTGAAGGACGAAGGGTGGAGGGTGAAGGACGAAGGGTGGAGGGTGAAGGACGAAGGGTGGAGGGTGAAGGACGAAGGGTGGAGGGTGAAGGACGAAGGGTGGAGGACCGAGGACGAAGGGTGGAGGACGAAGGGTGGAGGGTGAAGGACAAAAGGTGGAGGACCGAGGACGAAGGGTGGAGGACGAAGGGTGGAGGACGAAGGGTGGAGGGTGAAGGACGAAGGGTGGAGGGTGAAGGACGAAGGGTGGAGGGTGAAGGACGAAGGGTGGAGGGTGAAGGACGAAGGGTGGAGGGTGAAGGACGAAGGGTGGAGGGTGAAGGATGAAGGGTGGAGGGTGAAGGACAAAAGGTGGAGGACCGAGGACGAAGGGTGGAGGACGAAGGGTGGAGGACGAAGGGTGGAGGACGAAGGGTGGAGGACGAAGGGTGGAGGACGAAGGGTGGAGGGTGAAGGACGAAGGGTGGAGGGTGAAGGACGAAGGGTGGAGGGTGAAGGACGAAGGGTGGAGTACCGAGGACGAAGGGTGGAGGACCGAGGACGAAGGGTGGAGGACGAAGGGTGGAGGGTGAAGGACGAAGGGTGGAGGACTGAGGACGAAGGGTGGAGGACGAAGGGTGGAGGGTGAAGGACAAAGGGTGGAGGACCGAGGACGAAGGGTGGAGGACGAAGGGTGGAGGGTGAAGGACAAAGGGTGGAGGACCGAGGACGAAGGGTGGAGGACGAAGGGTGGAGGGTGAAGGACAAAGGGTGGAGGACCGAGGACGAAGGGTGGAGGACGAAGGGTGGAGGGTGAAGGACAAAGGGTGGAGGGTGAAGGACAAAGGGTGGAGGACCGAGGACGAAGGGTGGAGGACGAAGGGTGGAGGGTGAAGGACAAAGGGTGGAGGGTGAAGGACAAAGGGTGGAGGACCGAGGACGAAGGGTGGAGGACGAAGGGTGGAGGGTGAAGGACAAAGGGTGGAGGGTGAAGGACAAAGGGTGGAGGGTGAAGGACAAAGGGTGGAGGGTGAAGGACAAAGGGTGGAGGACCGAGGACGAAGGGTGGAGGACGAAGGGTGGAGGGTGAAGGACGAAGGGTGGAGGGTGAAGGACGAAGGGTGGAGGGTGAAGGACGAAGGGTGGAGGGTGAAGGACGAAGGGTGGAGGGTGAAGGACGAAGGGTGGAGGGTGAAGGACGAAGGGTGGAGGACCGAGGACGAAGGGTGGAGGACGAAGGGTGGAGGGTGAAGGACAAAAGGTGGAGGACCGAGGACGAAGGGTGGAGGACGAAGGGTGGAGGACGAAGGGTGGAGGGTGAAGGACGAAGGGTGGAGGGTGAAGGACGAAGGGTGGAGGGTGAAGGACGAAGGGTGGAGGGTGAAGGATGAAGGGTGGAGGGTGAAGGACGAAGGGTGGAGGACCGAGGACGAAGGGTGGAGGACGAAGGGTGGAGGGTGAAGGACAAAAGGTGGAGGACCGAGGACGAAGGGTGGAGGACGAAGGGTGGAGGACGAAGGGTGGAGGACGAAGGGTGGAGGACGAAGGGTGGAGGGTGAAGGACGAAGGGTGGAGGGTGAAGGACGAAGGGTGGAGGGTGAAGGACGAAGGGTGGAGTACCGAGGACGAAGGGTGGAGGACCGAGGACGAAGGGTGGAGGACGAAGGGTGGAGGGTGAAGGACGAAGGGTGGAGGGTGAAGGACGAAGGGTGGAGGGTGAAGGACGAAGGGTGGAGGGTGAAGGACGAAGGGTGGAGGGTGAAGGACGAAGGGTGGGGGGTGAAGGACGAAGGGTGGAGGGTGAAGGATGAAGGGTGGAGGGTGAAGGATGAAGGGTGGAGGGTGAAGGACGAAGGGTGGAGGACCGAGGACGAAGGGTGGAGGACGAAGGGTGGAGGGTGAAGGACAAAAGGTGGAGGACCGTGGAGGACGAAGGGTGGAGGACGAAGGGTGGAGGACGAAGGGTGGAGGACGAAGGGTGGAGGACGAAGGGTGGAGGACGAAGGGTGGAGGGTGAAGGACGAAGGGTGGAGGGTGAAGGGTGAAGGACGAAGGGTGGAGGACCGAGGACGAAGGGTGGAGGGTGAAGGACGAAGGGTGGAGGGTGAAGGACGAAGGGTGGAGGGTGAAGGACGAAGGGTGGAGGGTGAAGGACGAAGGGTGGAGGGTGAAGGGTGGAGGACGAAGGGTGGAGGGTGAAGGACGAAGGATGGAGGGTGAAGGGTGGAGGATGGAGGATAGAGGGGGAAGGGTTGGGTGTACAGGGAGATCACTCACCGCACAGCCCCATGGATGGTGGTTTGGTGGTAGAATTGGACTCGATTATCATCAGACCACTACTATGGAACCATTGGATCCGGACACTGGATGGAGTTTCTATGAAATACATATTTCCGGTGTCCACTATTCTGTATCCGTATTTCCTGACCATCGGCCACGCACTTCTGGAGTTTACTGACACCTGCCAAAGAAAGTCTTCACTGAACGATAGAAGTCACCGATACTATACATTTATATAGCTCTGACATATACTGCAGTGCTGTACAGACCTCAGTCTCTGCACCAGAGGAGCTTACACTCTAATATCCCCGGTTATTATAGAGAGCGGGAGAATTATCGTTTTATCTCTGGAGTTGATCCCTTTTTAATGCCAATATTCTGTTTGCTTTGTTAGCAGCAGCTTGGCATTGCTGAGCCCATCATCTACTAGGACCCCCAGGTCCTTCTCCATCCTAGATCCCCCCCAGAGGTTCCCCTCCCCCCAGGTCCTTCTCCATCCTACATCCCCCCAGAGGTTCCCCTCCATTGCTGAGCTCCTCCCTCCCCCATAGCTGAGCTCCTCCCTCCCCCATAGCTGAGCCTATCATCTACTAGGACCCCCAGGTCCTTCTCCACCCTAGATCCCCCCCAGAGGTTCCCCTCCATTGCTGAGCTCCTCCCTCCCCCATAGCTGAGCTCCTCCCTCCCCCATAGCTGAGCCTATCATCTACTAGGACCCCCAGGTCCTCCTCCATCCTAGATCCCCCCAGAGGTTCCCCTCCATTGCTGAGCTCCTCCCTCCCCCATAGCTGAGCTCCTCCCTCCCCCATAGCTGAGCCTATCATCTACTAGGACCCCCAGGTCCTTCTCCAGCAGATCCCCCCAGAGGTTCTCCCCCCAGTCTATAGATTGCATTCAGATTTTTGCCACCCAAATTCATTATTTTACATTTTTCTACATTGACCCACATCTGCCATGTAGCTGCCCCTCCCCCCACCCACTTTATTTTATTGAGGTCTTCCTGTAAGGTTACTATAGCTTGCTGTGAAGTTATTGCCCAGTTTAGCTTTGCATTCAGGGCCTTCTTTTGCATGGGCAAGCTGGGCAGTTGCCCTGGGGGGCCCCACCTGCCCAGCAACCCCAGCCAGGGGCGGACTGGCCTACCAGGATACCGGGAAATTTCCCAGTAGGCTGCCTGCCCTGGGGCTGCTTTGAGCTGTGGCTGCAGCACTCCGCTCTTTCCCTCTCTCCTCCTCCTGTGAGCTGGCTGGGTCTGTGTATTGCGGCCGCGCTGTAACAAGGTCTCTTCCCCCCTAAACCGGCTCATCTGATAGTAGATTGAATCAGTGTTCTGCCTATCACATGAGCCAGTCTTGTTACAGCACAGCCGCTGAACACAGACCCAGCCAGCTCCGTGATACACAGGAGAAGGTGCCCATTGTGTGTGCGTTACCAGGCGAAGGTGAGTCTTTATTAACTGGCACAGTGAGGCTGCATTCATGGACACAGCGAGGCTGCATTTGATGGGCACAGCGAAGGCTGCATTTGATGGGCACAGCGAGGCTGCATTTGATGGGCACAGCGAGGCTGCATTTGATGGGCACAGCGAGGCTGCATTTGATGGGCACAGCGAGGCTGCATTTGATGGGCACAGCGAGGCTGCAAAGATGGGCACAGCGAGGCTGCATTCATGGGCAGAGTGATGCTGCAATGACTGGCAGAGTGAGGCTGCAATGATGGGCACAGTGAGGCTGCAATGACGGGCACAGTAAGGCTGTATTCACTGGCATAGTGAGGCTGCAATGGTGAGCACAGTGAGGCTGCATTCATGGGCACAGTGAGGCTGCATTCATGGGCACAGTGAGGCTGCAATGACAGGCACAGTGAGGCAGCAATGACAGGCGCAGTAAGGCTGTATTCACTGGCACAGTGAGGCTGCAATGATGGCACAGTGAAGCTGCAATGATGGCACAGTGAGGCTGCAATGACGGCACAGTGAGGCTGCAATGACGGCACAGTGAGGCTGCAATGACGGCACAGTGAGGCTGCAATGACGGCACAGTGAGGCTGTATTCACTGGCATAGTGAGGCTGCAATGGTGGGCACAGTAAGGCTGAATTCATGGGCACAGTGAGGCAGCAATGATAGGCACAGTGAGGCTGTATTCACTGGCACAGTGAGGCTGCATTCATGGGCACAGTGAGTTTGCAATGGTGGGTACAGTGAGGCTGAAATGGTGGGTACAGTGAGGCTGCAATGGTGGGTACAGTGAGGCTGAAATGGTGGGTACAGTGAGGCTGCAATGGTGGGTACAGTGAGGCTGCATTCATGGACACAGCAAGGCACACTAAAGCAAGGCACACTAAAGCTGCATTTGATGTGTAATTGTGCACTGTATTGCCCGGGGGCCTATAATGCTCTTAAGATGGCACTGTTGCATCATCAAACACTGAGATTGAGCGATTTATCCCTTCCTCCAGATCATTTATGAATAAATTACTCGCTATTTATGACCACCGTTTGGACTCTCCCATGTAACCAGTTTTTTCTCCAGGTACTTCTAGCCGCCCTGATTGAGCTCTTACACTTCTTATTGCATTCCTTGTAGTGTTGTAATGCTGACAATGACCCCTCAGCCTTATATTTTTTTTTGTAATTTAAAAAACTTTTCATGTTGAAGTTTAACTTTCATTCTTTTAGATTTGTTGCCAAATGGAATACATGCCAATTTACAGTTTACTGTTTATGGCAGTGATGGCGAACCTTGGCACCCCAGATGTTTTGGAACTACATTTCCCATGATGCTCCACTACACATGAGCATCATGGGTAACATCTGGAGTGCCAAGGTTTGCCATCACTGGTTTATGGCAATGCTGTATGTAGCAATCATATCGATTTGTTTTGCTTTTCTTTAAAGCCCATTGTGAATAATGGAATTTGCACTATTTAACCACTTCAATACCGGGCACTTTCACCCCCTTCCTTCCCAGCCCAATTTTCAGCTTTCAGCGCTCTAGCGCTTTCAGTGACAATTGCGCAGTCATGCTACACTGTACCCAAATGAAATTTTTATCATTTTGTTCGCACAAATAGAGATTTATTTTGGTGGTATTTATTCACGACTCGGTTTTTTATTTTTTGCGATATAAGCGCAAAAAAGCGGAAATTTGGAAAAAAAAACAATATTTTATTTTTTCTATTTTAAAAGAAATCCAATAAAATCAAATTTTGTCATAAATTTAAGCCAAAATGTATTCTGCTACATGTTTTTGGTAAAAAAAATTCCGTTAAGTGTATAATAATTGGTTTGTGTGATCACGGACATATGTACGCAAATGATCATGTACATATGTGTGCAGGTGATCACGTACATATGTGTGCAGATAATCATTGGGACATGTGATTTTAGTGGGACATATGTGGGGGACATGTGTTTTTATTATTAGGGACATGTGTTTTTATTATTTGGGGACATGTATGTTTTGGGGACATGTGTGGGGACATTGTGTTTATACTGTGTGTGATGTGTTTATACTGTGTGGTGATTTGTGTGTACACTAGACTGATGATCAGTGAGTAAAAAGCTGTAAAAAACAGCTCATACTCACTGATCATCAGCCGGCTGCAGCGATCTGCTCTCCTCTCCTCAGCGATGACTTCTGTGTGAGGAGAGGAGAGCCGATTGCCTAGCAACCGGCTGTTTGTTTACATCACATGACGGCCGTGATCACAGAGCCCTCCTGCCGATCTGAGATGCGCCGTGTCCGGGTGACACGGGCGCATCGGGATCGCGCCGCTGCGCAGGCACGCACGCGCGATCCCGCTACTTCTGATGGACGTTCCTGAACGTCCTATCAGGAGTAGACGGCTCCCACCCGGCCGTATATGTGCATTGGCCGGGTGGGAAGTGGTTAATCTTTGTTTGTCTATGTGTTTATCCATGCAGTACTATTCTTGTCAATGATACTCTAAGCTCCTGAAGAAACTCGCTTACGAGTGAAACATGTCGAGCATCATACTACATTGACTGAGTTCACAAATGATTCTTCCAGATCTCTACGTATTGTATGGATGTATATCTGTATTCATGGTGCTGTTTTAGCAAAATCTGTTATGTTTTTGTATAATAAATTTCTAAGAAAATTTTTTTTAAAAAAAACTTTTTTTGATTGCTATGCGATTTTTTTCATATGTAATGTTTGATACCGTTAAAAGTCCCGTTTGAGGCTAGTCACCTCTCCCCCTGCTTTCCTTGTTTAAATGGAATACACGGGCTAATACCATTATTTAATATGTTCTTAAAGCACTCCCATTTTTTCTCAGTGTTGGGTGTGTCTAGAATTTGATCCCATTTAATATCTTATAGTATGAAGCACAGCTTAGTAAAATCGGCTCTGTTGGAATGAAGTGATCTTGCACTACCCTCTTGCCTTCTTTTCTTATGATTTACATGGAATGTGATTACTCGGTGATCACTGCTTCCTAATTGTTTCCCTTATTTCCACATCTGTAATCAGATCTGTGTTGTTCCACAATTGCTCCTCCCCCTCTCTCTCATTGCTGGGTTTTGGAAGAAGACAAGAGTTGGGCTTCTCTCTCATGTCTGCATTGGTTTCTCAGTCTCTGAATGATCCATTAGTTCATTGGTCCTCCTCTTACAAATGACAGTTACTAACTGCCAACATCTGGGCTGAGAAGGTCACTTACCTTCCTGCTGAGGCGATCTATGATGATCTGGTTGGACAGGTAAGTTAATTCCAACATGGATGAACACAGAGTAACGTTCCTGACCTCCTCCTGTACGAGACACATAATAAGACAATTATTATTATAACATTTATAATCACAAGGGGGTGTGGCCTGATCTCTGCCGCATGCTTTTTCAGTTATATGAAGAGGAGGATGAAGGGATCCGGGGTTACTCTCCTCCTGCCTATCCTTCAAACTTCATTCTTATCCACATCCCACCACCATCCAACCAACATGTGAGAGAAGCCACAGGATGGAGATGACCAAACATGGGTTACGGTTCTCTCACCTGAGGACGGGCGCCACACCTGGACACCTGGACTGTAATGGATTCCTCTTCAGTCAGGAGAACGATGTATGAGGCTTCTTTATACAGAGCCAAATAACGTCCATCGAAGGTGACAAAACTGAGATCTGAGAAGACCGAGCAACGGCCTGGAAGGAATAATGATGTCATGTGACTACATGGCGGGATGAAGAGGATGACAGCATAGGACAGCATAGCAGCATGGAGAAGATGACATCATAAGACAGTGAGTAGGGATGAAGAGCAGAATGATGACATCATTTTACACAACAGGATAGAGGGGATGACATCATAGTACAGCACGGAGAAGATGACAGCATAGAGGGTGGAAAGCAAATTGATGACATTATGTGACCACATAGAGAACATGACATCATAGGACAGCATGGTGGGATGGAGGAGAACATCATAGGACATAAAAATAAATCTTCAAAAGGTCACATGTAAGGAGCCACCCCGCCTCATCCACTACAAGAATGACCCCATCTCATCCACTACAAGAGCCACCCGCCTCACCCAATACAAGAATGACCCCGCTTCATCCACTACAAGAATGACCCCGCCTCGTCCACTACAAGAGCCACCCGCCTCGTCCACTACAAGAGCCACCCGCCTCACCCAATACAAGAGCCACCCCGCCTCACCCAATACAAGAGCCACCCGCCTCACCCAATACAAGAATGACCCACTTCATCCACTACAAGAGCCACCCGCCTCACCCACTACAAGAGCCAACCCGCCTCGTCCACTACAAGAGCCAGCCCACCTCATCTGCTACAAGAATGACCCTGCCTCGTCCAATACAAGAGCCACCCGCCTCACCCAATACAAGAATGACCCGCTTCATCCACTACAAGAGCCAACCCGCCTCGTCCACTACAAGAGCCAGCCCACCTCATCTGCTACAAGAATGACCCCGCCTCGTCCAATACAAGAGCCACCCCGCTTCATCTACTACAAGAATGACCCCGCCTCGTCCACTACAAGAGCCAACCTGCCTCACCCAATACAAGAGCCACCCCGCCTCATCTACTACAAGAATGACCCCGCCTCGTCCACTACAAGAGCCACCCGCCTCACCCAATACAAGAGCCACCCCGCCTCATCTACTACAAGAATGACCCCGCCTCGTCCACTACAAGAGCCACCCGCCTCACCCAATACAAGAGCCACCCCGCCTCATCTACTACAAGAATGACCCCGCCTCGTCCACTACAAGAGCCACCCGCCTCACCCAATACAAGAGCCACCCCGCCTCACCCAATACAAGAGCCACCCCGCCTCACCCAATACAAGAATGACCCGCTTCATCCACTACAAGAGCCAACCCGCCTCGTCCACTACAAGAGCCAGCCCACCTCATCTGCTACAAGAATGACCCCGCCTCATCCAATACAAGAGCCAACCCACCTCACCTACTACAAGAATGACCCTGCCTCGTCCAATACAAGAGCCACCCCGCCTCACCTACTACAAGAATGACCCTGCCTCGTCCAATACAAGAGCCACCCCGCCTCATCTACTACAAGAATGACCCCGCCTCGTCCACTACAAGAGCCAACCCGCCTCACCCAATACAAGAGCCACCCCGCCTCATTTACTACAAGAATGACCCCGCCTCGTCCACTACAAGAGCCAACCCGCCTCACCCAATACAAGAGCCACCCGCCTCATCTACTACAAGAATGACCCCGCCTCGTCCACTACAAGAGCCAACCCGCCTCACCCAATACAAGAGCCACCCGCCTCATCTACTACAAGAATGACCCCGCCTCGTCCACTACAAGAGCCAACCCGCCTCACCCAATACAAGAGCCACCCGCCTCATCTACTACAAGAATGACCCCGCCTCGTCCACTACAAGAGCCAACCCGCCTCACCCAATACAAGAGCCACCCCGCCTCATCTACTACAAGAATGACCCCGCCTCGTCCACTACAAGAGCCAACCCGCCTCACCCAATACAAGAGCCACCCTGCCTTATCTGCTACAAGAATGACCCCGCCTCGTCCACTACAAATGCCACCCTGCCTTATCTGCTACAAGAATGACCCTGCCTCGTCCAATACAAGAGCTATCCCGTCTCGTCCAATACAAGAGCCACCCCGCCTCATCTACTACAAGAATGACCCCGCCTCGTCCACTACAAGAGCCAACCCGCCTCACCCAATACAAGAGCCACCTGCCTCATCTACTACAAGCATGACCCCGCTTCGTCCAATACAAGAGCCAACCTGCCTTGTCCAATACAAGAGCCACCCGCCTCATCTACTACAAGAATGACCCCGCCTCGTCCACTACAAGAGCCAACCCGCCTCACCCAATACAAGAGCCCCCCCGCCTCATCTACTACAAGAATGACCCCGCCTCCTTCAATACAAGAGCCACCCCGCCTCACCCAATACAAGAGCCACCCTGCCTCATCTACTACAAGAATGACCCCCGCCTCGTCCAATACAAGAGCCACCCCGCCTCATTTACTACAAGAATGACCCCGCCTCGTCCACTACAAGAGCCAACCCGCCTCACCCAATACAAGAGCCACCTGCCTCATCTACTACAATAATGACCCCGGTTCGTCCAATACAAGAGCCAACCTGCCTTGTCCAATACAAGAGCCACCCGCCTCATCTACTACAAGAATGACCCCGCCTCGTCCACTACAAGAGCCAACCCGCCTCACCCAATACAAGAGCCACCTGCCTCATCTACTACAATAATGACCCCGGTTCGTCCAATACAAGAGCCAACCTGCCTTGTCCAATACAAGAGCCCCCCCGCCTCATCTACTACAAGAATGACCCCGCCTCCTTCAATACAAGAGCCACCCCGCCTCACCCAATACAAGAGCCACCCTGCCTCATCTACTACAAGAATGACCCCCGCCTCGTCCAATACAAGAGCCACCCCACCTCATCTGCTACAAGAATGACCCTGCCTCGTCCACTACAAGAGCCATCCCACCTCATCCAATACAAGAGCCACCCCATCTCGTCCAATACAGGGACCAACCCGCCTCATCCAATACAAGAGCCACCCCCCCTCATCCAATACAGGGGCCAACCTGCCTCATCCAATACAGGGGCCACCCCGCCTCATCCAATACAGGGGCCACCCCCCCTCATCCAATACAGGGGCCAACCCGCCTCATCCAATACAGGGGCCAACCTGCCTCATCCAATACAGGGGCCAACCTGCCTCATCCAATACAGGGGCCACCCCGCCTCATCCAATACAGGGGCCACCCCGCCTCATCAAAAGAGCCACCCCGCCTCATCAAATACAAGAGCCACCCCGCCTCATCAAATACAAGAGCCCCCCCACCTCATCCAATACAAGAGCCACTCCGCCTCATCCAATACAAGAGCCACCCTGCATCCTCCAATACAAGAGCCACCCCGCCTCATCTACTACAAGAATGACCCCGCCTCCTTCAATACAAGAGCCACCCCGCCTCACCCAATACAAGAGCCACCCTGCCTCATCTACTACAAGAATGACCCCCGCCTCGTCCAATACAAGAGCCACCCCACCTCATCTGCTACAAGAATGACCCTGCCTCGTCCACTACAAGAGCCATCCCACCTCATCCAATACAAGAGCCACCCCATCTCGTCCAATACAGGGACCAACCCGCCTCATCCAATACAAGAGCCACCCCCCCTCATCCAATACAGGGGCCAACCTGCCTCATCCAATACAGGGGCCACCCCGCCTCATCCAATACAGGGGCCACCCCCCCTCATCCAATACAGGGGCCAACCCGCCTCATCCAATACAGGGGCCAACCTGCCTCATCCAATACAGGGGCCACCCCGCCTCATCCAATACAGGGGCCACCCCGCCTCATCAAAAGAGCCACCCCGCCTCATCAAATACAAGAGCCACCCCGCCTCATCAAATACAAGAGCCCCCCCACCTCATCCAATACAAGAGCCACTCCGCCTCATCCAATACAAGAGCCACCCTGCATCCTCCAATACAAGAGCCACCCCGCCTCATCTACTACAAGAATGACCGCGCCTCATCCAATACAAGAGCCATCCCATCTCGTCCAATACAGGGGCCAACCCGCCTCATCTACTACAAGAATGACCCCGCCTCAACCAATACAAGAGCCACCCCATCTCGTCCAATACAGGGGCCAACCCACCTCACCCAATACAAGAGCCACCCGCCTCATCTACTACAAGAATGACCCCGCCTTATCTACTACAAGAATGACCCCGCCTCGTCCAATACAAGAGCCACCCCATCTCGTCCAATACAGGGGCCAACCCGCCTCATCCAATACAAGTGCCACCCGCCTTATCTACTACAAGAATGACCCCGCCTCAACCAAAACAAGAGCCACCCGCCTCATCTACTACAAGAATGACCCCACCTCATCTACTACAAGAATGACCCCACCTCGTTCAATACAAGAGCCACCCCATCTCGTCCAATACAGGGACCAACCCGCCTCATATACTACAAGAATGACCCCGCCTCAACCAATACAAGAGCCACCGCATCTCGTCCAATACAGGGGCCAACCCACCTCACCCAATACAAGAGCCACCCGCCTCATCTACTACAAGAATGACCCTGCCTCGTCCAATACAAGAGCCATCCCATCTCGTCCAATACAGGGGCCAACCTGCCTCACCCAATACAAGAGCCACCCGCCTCATCTACTACAAGAATGACCCTGCCTCGTCCACTACAAGAGCCATCCCATCTCGTCCAATACAGGGGCCAACCCACCTCATCTACTACAAGAATGACCGCGCCTCATCCAATACAAGAGCCACCCCATCTCGTCCAATACAGGGGCCAACCCACCTCATCCAATAGAAAAGCCACCCCACCTCATCCAATACAGGGGCCACCCCATCTCGTCCAATACGGGGGCCAACCCGCCTCACCCAATACAGGGGCCATGCCGCCTCATCGAATACACAGGCCTCTACACCTCATCGACTACAGATTCTCTTCCAGTTTTCCACCCTACTGCTCATACAGAAATATCACTGTTGCCCCATGCAGATATACAAACACAAATTAGGCCCCTTTCACACTGAGGCGCTTGTAAACTGCCAGTAAAACACTGAGCACTTTTGAAGAGCTTTTCAAGCGCTTTGCACTCATTTCAATGGGGAGGGGCGTTTTTCACCACCCTGCCAGCGCACTGCCCCAGTGTGAAAGCATTCATTGATTTTAATGGAAATAGGTCTTTGTGAGCTTTTCCGGCACTTTTTTTAGCGCTGTAGCACCTGTAAAGCACCTCAGTGTGAAAGTAGTCTTAGATTTGCTGAGTAGCCCTCCCAGCTCCATCTCCACTCATAATCCTGCCAACCAATCATTTCATAGCATGCTCCGCACTCACACACTTATACTTACATGCGCACTCCCACTTTGGACAACAACGGTCTCCATTTATTTGGACTGCAAATCCCAGGAGGCCACAGCTGGGTTGGGTGACATTATAAGGACAATGCTGGGACTTATTGACCTGGATTAACTGTCCGTCCACACAGATGTGTTTGATGCATTCGTTCTCGGTGTACGGCTGTGAGAGAGAGGACAGAAGTGACAATGGAGGTCCCTGGAGGTAATCGCAGCCTCCATGCGTGACTATCACAATATACAGAAATGGTACAAGACTATTCAAAATGCAGAATATTCTGTGGAGTGTAAACGACATCATCTGAAATGTAACATAGAAATAGTGTGAGTGTCCTACGATGGATGGAAAAGACAAAGCCAGGAAGCCAGGGTGAGGCAGGAGAGGTTGGAGAGGGGCTGGGGAAGCAGGTGGGGGGTGGGTGGTACTCAAAGCTGGGAAGGCAGGGAGTCCAGGTGGAGGTGGGTGGGTGAATGAATGAATGAATGAATGAATAACTTGTATAGCACTACATATGCAAACAAAATTGCCTCAAGGTGGTGGTAGTCAAAACTGGGAAGGCGGGGAGTCCAGGTGGAGGTGGGTGGTATTGGAACCTGGGAAGGCGGGGAGTCCAGGTGGAGGTGGGTGGTATTGAAACCTGGGAAGGCGGGGAGTCCAGGTGGAGGTGGGTGGTATTGAAACCTGGGAAGGTGGGAAGGCAGTGAGGTATAGGGTCTTGAAAGGCCAGTGTGGAGTATGAAGAAGAGGGAAGGGTTGGTAGGAAAAGAAGGTAGAAGGGTGCTGGGCAGCAGGGAGTCCAGGTGGTGGGCAAAGTTGGGAGGCAGGGATTCCAGGTGGGGGTGGGTGGTAGTCAAAGCTGGAAAGGGCAGAAGGGTGTTGGGAAGGCCGGGAGCCTGGGGGAAGGGAAGCAAGATAGAAATTCTGGAGTGAGGGGGGGGGAGGGGGGGGGGGGTAAGGGAAATAGAAGACTGAAAGTCTGAGAGAAAATAAAGTGGAAGAGGGCTAGAAAGACAGTAAGTTTCAGGAAGAGCAAGAAGCCTGGAGGAGGGAAGGGGAGGAGACTCAGAGGTCAGGAAGCCTGGAGGAGGAAAGGGGAGGAGACTCAGAGGTCAGGAAGCCTGGGGGAAGGAAGGGGAGGAGATTCAGAGGGCAGGAAGCCTGGGGGGGGGAGGGGAGGAGATTCAGAGGGCAGGAAGCCTGGGGGAGGGGAGGGGAGGAGACTCAGAGGGTAGGAAGCGTGGGAAGGGGAGACTCAGAGGGTAGGAAGCCTGGGGGAGGGGAGGAGATTCAGAGGGCAGGAAGGCTGGGGGAGGGGGGGGGGAGACTCAGAGGGCAGGAAGCCTGGGGGAGGGGAGGGGAGGGGACTCAGAGGGCAGGAAGCCTGGGGGAGGGGAGGGGAGGAGACTCAGAGGGCAGGAAGCCTGGGGGAGGGGAGGGGAGGAGACTCAGAGGGCAGGAAGCCTGGGGGAGGGGAGGGGAGGAGACTCAGAGGGCAGGAAGCCTGGGGGAGGGGAGGAGATTCAGAGGGCAGGAAGCGTGGGGAGGGGAGACTCAGAGGGTAGGAAGCCTGGGGGAGGGGAGGAGATTCAGAGGGCAGGAAGGCTGGGGGAGGGGGGGAAGGAGACTCAGAGGGCAGGAAGCCTGGGGGAGGGGAGGGGAGGAGACTCAGAGGGCAGTGTGCCTGGAGGAGGAAAGGGGAGGAGACTCAGAGGGTAGGAAGCGTGGGGAGGGGAGACTCAGAGGGTAGGAAGCCTGGGGGAGGGGAGGAGATTCAGAGGGCAGGAAGGCTGGGGGAGGGGAGGAGACTCAGAGGGCAGGAAGCCTGGGGGAGGGGGGAGGAGACTCAGAGGGCAGGAAGCCTGCCCGACCACAATGCACACAAAGACTCCCGTTTTTACCGTTGACGTGAATCCTTATTTTGCATTGTTCTGAGAACAACACATACCCGGATTATACTACCACTCCTGAGGATGGGAAATTATCTGCAGAGACACGCCACAGCCCCCCCCTCCCCCCCACGTGTTGATCAGAGACACGAGCGTACATCCCCCATAACCAATAATGTCTTTGCAGCTTGAACACACCCCCCCCAGACGATCGTCTGTGCATCACACAGGGGCCCTTCACTGGTGGACATATCCTCTTCTCTACAACCCCAGGAAGGTTTTCACTACCAAAACAGGTCTCAACTGACGTCAGTCTGCCCCAGTCAGCTCTTTAGAGCGGGTTGCGGGAGAACTAACACCGGGAGACACTGACAATACATATTACATACATCTTCATAAAATTTCCACAACATTAGGAAGGACATTCTCTAGAAAGCTGCATTTCCTGTAGAGGTCTAGATAGGAGATATTACCGTAGATATTGGCATTATATACAGCTAGTTATGGATACATCAGCGTATATATTATCCATCCATGGGATAATGTCTGCATTACTCACCGCACAGGCCAGAAAAGTTGCAGATTCCCGAGAAGGTAACATGGCGGACACGGTCAATCCCATCAGCTCCGCAGGAAAGCTGCTCTCCATCTCTCGGGTAGCCCCTGAGGAGGACACCAGTGGGATCTGGGTAGACATTGGCCTGGTTGTAGAGGTCAGTCGAGGTGGGATTCCAGTCTGGTTCACTGTAATGTTTAGACTGCGTGTAACTGGTGGAGGTGAAACTTCTGTGGGAGACGTTCTGGGTGGAGATGTGACCACTTGGGAAGTCTCTGGGAGGACAGAAGAGAATTCTGGGGGCACAATGGTCTCTGCTGCTATTGTTTTATTTGACATAATTGGAAGATCGGTGATTTCAGGTGTTACACTAGTTTGTGGGGGAAGTTGTGAGGTTACACCAATCTCTAGAGGATGCTGGGAAGTTAGACGAGTTTGTAGCGGACGCTGGGAGGGTCCACTGGTTTGTAGAGGGTGCTGGGAGGTTTCACTGGTTTGTAGAGGGTGCTGGGAGGTTTCACTGGTTTGTAGAGGGTGCTGGGAGGTTGCATTGGGTTGTAGAGGATGCTGGGAGGTTGCACTGGTTTGTAGAGGATGCTGGGAGGTTGCACTGGTTTGTAGAGGATGCTGGGAGGTTTCACTGGTTTGTAGAGGATGCTGGGAGGTTGCACTGGTTTGTAGAGGATGCTGGGAGGTTGCACTGGTTTGTAGAGGATGCTGGGAGGTTGCACTGGTTTGTAGAGGATGCTGGGAGGTTGCACTGGTTTGTAGAGGATGCTGGGAGGTTGCACTGGTTTGTAGAAAATGCTGGGAGGTTGCACTGGTTTGTAGAGGATGCTGGGAGGTTACACTGGTTTGCAGAGGATGCTGGGAGGTTACACTGGTTTGCAGAGGATGCTTGGAGGTTACACTGGTTTGTATAGGATGCTGGGAGGTTGCACTGGTTTGTAGAGGATGCTGGGAGGTTACACTGGTTTGTAGGAAATGATGGGAGGTTACACTGGTTTGTAGAGGATGCTGGGAGATTGCACTGGTTTGTATAGGATACTGGGAGGTTACACTGGTTTGTATAGGATACTGGGAGGTTACACTGGTTTGTATAGGATACTGGGAGGTTACACTGGTTTGCAGAGGATGCTGGGAGGTTGCACTGGTTTGTATAGGATACTGGGAGGTTACACTGGTTTGTATAGGATACTGGGAGGTTACACTGGTTTGTAGAGGATGCTGGGAGGTTGCACGGGTTTGTAGAGGATGCTGGGAGGTTACACTGGTGTGTAGAGGATACTGGGAGGTTACACTGGTGTGTAGAGGATGCTGGGAGGTTACACTGGTTTGTAGAGGATACTGGGAGGTTACACTGGTTTGTAGAGGATGCTGGGAGGTTACACTGGTTTGTAGAGGATGCTGGGAGGTTACCCTGGTTTGTAGAGGATGCTGGGAGGTTACACTGGTGTGTAGAGGATACTGGGAGGTTACACTGGTGTGTAGAGGATACTGGGAGGTTACACTGGTTTGTAGAGGATACTGGGAGGTTGCATTGGTTTGTATTGGATGTAGGGAACTTTGATCCGTTGGTAGGGGAGGCAGGGAGGTCATGTCAGTTTGTAGAGGACGATGGGATGGTACACCACTCTGTAGTGAATACTGGGATGTCAGAGGAGCAGATGACGAGCTCACTGGAGAAGGATAGGTCATATGTGGAGGACGTGTTCCTGTAACGGTATCTCTTGTTATGATGACTGATGAGGTCTGCATTTCTTTAGAAGGTGGCCCAGGAGACTGAGATTCCTTGATTGTTGGCTGATCGCTGGCTAATGTTTCAGATACAACTTCTGGCTGAGAGGCGGACATGAACTGCCTGCTTGTTTTATAGGTTTCGGCTGTTGACAGAGCTCTCCATTCAGTTCCATTCTCTCCTGACACAAATAAGGTTTCTGTTGGTCTTACAGATTCTGTCACATCGAACGAGGCTGTGGCTGTCATGAACTGGAGGGGCAATTCAGTGGATCCACCAACTGGTGTTGACTTAGTGCTTAAAGGTGACAGTGAACTGGGAATGTATGTTGTGTTAATTGCATCTGTTAACAAGGCCTTTCCCTTTGTGGTTCGAGGTTCTGCTAATTGTGTGGTAGAATAGGAAACAGCTGGAGATAATGAGGGAGAAATAGCTGGAGAGGTCTGATGACTTGGAGACTCGGTCATTCGGGAGGTATCCGTTACATGAGAAGTAAAGGTTGGCCCAGACATGGAGATGCTGGTCTCATCAGATGAAGACAAGGGTTTGGATGGCACAACATGTGGACTTGTTACATTTTTAGTAGACGTGGTTGATGAGGTCTTCATCAATGTTTCTTGTGTTGGCCCAGTGTGTGATGTTGACTGGGACAGGCCCTCTGGAGGGTACGTGTGTACAGAGACAGGCACTCGCTCTTGTACAGAGACAGGCACTCGATCGTGTACAGAAATATGGGTGGGTAGCAGCGTTCTCCCAGTAGATGGGGTCACTTTAGAAAAAACAGTGATGTTACTTGGTTCTTGGATGGAGGTTGTGAGCAGTAAAGAGCTCTTGGCAGGTTGTGTGATTATTGAGGTGGTGGACTTCTCAGAGGATGGAAGTAGATGGGTTGTGGTCGCCTCCAGAGGCGCAGTCACTGCGTGGACCTTTGTTGATGCAGAGGACGTTGAAGCCACTTCCGATCTCAAAGTTGTCTTAATGGGTTTTAAAACAGATTCTGTAAATTTCAAAATTTCAAGTATGTGTTCCTCTTCTGTGACCCGTGGTTTTGGCTTTGTAGCCAAATGAATTAGGTCTGCACTGGGTTTGGAGAGCGAGACGCGTGTGGTGGTGGGACCTGTGGTCCCCGATGAGGTTTTCACAATTCCAGGTGTTTCAGTTCTTGTAGTTCTGGATGATTGAGACGTTATAATCGGACTCCTGGTAGAGGTTGGTATAGATGTTCTAGAGGTTTCTGATACTGGAGAGGGTGATGGTTCTGATGACATTAGAAAATGCTGACTTATCTCTGCTGGAGTTTGTCCAGTATAAAGAAGAACTCCAGGCAGGCTTGTTCTAACAACACTGACTGCAGTTCTGGAGACTGCGGTAAGGTCGGTAGATACGGGTGAATACTTGCTGGTCTCCAGAGGACTTGTGACATACATGGGTGTGGGTTCTATTGGAGACGACTCTGTGGTGATCCTGGCAGCTTCTGGGAGTGTCACTAGCCTGCTGGAGAGCTTGGTGGTGGTAGACTTGGTAATAGAGGTATTAGTCATAGAAGGTAAGAACCCCTCAGTTGGGGTTACCAGTTTTGTGGCAATTAGGAAGGTTTGTGCTTTGGCTTGCCATGGTTCAGATGTCGGTGCAGCTCCTGAACTGGAGACCAGTGAATAGGGACTACTAGCAAAAGTGTGTAATGGGGACAATGAGGATGGGACCATTTGTGAATAGCTGGGCTTAGGACTGGTCATGCTGGGTCCTGTCACAGGAGAACTGCTAACAGAAGTATGGAGCGACTTATGAGGGACGGTTCCTGTCCTTGGGGTGCGCTCTGTTGGGACAGTTGTCCCCATCTGGGTTGACAGTGTGGTTGTGACGCTCTTACTGGTCAAGACTGTGGAAAGCAGTGCAGGAAGCACCGTGCTGGTTACATTTGGTAAAGCTGAGAGAGCAGTGCGGTCAGTCAGGACAGGAGATGTGACTGCTGGAAATACTCGACCCGCTGTCACTCCAGGTGATACTGCTGGGACTGTCTGAGTAGACGGAACCTGAGAAGTTAATTCCGAAGTCACATGCATTGTTTTTGTCACTTTGGCTGTAGATAGAACCATCTCAGGAGAGAGAAAAGAACTTGCTGGACTTGTGACGGCCCTAAACTCCGTCTTATTCAATGTTGTCTCTAATATAAAAGGACTGCTGGTCGTGGCTCTGCTCACTGTCCTGGTGGACTCCTCCACTTCCGTGGTCTGTACTGTGGAAGCCCTGACAGTCCCGGGAACTGATGGTTCAGGACGAGTAACTGCAGGTGATCCTGGGAACAATGTGGAAGAAGCAGCGCTGGGTACAACCCCAGGCAGGTGGCTGGTAGGAGTTCCCTCTGGAGGCACTTTATGGGAAGTGATTTGTGGTTGGGTAATAGAAGGTGGCAAGGAGAAGGAAGTCGGAGATTCAGTCACATTCAAGCCGCTGGCTGGTTTTTGTGGTTCTGTTATAGAAATCGTTGTGATCACAGCGGGTTCAATACCTGAATACAGAGAGAAGGAAATCATCAATTCCAAGTTCTCATCCCCCTCTTCTCTACACATCACAAGGAAAAGGATATCCAAATCACAATCATCGCCCCAACACCACCCCATGTACCCCACAACCCGTCCAGACCTACTCCTACTAAACACAATGCCCCCAAACTACCCACCTCAAACGTTCCCTCCATCCACATGTGTGACACTGAGGTGGTCTATATTCCCATCACACACATTTCTGGCCTTATTATCACCCAAGGCACATCTTCACCAGCACACCCCGGACCCCATCACCCAATGCACATCTTCACCAGCACACCCCGGACCCCATCACCCAATGTACATCTTCACCAGCACACCCCGGACCCCATCACCCAATGTACATCTTCCCCAGCACACCCCGGACCCCATCACCCAATGTACATCTTCCCCAGCACACCCCGGACCCCATCCCCCAATGTACATCTTCACCAGCACACCCCGGACCCCATCACCCAATGTACATCTTCACCAGCACACCCCGGACCCCATCACCCAATGTACATCTTCCCCAGCACACCCCGGACCCCATCACCCAATGTACATCTTCCCCAGCACACCCCGGACCCCATCACCCAATGTACATCTTCCCCAGCACACCCCGCACCCCATCACCCAATGTACATCTTCCCCAGCACACCCCGGACCCCATCACCCAATGTACATCTTCCCCAGCACACCCCGGACCCCATCACCCAATGTACATCTTCACCAGCACACCCCGCACCCCATCACCCAATGTACATCTTCACCAGCACATCCCGGACCCCATCACCCAACGTACATCTTCACCAGCACACCCCGGACCCCATCACCCAATGTACATCTTCACCAGCACACCCCGGACCCCATCACCCAATGTACATCTTCACCAGCACACCCCGGACCCCATCACCCAATGTACATCTTCACCAGCACACCCCGGACCCCATCACCCAACGTACATCTTCACCAGCACACCCCGGACCCCATCACCCAACGTACATCTTCACCAGCACACCCCGGACCCCATCACCCAACGTACATCTTCACCAGCACACCCCGGACCCCATCACCCAATGTACATCTTCACCAGCACATCCCGGACCCCATCACCCAATGTACATCTTCACCAGCACACCCCGGACCCCATCACCCAACGTACATCTTCACCAGCACATCCCGGACCCCATCACCCAATGTACATCTTCACCAGCACACCCCGGACCCCATCACCCAACGTACATCTTCACCAGCACACCCCGGACCCCATCACCCAATGTACATCTTCACCAGCACACCCCGGACCCCATCACCCAACGTACATCTTCACCAGCACACCCCGGACCCCATCACCCAACGTACATCTTCACCAGCACACCCCGGACCCCATCACCCAATGTACATCTTCACCAGCACATCCCGGACCCCATCACCCAATGTACATCTTCACCAGCACACCCCGGACCCCATCACCCAACGTACATCTTCACCAGCACACCCCGGACCCCATCACCCAACGTACATCTTCACCAGCACACCCCGGACCCCATCACCCAACGTACATCTTCACCAGCACACCCCGGACCCCATCACCCAATGTACATCTTCACCAGCACACCCCGGACCCCATCACCCAACGTACATCTTCACCAGCACACCCCGGACCCCATCACCCAATGTACATCTTCACCAGCACACCCCGGACCCCATCACCCAATGCACATCTTCACCAGCACACCCCGGACCCCATCACCCAATGTACATCTTCACCAGCACACCCCGGACCCCATCACCCAATGTACATCTTCCCCAGCACACCCCGGACCCCATCACCCAATGTACATCTTCCCCAGCACACCCCGGACCCCATCACCCAATGTACATCTTCCCCAGCACACCCCGCACCCCATCACCCAATGTACATCTTCCCCAGCACACCCCGGACCCCATCACCCAATGTACATCTTCCCCAGCACACCCCGGACCCCATCACCCAATGTACATCTTCACCAGCACACCCCGCACCCCATCACCCAATGTACATCTTCACCAGCACATCCCGGACCCCATCACCCAACGTACATCTTCACCAGCACACCCCGGACCCCATCACCCAATGTACATCTTCACCAGCACACCCCGGACCCCATCACCCAATGTACATCTTCACCAGCACACCCCGGACCCCATCACCCAATGTACATCTTCACCAGCACACCCCGGACCCCATCACCCAACGTACATCTTCACCAGCACACCCCGGACCCCATCACCCAACGTACATCTTCACCAGCACACCCCGGACCCCATCACCCAACGTACATCTTCACCAGCACACCCCGGACCCCATCACCCAATGTACATCTTCACCAGCACATCCCGGACCCCATCACCCAATGTACATCTTCACCAGCACACCCCGGACCCCATCACCCAACGTACATCTTCACCAGCACATCCCGGACCCCATCACCCAATGTACATCTTCACCAGCACACCCCGGACCCCATCACCCAACGTACATCTTCACCAGCACACCCCGGACCCCATCACCCAACGTACATCTTCACCAGCACACCCCGGACCCCATCACCCAACGTACATCTTCACCAGCACACCCCGGACCCCATCACCCAACGTACATCTTCACCAGCACACCCCGGACCCCATCACCCAATGTACATCTTCACCAGCACATCCCGGACCCCATCACCCAATGTACATCTTCACCAGCACACCCCGGACCCCATCACCCAACGTACATCTTCACCAGCACACCCCGGACCCCATCACCCAACGTACATCTTCACCAGCACACCCCGGACCCCATCACCCAACGTACATCTTCACCAGCACACCCCGGACCCCATCACCCAATGTACATCTTCACCAGCACACCCCGGACCCCATCACCCAACGTACATCTTCACCAGCACACCCCGGACCCCATCACCCAATGTACATCTTCACCAGCACACCCCGGACCCCATCACCCAATGTACATCTTCACCAGCACACCCCGGACCCCATCACCCAATGTACATCTTCACCAGCACACCCCGGACCCCATCACCCAATGTACATCTTCACCAGCACACCCCGGACCCCATCACCCAATGTACATCTTCACCAGCACACCCCGGACCCCATCACCCAATGTACATCTTCACCAGCACACCCCGGACCCCATCACCCAATGTACATCTTCACCAGCACACCCCGGACCCCATCACCCAATGTACATCTTCACCAGCACACCCCGGACCCCATCACCCAATGTACATCTTCACCAGCACACCCCGGACCCCATCACCCAATGTACATCTTCACCAGCACACCCCGGACCCCATCACCCAACGTACATCTTCACCAGCACACCCCGGACCCCATCCCCCAATGTACATCTTCACCAGCACACCCCGGACCCCATCACCCAATGTACATCTTCACCAGCACACCCCGGACCCCATCCCCCAATGTACATCTTCACCAGCACACCCTGGACCCCATCACCCAACGTACATCTTCACCAGCACACCCCGGACCCCATCACCCAACGCACATCTTCACCAGCACACCCCGGACCCCATCCCCCAATGTACATCTTCACCAGCACACCCCGGACCCCATCACCCAATGTACATCTTCACCAGAATGCCATGGACCCACAAATGTCACCCAATGTACATCTTCACCAGCACACCCCGGACCCCATCCCCCAATGTACATCTTCACCAGCACACCCCGGACCCCATCACCCAATGTACATCTTCACCAGAATGCCATGGACCCACAAATGTCACCCAATGTACATCTTCACCAGCACACCCCGGACCCCATCACCCAATGTACATCTTCACCAGCACACCCCGGACCCCATCACCCAACGTACATCTTCACCAGCACACCCCGGACCCCATCACCCAATGTACATCTTCACCAGAATGCCATGGACCCACAAATGTCACCCAATGTACATCTTCACCAGCACACCCCGGACCCCATCACCCAATGTACATCTTCACCAGCACACCCCGGACCCCATCACCCAACGTACATCTTCACCAGCACACCCCGGACCCCATCACCCAATGTACATCTTCACCAGAATGCCATGGACCCACAAATGTCACCCAAAGCTTTTATTCAGAAAGATCGCATCACAATGGGCCAAGTGCAACATTTCGGAGCCGCGTAGGACCCCCGGGTCAGCCAGGTGATGAAGAGCTATACAAAAAGGTGGTACTTACAGTCCTGGAAGTAGACGCATTTTCTGGTCACCTCGTCCAGCACCAGATCCGGTGGACACTGCGGAATACAACCTTCCACCCTGGAGGACACAATTGTTACTACATTTCAAAGATTCGGGACCAGACAGCGGACAAGTCCATGCAAACCACAAAACCCCAACCCAGACACCCCCCCCCCCCCCTCCCAAAATGTCCTTATCAGAGTGTCAGGACTACAGAACCACCCCCCATATACCGCCATGACTGAATAATCCCCCCCTTGTGCACTATTCGGGACTACAGAGCCCCCTCCTTCTGTACACCATCAGGACTACAGAACCCCCTCCTTCTGTACACCATCAGGACTACAGAACCCCCTCCTTTTGTACACCATCAGGACTACAGAACCACCTCCTTTTGTACACCATCAGGACTACAGAACCCCCTCCTTCTGTACACCATCAGGACTACAGAACCCCCTCCTTCTGTACACCATCAGGACTACAGAACCCCCTTCCTTCTGTACACCATCAGGACTACAGAACCCCCTTCCTTCTGTACACCATCAGGACTACAGAACCCCCTTCCTTCTGTACACCATCAGGACTACAGAACCCCCTCCTTCTGTACACCATCAGGACTACAGAACCCCCTCCTTCTGTACACCATCAGGACTACAGGACCCCCTCCTTCTGTACACTATCAGGACTACAGAACCCCCTCCTTCTGTACACCATCAGGACTACAGAACCCCCCCCCCTCCCCCCACAGAGGGCACTTTATGCCTTTCTAAATATTTATTCCTTTCTGAGTCCATGGATCTCCTGTGATGAGGAGAGATGGAAGGTGTAAAGGGAGAAAAGGACCTCTGCTTGGGCAGGTTGGGACTGTTTATTAGATGAGGCCCCGGGACCTCTGCCTGGACAAGACTGTTTATTACATACTGGATGAGATGTTCCATAACCAGGAAGGCCGGGAGGAGACTCGTTCTTCTGGTAGGACATGAGGAGGATATCAGGATCTCTGCTGGTCACCGATCTGAACTTCTCCTCCTAATCCAGGCAGATCAGAGACTTATATATGGTGTGTGATCCCGCCCCCTCTCCTGAGTGCGGAGGAGGGGATGTGGGATCCCGCCCCCTCTCCTGAGTGAGGAGGAGGGGATGTGTGATCCCGCCCCCTCTCCTGAGTGAGGAGGAGGGGATGTGTGATCCCGCCCCCTCTCCTGAGTGAGGAGGAGGGGATGTGTGATCCCGCCCCCTCTCCTGAGTGAGGAGGAGGGGATGTGTGATCCCGCCCCCTCTGCTGAGTGAGGAGGAGGGGATGTGTGATCCCGCCCCCTCTGCTGAGTGCGGAGGAGGGGATGTGTGATCCCGCCCCCTCTGCTGAGTGAGGAGGAGGGGATGTGTGATCCCGCCCCCTCTGCTGAGTGAGGAGGAGGGGATGTGTGATCCCGCCCCCTCTGCTGAGTGCGGAGGAGGAGATGTGTGATCCCGCCCCCTCTGCTGAGTGCGGAGGAGGGGATGTGTGATCCCGCCCCCTCTGCTGAGTGCGGAGGAGGGGATGTGTGATCCCGCCCCCTCTGCTGAGTGCGGAGGAGGGGATGTGTGATCCCGCCCTCTCTGCTGAGTGCGGAGGAGGGGATGTGTGATCCCGCCCCCTCTGCTGAGTGCGGAGGAGGGGATGTGTGATCCCGCCCCCTCTGCTGAGTGCGGAGGAGGGGATGTGTGATCCCGCCCCCTCTGCTGAGTGCGGAGGAGGGGATGTGTGATCCCGCCCCCTCTGCTGAGTGCGGAGGAGGGGATGTGTGATCCCGCCCTCTCTGCTGAGTGCGGAGGAGGGGATGTGTGATCCCGCCCCCTCTGCTGAGTGCGGAGGAGGGGATGTGTGATCCCGCCCCCTCTGCTGAGTGAGGAGGAGGGGATGTGTGATCCCGCCCCCTCTGCTGAGTGAGGAGGAGGGGATGTGTGATCCCGCCCCCTCTGCTGAGTGCGGAGGAGGAGATGTGTGATCCCGCCCCCTCTGCTGAGTGAGGAGGAGGGGATGTGTGATCCCGCCCCCTCTGCTGAGTGCGGAGGAGGGGATGTGTGATCCCGCCCCCTCTGCTGAGTGCGGAGGAGGGGATGTGTGATCCCGCCCTCTCTGCTGAGTGCGGAGGAGGGGATGTGTGATCCCGCCCCCTCTGCTGAGTGCGGAGGAGGGGATGTGTGATCCCGCCCCCTCTGCTGAGTGCGGAGGAGGGGATGTGTGATCCCGCCCCCTCTGCTGAGTGCGGAGGAGGGGATGTGTGATCCCGCCCCCTCTGCTGAGTGCGGAGGAGGGGATGTGTGATCCCGCCCCCTCTGCTGAGTGCGGAGGAGGGGATGTGTGATCCCGCCCCCTCTGCTGAGTGCGGAGGAGGGGATGTGTGATCCCGCCCCCTCTGCTGAGTGCGGAGGAGGGGATGTGTGATCCCGCCCCCTCTGCTGAGTGCGGAGGAGGGGATGTGTGATCCCGCCCCCTCTGCTGAGTGCGGAGGAGGGGATGTGTGATCCCGCCCTCTCTGCTGAGTGCGGAGGAGGTGATGTGTGATCCCGCCCTCTCTGCTGAGTGCGGAGGGGGATGTGTGATCCCGCCCCCCTCTGCTGAGTGCGGAGGAGGGGATGTGTGATCCCGCCCCCTCTGCTGAGTGCGGAGGAGGGGATGTGTGATCCCGCCCCCTCTGCTGAGTGCGGAGGAGGGGATGTGTGATCCCGCCCCCTCTGCTGAGTGCGGAGGAGGGGATGTGTGATCCCGCCCCCTCTGCTGAGTGAGGAGGAGGTGATGTGTGATCCCGCCCTCTCTGCTGAGTGCGGAGGAGGGGATGTGTGATCCCGCCCTCTCTGCTGAGTGCGGAGGAGGGGATGTGTGATCCCGCCCCCTCTGCTGAGTGAGGAGGAGGGGATGTGTGATTCCGCCCCCTCTGCTGAGTGCGGAGGAGGGGATGTGTGATCCCGCCCCCTCTGCTGAGTGCGGAGGAGGGGATGTGTGATCCCGCCCTCTCTGCTGAGTGCGGAGGAGGGGATGTGTGATCCCGCCCTCTCTGCTGAGTGCGGAGGGGATGTGTGATCCCGCCCTCTCTGCTGAGTGCAGAGGGGATGTGTGATCCCGCCCCCTCTGCTGAGTGCGGAGGAGGGGATGTGTGATCCCGCCCCCCTCTGGTGAGAATGGAGGAGTGGATGTAGGAGGTTCTTGAGGGAAGTTACAAGACTCTCTGCAGCTTCAGATATACAGAGCCCTCCCCTCCTCCTCATACAGATCCATAACATGGATGGGGGAGGGCAATCGCTATATATGGCGGTGAGGGTCAGGCGTATCATGTCGTGACTTACCTGGGGACATTGGCACAGTGTTCCCCAGCCGGGTCCCTGCAGGTCCGGAAACACGCGCTGGAACAGGCATCATAGCGCCACTGGCAGGCCGATCGCAGCGGAACTGGAGCCTCTGAATATATGGATAAAAGAGTTTAGAAGACAATCGACGAACGATAAATATTACAATTTATACATCTAAAGCCACACCCACATTTACTCCATGGCCTGATAAATTGTATGTTCTACAGATCAATAAAGGTGATAAATACACTTCTCTCTACACCCCCCCCCCCCCCACCCCAAGATCCGATATGAAAAATTTCTTTAAATATCGTGCCTGGGGGTCCCCTTAGTCTGCCTGTAAAGTGGCGCATCTGTAGCCTGTATGGAACCTGCCGCAGCAAAACTGACATTTCTAAAGAAAAAAAACAAGTCAAATCCCATTTAAATTGACTCGCGGTTACAACTGCCGCCATCCGCCAAGAAAAAACAGCGTGGGGTCCCCCTTTCACATGTATTAAGGGCCCCATTACAGCATTTCTTATGGGCCCCTGCCATGCATCTGTTATGGGCCCTAATGGCGTCTGTTGTGGGCCCCTCAGTGCCATTAATGGGCCCCTGGCAGATTATTATTCCTGATCTCTGACACTTCAAATGGGAAGCATTTCCATCGGTCAGCAGGAAATCCTATCCGCCGTCTCCCCAACAAATACAGCGCTATTCTAAGAGCCGAAAAATGACTCCACATCAGCAGAGCAATGGAGAAGATTTCATCCCCTCCCCCACACCTCCTAATTATGGGTGGAGATGAGGATTCAACTCAATAATCCATAGAAGACGTTTCTCCATCTCCACCAATCACAGCCTGAGCTGGAGGAGGACAGAAATCCAGACAAAACGTCAGGAAGTGAGGGGGAATCCCTGTGGGGGGAGGGGCATCTGTCAGAGCTTCTCAACGTTCCACCCAAAACTTCATCTCAGAGTCACTAAACAGCAGTAGAATCTCAGCGGCGTCCCCCCAAATCTGAGAGCCCATCCCCCACAACAGGAGGGACGGAGGTCCTCACCATACATGACAAGAGGGACGGAGGTCCTCACCATACATGACAAGAGGGACGGAGGTCCTCACCATACATGACAAGAGGGACGGAGATCCTCACCATACATGACAAGAGGGACAGAGGTCCTCACCATACATGACAAGAGGGACGGAGGTCCTCACCATACATGACAAGAGGGACGGAGGTCCTCACCATACATGACAAGAGGGACGGAGATCCTCACCATACATGACAAGAGGGACAGAGGTCCTCACCATACATGACAAGAGGGACGGAGGTCCTCACCATACATGACAAGAGGGACGGAGATCCTCACCATACATGACAAGAGGGACAGAGGTCCTCACCATACATGACAAGAGGGACAGAGGTCCTCACCATACATGACAAGAGGGACAGAGGTCCTCACCATACATGACAAGAGGGACGGAGGTCCTCACCATACATGACAAGAGGGACGGAGATCCTCACCATACATGACAAGAGGGACAGAGGTCCTCACCATACATGACAAGAGGGACAGAGGTCCTCACCATACATGACAAGAGGGACAGAGGTCCTCACCATACATGACAAGAGGGACGGAGGTCCTCACCATACATGACAAGAGGGACGGAGGTCCTCACCATACATGACAAGAGGGACAGAGGTCCTCACCATACATGACAAGAGGGACGGAGGTCCTCACCATACATGACAAGAGGGACAGAGGTCCTCACCATACATGACAAGAGGGACAGAGGTCCTCACCATACATGACAAGAGGGACGGAGGTCCTCACCATACATGACAAGAGGGACGGAGATCCTCACCATACATGACAAGAGGGACAGAGGTCCTCACCATACATGACAAGAGGGACGGAGGTCCTCACCATACATGACAAGAGGGACGGAGGTCCTCACCATACATGACAAGAGGGACAGAGGTCCTCACCATACATGACAAGAGGGACGGAGGTCCTCACCATACATGACAAGAGGGACGGAGGTCCTCACCATACATGACAAGAGGGACAGAGGTCCTCACCATACATGACAAGAGGGACGGAGATCCTCACCATACATGACAAGAGGGACAGAGGTCCTCACCATACATGACAAGAGGGACGGAGGTCCTCACCATACATGACAAGAGGGACGGAGGTCCTCACCATACATGACAGGAGGGACGGAGGTCCTCACCATACATGACAAGAGGGACGGAGGTCCTCACCATACATGACAAGAGGGACGGAGGTCCTCACCATACATGACAAGAGGGACGGAGATCCTCACCATACATGACAAGAGGGACAGAGGTCCTCACCATACATGACAAGAGGGACGGAGGTCCTCACCATACATGACAAGAGGGACGGAGGTCCTCACCATACATGACAAGAGGGACAGAGGTCCTCACCATACATGACAAGAGGGACGGAGGTCCTCACCATACATGACAAGAGGGACAGAGGTCCTCACCATACATGACAAGAGGGACGGAGGTCCTCACCATACATGACAAGAGGGACGGAGGTCCTCACCATACATGACAAGAGGGACGGAGGTCCTCACCATACATGACAAGAGGGACGGAGGTCCTCACCATACATGACAAGAGGGACAGAGGTCCTCACCATACATGACAAGAGGGACAGAGGTCCTCACCATACATGACAAGAGGGACGGAGGTCCTCACCATACATGACAAGAGGGACGGAGGTCCTCACCATACATGACAAGAGGGACAGAGGTCCTCACCATACATGACAAGAGGGACAGAGGTCCTCACCATACATGACAAGAGGGACAGAGGTCCTCACCATACATGACAAGAGGGACGGAGGTCCTCACCATACATGACAAGAGGGACGGAGGTCCTCACCATACATGACAAGAGGGACGGAGGTCCTCACCATACATGACAAGAGGGACAGAGGTCCTCACCATACATGACAAGAGGGACGGAGGTCCTCACCATACATGACAGGAGGGACGGAGGTCCTCAACATACATGACAAGAGGGACGGAGGTCCTCAACATACATGACAAGAGGGACGGAGGTCCTCACCATACATGACAAGAGGGACGGAGGTCCTCACCATACATGACAAGAGGGACAGAGGTCCTCACCATACATGACAAGAGGGACGGAGATCCTCACCATACATGACAAGAGGGACAGAGGTCCTCACCATACATGACAAGAGGGACGGAGGTCCTCACCATACATGACAAGAGGGACGGAGGTCCTCACCATACATGACAAGAGGGACGGAGGTCCTCACCATACATGACAAGAGGGACGGAGGTCCTCACCATACATGACAGGAGGGACGGAGGTCCTCAACATACATGACAAGAGGGACGGAGGTCCTCAACATACATGACAAGAGGGACGGAGGTCCTCACCATACATGACAAGAGGGACGGAGGTCCTCACCATACATGACAGGAGGGACGGAGGTCCTCACCATACATGACAGGAGGGACGAAGGTCCTCACCATACATGACAAGAGGGACGGAGGTCCTCACCATACATGACAGGAGGGACGGAGGTCCTCACCATACATGACAGGAGGGACAGAGGTCCTTCACACACATGACAAGAGGGACGGAGGTCCTCACCATACATGACAGGAGGGACGGAGGTCCTCACCATACATGACAAGAGGGACGGAGGTCCTCACCATACATGACAGGAGGGACGGAGGTCCTCACCATACATGACAGGAGGGACGGAGGTCCTCACCATACATGACAGGAGGGACGGAGGTCCTCACCATACATGACAAGAGGGACGGAGGTCCTCACCATACATGACAGGAGGGACGGAGGTCCTCACCATACATGACAGGAGGGACAGAGGTCCTCACCATACATGACAAGAGGGACAGAGGTCCTCACCATACATGACAAGAGGGACGGAGATCCTCACCATACATGACAAGAGGGACAGAGGTCCTCACCATACATGACAAGAGGGACAGAGGTCCTCACCATACATGACAGGAGGGACGGAGGTCCTCACCATACATGACAAGAGGGACGGAGGTCCTCACCATACATGACAAGAGGGACGGAGGTCCTCACCATACATGACAAGAGGGACAGAGGTCCTCACCATACATGACAAGAGGGACGGAGGTCCTCACCATACATGACAGGAGGGACGGAGGTCCTCACCATACATGACAGGAGGGACGGAGGTCCTCACCATACATGACAGGAGGGACGGAGGTCCTCACCATACATGACAGGAGGGACGGAGGTCCTCACCATACATGACAGGAGGGACGGAGGTCCTCACCATACATGACAAGAGGGACGGAGGTCCTCACCATACATGACAGGAGGGACGGAGGTCCTCACCATACATGACAGGAGGGACAGAGGTCCTCACCATACATGACAAGAGGGACAGAGGTCCTCACCATACATGACAAGAGGGACGGAGATCCTCACCATACATGACAAGAGGGACAGAGGTCCTCACCATACATGACAAGAGGGACAGAGGTCCTCACCATACATGACAGGAGGGACGGAGGTCCTCACCATACATGACAAGAGGGACGGAGGTCCTCACCATACATGACAAGAGGGACGGAGGTCCTCACCATACATGACAGGAGGGACGGAGGTCCTCACCATACATGACAGGAGGGACGGAGGTCCTCACCATACATGACAAGAGGGACGGAGGTCCTCACCATACATGACAAGAGGGACGGAGGTCCTCACCATACATGACAGGAGGGACGGAGGTCCTCACCATACATGACAGGAGGGACGGAGGTCCTCACCATCCATGACAGGAGGGACGGAGGTCCTCACCATACATGACAAGAGGGACGGAGGTCCTCACCATACATGACAGGAGGGACGGAGGTCCTCACCATACATGACAAGAGGGACGGAGGTCCTCACCATACATGACAAGAGGGACGGAGGTCCTCACCATACATGACAAGAGGGACGGAGGTCCTCACCATACATGACAAGAGGGACGGAGGTCCTCACCATACATGACAAGAGGGACGGAGGTCCTCACCATACATGACAAGAGGGACGGAGGTCCTCACCATACATGACAAGAGGGACAGAGGTCCTCACCATACATGACAAGAGGGACAGAGGTCCTCACCATACATGACAGGAGGGACGGAGGTCCTCACCATACATGACAGGAGGGACGGAGGTCCTCACCATACATGACAAGAGGGACGGAGGTCCTCACCATACATGACAAGAGGGACGGAGGTCCTCACCATACATGACAAGAGGGACAGAGGTCCTCACCATACATGACAAGAGGGACAGAGGTCCTCACCATACATGACAAGAGGGACAGAGGTCCTCACCATACATGACAGGAGGGACGGAGGTCCTCACCATACATGACAGGAGGGACGGAGGTCCTCACCATACATGACAAGAGGGACGGAGGTCCTCACTAGGGATGAGCCGAACACCCCCTGGTTTGGTTCGCACCAGAACTTTAGAACCCCATTGAAGTCTATGGGACTTGAACGTTCGAAATAAAAAGTGCTAATTTTAATGGCTAATATGCAAGATAGTGTCCTAAAAAGGGTTTGGGGACCTGGCTCCGGCCCCAGGGGACATGGGTCAATGCCAACATTTTTTTTTTAAAACTAACGTTTTGGCGGGAGCACTGATTTTAATGACGATTAAAGTGAAAAAAAAAGTAAAATATTCCTTTAAATATGGTGCCTGGGGGGTGTCTGTAGTATGCCTGTGAAGTGCCACGTGTTTCCCGTGTTTAGAACAGTCCCTGCACAAAATGACATTTAACAGAAAAAAAGTCATTTCAAACTGCTTGCGTTTTTAATGTTATATCTGGTTCCTGCAATATGGATGAAAATCATTGAGAAAAATGGCATGGGTAGCCCTCCCTGCCCATTACCAGCCCCTTTAGGTCTTGTACGGATATTAAGGGGAACCCCATACCCAAATTTAAAAAAGGAAATGTGTGTGGCCCCCAGGCCCTATATACTCAGAACAGCAGTATACAGGCGGTGCAAACAAGACGGGGACTGTGTAGGTTTGTTGTGTTAAGTTGAATCTGTTTGTAATTTTGAACTGGTACATTTTTAAAGTGTAGCTCCAGTCAAAAAAACTATTTTTAAGCTTTTTGGAAAACATAGGGAAGGGTTATCACCCCTGTATAATTTGTTTTGTCGTCCATCTTTTTTCATCTCGCTTGCTGTTGTCTCCTTCCGTTTGCAAGTAGGAGATGTTTGTAAGTTGGATGTTTGAAAGTAGGGGCCTGCCCTATATGCTCTGCAGAAATGGCGGAACAAGGTGTTGGTTTTGCCACAACATTGTAAGCCCTCAAAGTGACTCTTGGTTGGCGCTGGAGCGCCCTGCTGTGAACGATTATATCAAGAATTGTAATTACATGCCATTGTTGAACAGTGGTAGAAAAATTGACCTTTGGTGGTTGTGGTGCTGGTGCCACAACACTATAAGTCCTCACCGTTACTCTGGGTGGGCACAGGAAGGGGCCCTCCTGTGAAATATTATATCAAGAATTGTAATTACATGTCCCTGTTAAACAGGGGCAGAAAAATTGGGCTGGTGGCATCACCCAGAACCAAAAATGTTCTTCCAACATATCAGCGGAGGAGGAAGAGGATAGACAATCAACATAACAGGACAGTCACTCAACATCAGCATAGGCATGGTCTTGAAGGGATGTGACATTTCAAAAAAAAATATTCGGTTACATCAGCTTCAGGTGCTTGGTAGCTGTGGGTGATCCATGACTGATTCATCTTGATGAAGGTCAGTCGATCAACTGATTCGGTGGACAGGTGCACCCTGTGATCAGTAACAAAGCCACCAGCAGCACTGAAGGTGCGTTCCGAAAGAACGCTGGATGCAGGACAGGCCAGTAGCTCAATTGCATACTGTGCAAGCTCTGGCCAGTGATCCATCCTCAAGACCCAGTAAGCCAGAGGATTTTCGGTGGGAAAGGTGTCCAAGTCTGACCTTGCCCCTAGGTATTCCTGCACCATGTAAATCAGACGCTGGCGATGGTTGCTGGAACCGATCATACCTTGGGGCTGCGGACTAAAAAATTGTCTGAACGCATCGGTCAGACGGCCACCTTCTCCACCGCTCCTTCTGACCGATGCCTCAGCAACACGTTGTCAGGACCAGGAGTTTGTAACCTCCCAGTCTCTGGGGACGCGTTGCACAGAGCTTTCTGCAAGGCCTCCCGGAGATGTCTCATCCTCTGGTGCCATTGTCGCAAACCACCATTCCTGGCTTGCCGGAACACACTACACAAGGCCGCCGTGCTGGCAGCCTTATATAGTGTGGGGCGTGTACTAAACCCCCTGAGCTATAATTGGCCACAGGCATCCTGCCTGTGGCCAATTATGGCTCTCCTCAATTATGGCTCTCCTCACTGCCGGCACTGTGATTGGCCAAGCATGCGGGGTCACAGTGCATGCTTGGCCAATCATAAGCCAGGAATGCACTGCGATGCCGTAGTGCATTGTGGGCCGTGAGCGCCATACGAATTTGGCGTGAACGTTCAGAATTCGCTGAACGGGCGAACAGCCGGTGTTTGAGTCGAACATCAAGCTCATCCCTAGTCCTCACCATACATGACAGGAGGGACGGAGGTCCAACACCCCGACTCTCTGTACACGGGGAAGGGCAACACCCCGACTCTCTGTACACGGGGAAGGGCAACACCCTGACTCTCTGTACACGGGGGGACCCAGCATTCTGACTCTTGGGTCAGATAAGGGTGGAGTATAATAGCGTGACGTGGTCAGGACTCCGCCCATATTCTGTATATCTCTTACCTGATAACTTGAAGAGGGTGGATCGGCGGTAGGCGGCGGAGTGGCGATATCGGGACAGGGAGATGGAGGTTGGGGACAATCTCAGGAAGTGTCCGGGATTGGTGAAGCTCTCGAAGGCGTTGTAGCCGGCCATCCAGGCGTTCTGTCGGATTAGGAATGTCGCCCGGCTCTGGAAGACTTGGCTCCGCCTCCATTTGGTTACCAGAAGAGTCCCGTTATTGGCTGCATATAGGAAGTAGTTTGGCCGATCAGCCAATTCCAGGGACACGAGATTGCGGTCTGCAGAGGAAGTTAAACGTGGTCAGCCATGATCAGATTTTGAATTGTCGCCAAATGTGCGTCAGCGCTGACAGGGGAATTCTGGGAATTCTATGGCTCACTGCATCAGAAGACTTCGCCACGGCCACTGTCAGTGTGATAATAATAAATCTGCTCACCGTGTGATCTGTAGAGACCGGGGATCAGCATGAAGCTCGTGGTGTGTCCCGGGATGGCGCCATCTTCTCTCACCGGCGCTACTATGGCATCCGAAAACCGAACCGCCAACACCAGACTGGAGTGCGAGAAACTGCGCAGGCGGTACGGCCCCTTCCCTACAACTGAAGGAGCGTCACAGGACTGTCACAATATCATTATATCATATATACACATATATAGTATAGCCACACACACACAGTATATATATATATTTATATTTATATACACACATACATACACACACAGTATATAAACACAGTACATACACATTATATGGGAAGTGTTATCATTTTAATTATCCAGACATAGACTGGGCGGAGGGAACCGCGCATTCATCTAAGGCTCGCCAGTTCCTAAATGTCTTGCATGACAATTTTATGGGTCAGATGGTAGACGCACCAACTAGAAATAAAGCGTTACTAGATCTACTGATTACCAACAGTACAGACCTGATCACGGATGTGGAAATATGGGCCAATTTAGGGAACAGCGATCACAGGTCAATTGGCTTCCGTATAAGGCCCCTTTCACACTGTCGGACCGGTCAGGTCTGCCTGTCAGTTTTGTGGGCGGACCTGAATGGGCGCTCCATGTTAGTATATGGGGTGACAGATGTCAGCGGTGACGTGTCCGCTGACATCTGACCCGGTCCGATCAAATCAGACGGATGGCTCGACGTTCACATCCATCCCTGGCAGATCGGGTGAGATGTGATGAAAAAGGACATGCTGTCCGTTTTCCTCCGATCTCTCCATTGCAAGCAGCGGCGCCCGACAAGCCCCTCCCCGCTCAGTGAGCAGAGAGTGACCTGTCATCCGCCGGCTGAGCAATGGAGAGATCTCCCGCTGAGCTGGCGGACTATAGCAGACTCCGCGGCAGCGGCAGGAAACATAAGGGGAATACAAAGACACTGAATTTCAAAAGAGCCAACTTCCCTAAACTACGAACCTAGAAGGCATAAATTGGGATTAAATCTTAGGAACAAAGAACAGGGAGGAGAAATGCATTCGTTTTAAGATGTAGAAATGTTATTTTATTTATGTTAGTTCTCCGCCCCCCCCCCCCGCCCCTGCCCCGCCCCCACTTTGAAGAGCTGACTGGAGCAGACTGACATCAGTTGAGACCAGTTTTGGTAGTGAAAACCTTCCTGGGGTTGTAGAGAAGAGGATATGTCCAACAGTGAAGGGCCCCTGTGCGATGCACAGACGATCGTCTGGGGGGGGTGTGTTCAAGCTGCAAAGACATTATTGGTTATGGGGGATGTACGCTCGTGTCTCTGATCAACACGTGGGGGGGAGGGGGGGGCTGTGGCGTGTCTCTGCAGATAATCTCCCATCCTCAGAAGTGGTAGTATAATCCGGGTATGTGTTTGTTCTCTGAACAATGCAGAATAAGGATTCACGCCAACAGTGAAAACTGGAGCCTTTGTGTGCGTTGTGGTCGGGGGCAGGGTTCATGATTTCAATGCCAGTCATGTGGCTTTCTTTGTCTAGTTGAAGATGATAGCTTTCAGGTACAGGGGGTGGGAAATCACACACACTGCCCCCTGCCCAGACACGCCTATAGACTCCCCTAGTCATTGTTCATTGGTGGAGATTTGTATAACTCCTCCTGTTTGAAGGAATGCCTGTGCTTGATTGGCTGATTGTGAAACCATCAAGCTCTATTGCTCTATTGTTAAAGCGGGGTTCCCTTTTAAAAAAAATAAATAAAAGTCAGCAGCTACGAATACTGCAGCTGCAGACTTTTAATAATCAGATACTTACCTGTCTCAGGGGTCCAGCGATGCGGGTGGTCATGTCTGTTTACTTGGGAAGATAGTGGAAACAGGGATTTACTAAGATGCATTATACCAAGAAGCTAAAAGGGCGCTCTATTAGCGCAGGAGACACGGATTAAGCGCAGCGTATAGTGGATTTTCCATGAGAAAGAGCATAATAAATAAGGGCATTAGCCAATGCATCTCATTGGGTAATAAATTTAAAAAAAGCAACCAAAAGTCCTGGATGAACTCCAATATAAAAATGCATATAAAAGCAAAGGAGAAGGCCTTCAAAAAATACAAGGTTGAGGGATCATCATCAGCATTCAGACTTTACAAAGAATGCAACAAGAAATGTAAGGGTGCAATAAGGACAGCTATGATAGAACATTAAAGACACATAGCGGAAGAGAGCAATAAAGATCCCAAGAAATGTTTTAAGTATATAAACAGTAAAAAAGGGAGCACAGACCATATTGGCCCCATAAAGAATGAGGAAGGACATCTGGTTACAAAGGATGGGGAGCTGGCGAAGGTATTGAATTTATTCTTCTCCTCAGTCTTCACGAGGGAATCGGGGGGCTTCATGAACCAAACTGCAGTGTTTATCCTCAGGACACGTCACAGGAAGCCCCTCCATGGTTATCAGAGGAGAGAATTAAAATTAGACTTGGGAAACTTAACATTAATAAATCACCGGGACAAGATGGCTTTCACCCGAGGGTACCTAGGGAACTCAGTCAAGTAATTGCCAGACCATTGTTCCTAATTTTTACTGACAATCTACTGACAGGAATGGTATCAGCTGATTGGAGAGAAGCCAATGCAGCACCAATATTTAAAAAGGGCCCAAAATACATCCCTGGGAATTACAGACCAGTCAGCCTAACATCAATAGTATGTAAACTCTTGGAGGGGATGATAATTTAGTAATAAGAACGGTATCATAAGCAGTAATCAGAATGGATTCATGAAGAATTGTTCTTGCCAAACCAATCTACTAACCTTCTATGAGGAGGTGAGTTGCCATCTAGATAATGGAAGGTCCGTAGACGTGGTGTATCTAGATAAATGAAGGCCCGTAGACGTGGTGTATCTAGATAAAGGAAGGCCCGTAGACGTGGTGTATCTAGATAAAGGAAGGCCCGTAGACGTGGTGTATCTAGATAAAGGAAGGCCCGTAGACGTGGTGTATCTAGATAAAGGAAGGCCCGTAGACGTGGTGTATCTGGATAAAGGAAGGTCCGTAGACGTGGTGTATCTAGATAAAGGAAGGTCTGTAGACGTGGTGTATCTGGATAAAGGAAGGCCCGTAGACGTGGTGTATCTAGATAAAGGAAGGCCCGTAGACGTGGTGTATCTAGATAAAGGATGGCCCGTAGACGTGGTGTATCTAGATAAAGGAAGGCCCGTAGACGTGGTGTATCTAGATAAAGGAAGGCCCGTAGATGTGGTGTATCTAGATAAAGGATGGCCCGTAGACGTGGTGTATCTAGATAAAGGAAGGCCCGTAGACGTGGTGTATCTAGATAAAGGAAGGCCCGTAGACGTGGTGTATCTAGATAAAGGAAGGCCCGTAGACGTGGTGTATCTAGATAAAGGAAGGCCCGTAGACGTGGTGTATCTAGATAAAGGAAGACCCGTAGACGTGATGTATCTAGATAAAGGAAGGCCCATAGACGTGGTGTATCTAGATAAAGGAAGGCCCGTAGATGTGGTGTATCTAGATAAAGGAAGGCCCGTAGACGTGGTGTATCTAGATAAAGGAAGGCCCGTAGACGTGGTGTATCTGGATAAAGGAAGGCCCGTAGACGTGGTGTATCTAGATAAAGGAAGACCCGTAGACGTGGTGTATCTAGATAAAGGAAGGCCCGTAGACGTGGTGTATCTAGATAAAGGAAGGCCCGTAGACGTGGTGTATCTAGATAAAGGAAGGCCCGTAGACGTGGTGTATCTGGATAAAGGAAGGCCCGTAGACGTGGTGTATCTAGATAAAGGAAGGCCCGTAGACGTGGTGTATCTGGATAAAGGAAGGCCCGTAGACGTGGTGTATCTGGATAAAGGAAGGCCCATAGATGTGGTGTATGTGGATTTTACAAAAGCATTTGACACAGTTCCCCATAAACATTTACTGTACAAAATAAGGTCGGTTGGCATGGACCATAGGGGTGAGTACATGGAATGAAAACTGGCTACAAGGGCGAGTTCAGAGGGTGGTGATAAATGGGAAGTACTCGGAATGGTCGGGGGTGGGTAGTGGGGTCCCCCAGGGTTCTGTGCTGGGACCAATCCTATTTAATTTGTACATAAATGACCTGGAGGATGGGGATGGGGGAAACAGCTCAATCTCTGTATTTGTGGACGATACTAAGCTAAGCAGGGCAATAACTTCTCTGCAGGATGTGGAAACCTTCCAAGAAGATCTGAACAAATGAATGGGGGGAGGGGCAACTACATGTCAAATGAGGTTCAATGTAGAAAAATGTAAAATAATGCATTTGTGCGGCAAAAATCTTAACACAATCTATAGACTGGAGGGAGAACCTCTGGGGGGATGTAGGATGGAGAAGGACCTGGGGGGGGGGGGAACCTCTGGGGGGATGTAGGATGGAGAAGGACCTGGGGGGGGGGGGAACCTCTGGGGGGATGTAGGATGGAGAAGGACCTGGGGGGGGAACCTCTGGGGGGGATGTAGGATGGAGAAGGACCTGGGGGGGGAACCTCTGGGGGGATGTAGGATGGAGAAGGACCTGGGGGGGGACCTCTGGGGGGATGTAGGATGGAGAAGGACCTGGGGGGGGGGACCTCTGGGGGGATGTAGGATGGAGAAGGACCTGGGGGGGGGACCTCTGGGGGGATCTAGGATGGAGGAGGACCTGGGGGTCCTAGTAGATGATGGGCTCACCAATGCCAAGCTGCTGCTAACAAAGCAAACAGAATATTGGCATTAAAAAGGGATCAACTCCAGAGATAAAATGATAATTCTCCCGCTCTACAAGACTCTGGTCCGGCCGCACCTGGAGTATACTGTCCAGTTCTGGGCACCAGTCCTCAGGAAGGGTGTACTGGAAATGGAGCGACTACAAAGAAGGGCAACAAAGCTAATAAAGGGTCTGGAGGATATTAGTTATGAGGAAAGGTTGTGAGATCTGAACTTATTCTCTCTGGAGAAGAGACGCCTGAGAGGGGATATGATTTCATTATATAAATACTATATCCTATGTAACTATGTTATATATATATATATATATATATATATATATATATATATATATATATATATATATATATATATATATATATATATATATATATATATATATATATATATATATATATATAATATGCACACACAGTATATACATGATATACACACAGTATATACATGATATATACACACACAGTATATATTATACACACACAGTATATTCATTATATATATATATACACATACATACACACACACACACACAGTATATACATGATATACATTATATATACACACACACAGTATATACATGATTATACATTGTGCTGTATGGGGCTCCAGGGGGACACGTCTGTCCAGGTTGTTTGCAGCCTCCTCCACTGAACAATGCTGCCCCCATGTGGAAGATTCAAGAACAGCACAGAACATGAGAAGAGAATTTAAAAATCACCAACATATACCGGAGTGTGGCACATGGATCAGAGAACGGAGAATACGGATCACATCAGCGCTCACCTTTGTTGTAGAACTCGCAGTCATAGGCTGAGGAAGAGAAGAAACACAGAAAATCAGAATCTGCAGACTCCGTCACATCCCGTATGTGGGGACACATGGTGGGGACACATGGTGGGGAGATATGGTAAGGATATGATGGGGATGCATATTATTATTATTATTATACACGATTTATATAGCGCCAACAGTTTATGCAGCGCTTTACATTCTAAAGGGAGGGGAGGTGGTAATAGCTGCAGAGAATGATTTGATGGGGGGGGGGCTCAGGGACAGTTAGGTGGGGGTGGGATCGGCTACAAATTTAAAGGAATATTACACTTTTATTGTTTCACTTTAAGCATTATTAAAATCGCTGCTCCCGAAAAAACGTCCTTATTATAAAACTTTTTTTGCATTGACACATGTCCCCCGGGGGAGTGTTTGGGGACCCGGGTCCTGCCCCGGGGGACATGTGTCAATGCAAAAAAAGTTTTATAATAAGGACGTTTTTTCGGGAGCAGTGATTTTAATAATGCTTAAAGTGAAACAATAAAAGTGTAATATTCCTTTAAATTTGTACCTGGGGGGTGTCTATAGAATGCCTGTAAAGGGGCGCATGTTTCCCGTGCTTAGAACAGTCCGAGAGCAAAATGAGATTTCTAAAGGAAAAAAGTCATTTAAAACTACTCATGGCTACAATGAATTGTCTGTCCGCAATACACAGAAAAGTTCATTGATAAAAATGGCATACCCCCCTCAAAATCCATACCAGACCCTTATCTGAGCAACCCCAAACCAAAATTAAAAAAAAAATGCCTGGGGTTCCCCCTAAATTCCATACCAGGCCCTTCAGGTCTGGTATGGCTTTTAAGGGGAACCCCAGGCCAAAAAAAAATGGTGTGGGGGTCCCCCCAAAAATCCATATTAGACCCTTATCCAAGCACGCAACCGGGCAGACCGCAAATGCTACCCCAAAAATGCTTTGGGGGTCGAGCCCCCTCCCAAAGCACCTTGTTCCCACGTTGATGGGGAGAAGGGCCTCATCCCCTCAACCCTGGCCGGTGGTTGTGGGAATCTGTGGACGGGGGGCTTATCGGAATCTGGAAGCCCCCTTTAACAAGGGGACCCCCCGATCCCGGCCTCCCCCCGTGTGAATTGGTAATGAGGTACAAATGTACCCCTACCATTTCACCAAAAAAAGTGTCAAAAGGGTTAAAAAACACAACAGACAGTTTTTGACAAGTCCTTTATTAATTTCTTCTTCTTCTGCTTCTTCCATCTTCTTTGTTCTGGTCTTCCTCCATCTTATTCTTATTCATCTTCTCCATCTTCTTCTTCCTCCGCTCTTCTCGTCCCGCATCTTGCTCCGGCTTCTTCTCCGCGCCGTCCTCACGATCCGCCTCTGTGGGAGTATTCAGCCGTGTGACGCTTCTGTTCTTCTGACACTTCTTATATAACGGAGGGCGGGGCCACCCAGTGACCCCGCCCCCTCTGAGGCATGGGGACTTCCCTATGGCTTTCCCCGTGCATCAGAGAGGGGTGGGGTCACTGGGAGCAAGATGCGGGACGAGAAGAGCGGAGGAAGAAGATGAAGAAGAAGATGGAGAAGAAAGAAGATGGAAGAAACGAAAAGAAGAAGAAATTATAAAGGAATTGTCAAAAACCGTCTCGTGTTTAACACTTTTGACACATTTCTTTGTGAAATGGTAGGGGTACATTTGTACCCCATTACCAATTCACACAGGGGTCAGGATCTGGGGGTCCCCTTGTTAAAGCCCCCTGTCCGCAGAGCCCCACAACCAGCGGGAAAGGTTTGGGGGATGAGGCCCTTGTCCTCATCAACATGGGGACAAGGTGCTTTGGGGGGGGACCTCAAAGCACCCTCCCAATGTTGAGGGCATGTGGCCTGGTATGGTTCAGGAGGGGGGGGGAATTTCTCTCGCCCCCCCCCCCTCTTTTCCTGCGCCCTGCCAGGTTGTGTGTTCAGATAAGGGTCTGGTATGGATTTTGAGGGGGGGGGGGGGTATGCTGTTTTTATCAATTAACTTTTATGTGTATTGCGGACCGACAATTCATTACAGCTGCGAGTAGTTTTAAATTACTTTTTTTATTTTATTTAGAAATGTATTTTTGCTCTTGGACTATTCTAAACACGGGAAAAATGCGCCCCTTTACAGGCATTCTACAGACACCCCCTGGGTATGATATTTAAAGGAATATTACACTTTTATTGTTTCACATTAAGCGTCATTAAAATCACGGCTCCTGAAAACAGCGGGCGTTTTTAAAACTTTTTTTTGCATTGATACATGTCCCCTGGGGCAGGAGCCGGGTCCCCAAACACTCCCCCGGGGCAGGAGCCGGGTCCCCAAACACTCCCCCGGGGCAGGAGCCGGGTCCCCAAACACTCCCCCGGGGCAGGAGCCGGGTCCCCAAACACTCCCCCGGGGCAGGACCCGGGTCCCCAAACACTCCCCCGGGGCAGGACCCGGGTCCCCAAACACTTTTTATGACAATACCATGCATATAAGCCTTTAAAATTAGCACTTTTGATTTTTCATGTTCGTGTCCCATAGACTAACGTGTTCATGTGTTCGAACAAATTTTTTGCCTGTTCGCATGTTCTGGTGCAAACCGAACCGGGGGGGGGAGCGGCATTCGGCTCATCCCTAGTGGGGATACATGGTAGGGATATGGTGGAGATACATGGTGGGGAGACATGATGGGGAGACAACGGGGAGACATGATGGGGAGACAACATGGTGGGGAGACAACATGGTGGGAAGACATGGTGGGGAGACAACATGGTGGGGAGACATAATGGGGAGACAACATGGTGGGGAGACAACATGGTGGGGAGACAACATGGTGGGGAGACATGGTGGGGAGACATGGTGGGGAGACATGGTGGGGAGACATGGTGGGGAGACAACATGGTGGGGAGACAACATGGTGGGGAGACATAGTGGGGAGACAACATGGTGGGGAGACAACATGGTGGGGAGACAACATGGTGGGGAGACATGGTGGGGAGACATGGTGGGGAGACATGATGGGGAGACATGATGGGGAGACATGATGGGGAGACATGATGGGGAGACATGATGGGGAGACATGATGGGGAGACATGGTGGGGAGACATGGTGGGGAGACATGGTGGGGAGACATGGTGGGGAGACATGGTGGGGAGACATGGTGGGGAGACATGGTGGGGAGACATGATGGGGAGACATGATGGGGAGACATGATGGGGAGACATGATGGGGAGACATGATGGGGAGACATGATGGGGAGACATGATGGGGAGACATGATGGGGAGACATGGTGGGGAGACATGGTGGGGAGACATGGTGGGGAGACATGGTGGGGAGACATGGTGGGGAGACATGGTTGTGGTTATGATAAGTGGTAGGGATAAGGTGATGTGGCGCTCTTGTAGTGCTGATGGGCACACTGTCCCTACAAACAGACAGCACAGAGCATACTCACGGCACAGCCGCGGTGATCTCCAGTCCACGCTGACTCCCTGCTGGCAGCACTGGTGGGCGTACGCTGACACGCTGGTACAGAAACACTCGCAGTCTCCACCACGGTTACAGCCACACGTATCGGACAGACAGTTGGAGTAAAACCACGTGACGTCCACCTGGAGTGTGAGACGGGAGCACATTGGTGACAGGATGTGAGCGATAACTCATGTGTATGAAGGAGGCGGAGCTAAATAGCTCTGGGCTATGACATTTATTCCGTATTTATATAAAAACTATATAAATATATTATATATAAACAAAAAAAATAGCTTACTTCAGCATAAAAAAAACATAAAATTGCTTTTTTTTGCCAGAAAAAACAAACAGAACTAAATATACAAGCCACGATATACGTTATGATTGGAGCACCCTGATGTTTAGGGTTGCTTCCTAAATGTACCTGGCAGGTGTACTTACCTTGGTCCATTGTTAGGGATCCATGGATTTCATTCTAAGTCTGGTATTTCTGCACTTTTCTCTTTTGCCACTAGGTGGCCGGGCACTTGGTGGCATTTGATAAGACAAGGGCAATGCTAGGTCAGAGTATATGGGGTATCTCAGCCAATGCTCATGCTTTTGATGAAGGCTTAGGCCGAAACGCGTCAGTTGAGTACTGTTACTGCTATAATGCTACAATAAAACTTTCTATGGAGAAGTTGTCGAGTTGCCGGTTTGCACTTGTAATGGATTCTCTGTGAACTCAATTAGCCAGAACACCGACCACTCTGCACACCAACTACATTATACAGTGGTTTTCCTACTATCTCAGCCAATGGGCAGGGGTTTCCTTAAATCCTTTGGCCTGTTGGGAGAACCTATATATTTGGGTGGAGTCAGGTGATCGGGGTTCTGTGCCACCTGGACAGCTGTCTGGGTGGACATGTGTTGTATTGCCCGGGCTGCTAGGCCGGAGCTTGGGCATATCCAGAAGTAAGAGAGCAGCGCAGGGTTGGGATTGCGGCTTGCAGTCGAACCAGAAGTGACAGTTCTGCCGGCCGGGAAGAACCTGTCCTGGTCGGAGGTAGAGGGGAAACTGTCACCAGTAAGGGACCGTCCACCTTTACCAGGGACCACAGTGAGAAACTGAAGCAAGTACCAGAGCAGACAGACTATTCCCCAACCAGGGATGGTGAAGAATTGGGAAACTTCAGTGGGGATCAAGCCAGCAGAAGTGACACATGCAGAGCAGCCTTCTGTACCAAGCCAGGGACCCAACCAGCGGAGGTGACACATGCAGCACAGCCTTGAGTACCAAGCCAGGGACCCAACCAGCGGAGGAGACACATGCAGAGCACCCTTGAGTACCAAGCCAGAGACCCAACCAGCGGAGGTGACACATGCAGAGCAGCCTTGAGTACCAAGCCGGGGACCCAACCAGCGGAGGTGACACATGCCGATCAGCCTTGAGTACCAAGCCAGGGGCCCAACCAGCGGAGGAGACACATGCAGAGCACCCTTGAGTACCAAGCCGGGGACCCAACCAGCGGAGGTGACACATGCCGATCAGCCTTGAGTACCAAGCCAGGGGCCCAACCAGCGGAGGAGACACATGCAGAGCACCCTTGAGTACCAAGCCAGAGACCCAACCAGCGGAGGTGACACATGCAGAGCAGCCTTGAGTACCAAGCCGGGGACCCAACCAGCGGAGGTGACACATGCAGCGCAGCCTTGAGTACCAAGCCGGGGACCCAACCAGCGGAGGAGACACATGCAGAGCACCCTTGAGTACCAAGCCAGAGACCCAACCAGCGGAGGTGACACATGCAGAGCAGCCTTGAGTACCAAGCCGGGGACCCAACCAGCGGAGGTGACACATGCAGCGCAGCCTTGAGTACCAAGCCGGGGACCCAACCAGCGGAGGAGACACATGCAGAGCACCCTTGAGTACCAAGCCAGAGACCCAACCAGCGGAGGTGACACATGCAGAGCAGCCTTGAGTACCAAGCCAGAGACCCAACCAGCGGAGGTGACACATGCAGAGCACCCTTGAGTACCAAGCCAGGGGCCCAACCAGCGGAGGAGACACATGCAGAGCACCCTTGAGTACCAAGCCAGAGACCCAACCAGCGGAGGTGACACATGCAGAGCAGCCTTGAGTACCAAGCCGGGGACCCAACCAGCGGAGGTGACACATGCAGAGCACCCTTGAGTACCAAGCCAGAGACCCAACCAGCGGAGGTGACACATGCAGAGCAGCCTTGAGTACCAAGCCAGAGACCCAACCAGCGGAGGTGACACATGCAGAGCACCCTTGAGTACCAAGCCAGGGGCCCAACCAGCGGAGGAGACACATGCAGAGCACCCTTGAGTACCAAGCCAGAGACCCAACCAGCGGAGGTGACACATGCAGAGCAGCCTTGAGTACCAAGCCGGGGACCCAACCAGCGGAGGTGACACATGCAGATCAGCCTTGAGTACCAAGCCAGAGACCCAACCAGCGGAGGTGACACATGCAGAGCAGCCTTGAGTACCAAGCCGGGGACCCAACCAAGGGAGGTGACACATGCAGAGCAGCCTTGAGTACCAAGCCGGGGACCCAACCAAGGGAGGTGACACATGTAGAGCAGCCTTGAGTACCAAGCCAGAGACCCAACCAGCGGAGGTGACACATGCAGAGCAGCCTTGAGTACCAAGCCAGGGACCCAACCAGCGGAGGTGACACATGCAGAGCAGCCTTGAATACCAAGCCGGGGACCCAACCAGAGGAGGTGACACATGCAGCGCAGCCTTGAGTACCAAGCCGGGGACCCAACCAAGGGAGGTGACACATGCAGAGCAGCCTTGAGTACCAAGCCGGGGACCCAACCAAGGGAGGTGACACATGCAGAGCAGCCTTGAGTACCAAGCCGGGGACCCAACCAGCGGAGGTGACACATGCAGAGCAGCCTTGAGTACCAAGCCAGGGACCCAACCAGCGGAGGTGACACATGCAGAGCAGCCTTGAATACCAAGCCGGGGACCCAACCAGAGGAGGTGACACATGCAGCGCAGCCTTGAGTACCAAGCCAGAGACCCAACCAGCGGAGGTGACACATGCAGCGCAGCCTTGAGTACCAAGCCAGAGACCCAACCAGCAGAGGTGACACATGCAGCGCAGCCTTGAGTACCAAGCCGGGGACCCAACCAAGGGAGGTGACACATGCAGAGCAGCCTTGAGTACCAAGCCAGGGACCCAACCAGTGGAGGTGACACATGCAGAGCAGCCTTGAGTACCAAGCCAGGGACCCAACCAGCGGAGGTGACACATGCAGAGCAGCCTTGAATACCAAGCCGGGGACCGAGCAGAGGTGACGATTGAGGGAGATACTACCGTGAAGATTGGAGGAGCTCAAGGGATTCAGTGACAGTAAATCTGAGGGTCTAGTGAGAGACGGGGAGCTCAATGAGCTGAATAACTATAAGAAGTGGTTGTAGTGGAAGTGAAGGACTGAGCCAACTTGTGTTAGAAACTGTTAAAGACTGTTACCATAGGAGACAGCAATCCTACTCAGATGTGGTTTCTTGCTGGATGCCTTTCCCTGCATGGATGTCCTCCTGTAGAAGTCTCGGAGTCTGCCAAATTAACATTGCAACTACCTAAGGGTGTTCTGGCCCTAACCCTCTCTCCCAAAGTTCTGTTCAAGATAAATAAAATCTCTTTGCATTGTGTCTGGCACCCATTGAATCTACTTTACATTACACCCACTATATCTTACAACCCACTCTACATGGAAGGATGTCAGCAGCTCTTGGCTCTGGAAGTTTTCATCAGACTGAAGGAGGCCTGGGACCTTGCTACATTATTATTATTAAGACAGACAAAAACAATTCCATAGCTCAACTCACCAGCCAGTCTGTTGACCAATCAAATGAACCTGTCTAACCGTCTGTTAAAAGCAGGGGTTTAGTTAGCACACATTTGCAAACGCATGTGAAAGCTGCAAGGCCTTGTCACGGCACCCTGCGTTGCTTGCAGTCCTAACAGCACAAATTTATAAGTGTCTCCACAGTGGAAGCGCATGCATACATTATTATTATTATTATTATTATAAAGGCACCACAAAGCCCCTCCCCACCCAAACACCCCCTCAGGCTAAGAAACGATTACACATGTATCCCAATCATGTGGCCTTTTCCAATAATCTGATCTTGTAAAAATCTAGGGGGACCTGAAAGGACAGAAATAAAAGTGGCACCCCCAGAGACTGACAGCTACGGAGACCTGACATTCCTCCACACCTTTGTCCAGGCCCCCCGGCCACCACCTGTCCTTCCCAAGACCCCCAATCTTCCCAACCTCACCCACAATGTTGTGCACCAACATCTCCACAGGAAGGACTTTTTCCGAATGGAAACCCGACACCGTGCATTCCATGTGAAGAGACGCAATACTAAGCCAACTAGAAAAAGTGCCTCAAAATCCCAATGTGTCTCAAAGTGTCGGGCTGGCTCAGCCCTTCCTTCTCTGGGCTGACCGCTCATCTGTCGGCTCATTGCCAGTTCTCTTCTCTCTCCACAGTTACCAGCTGTTCCTGATCATGCTCGTCTGACCTGCCTACTTAAAATGGTTTTAAACCCTTACAAACCACTTTGACCTACAAGTAAGCCTAGATTAAGGCCTAGATTAAGGCCTACCTGTAGGTCTAAGAAATATCTCCTAAACCTATACGGTTTAGGAGATATTTACCAGAAGACGGCCACCTCTGTCTACGGCGCATGCGCCATAGACAGTGGCGCGCAGGCGCACTGGGCAGGCCGCAGATCGTGGCGATATGCCGCGAATGTCGGCTCCCGTGCGCATGCGTGGGAGTGACGTCAAATCACAGCGCCGGAGCCGCGAGACCCCGGAAGTTGCTCCGGGATCCATGGCAGCGGCGAAGAGGAAGACGGAGGACCACTTCGGGGGCTTCGTTCTCAGGTAAGTTATTCATAATGAGCTAGTATGCTATGCATACTAGCTCATTATGCCTTTGCCTTGCAGGGTGTGTTTTTTTATTTTTTTCCCCTTTACTTCCTCTTTAAAGCTGTCCAGCTCACTTCACCTCTGCCTTCGCCTTGGTCACATCACAAGAAACCATCTCCTGCGGTTCTGTTTAAAGACTGGCTTGCTGACATCCCTTCTGGCTCCTTATCCTGCTTGCTGTTGTTCTACTTGTATCCCTGACTTCTGGACTGGCTGATTACCCGATCTGGTTATTGAACTCTGGCCTGGCTGACTACCTGAACCGGTTACTGAACTCTGGATATGCTTTGACTATGCTTTCTCTATTTAGCTTTTTATTTTTTATTAATAAACAAGTGTGATTTAATTGTACTTCTGTCTCAGTCTGATTCATGGTTTCTGACACAAAGGCCCCGTACGACCACTCCGCATAATTCAAGTGGGAAAGGGATACCCAGAGCCCCAGCCACCCACTTTTAGACTTGTATATTCAATGGGCACTGAAGCAAGAAATGGTCCACTGTCTCACCCAACCTGGACAACCACGGTTCTCCGCAGAGCAATGCTTCAGGTTGACCTTCACATAGAGTCTGCCATGAAACAAGAGCCAGGCCAAATCCCGAAACTTTAAAGGGATTCTCTCTAGATTGAGCAAACGCAGACCCTCCCTCATAACAGGGCCTGGGCAATCCCTCAAGGCCAGTGGCTCGCTAAAGGCAGATTCAACAAACCTCCTCTCCAGGGTCTTCCTAGGAAGAGACTTAATTACCTCCTCTGTCACTCACCACTGTTCAAAGCATTTTTAGGCATGGGGCAACATAAGCTCACCATGTTGGAACCTTAGGATTTTCACTGTCCCCTATTCTCCCAGCTTCGCAGAAAAAGTCTAAACCAGGACTGAAACATACCAACCAACCCAGGCGGTTCCTCTGCCAGCAAGTTGCCAAAATTATGTTTCAAAAATATCAGAGAAAAAAAATACCAAGGGTTCACCTATACCTAGGCCACCCATTTGGCCTCGGAAATTAGGTCACAGACCTTTTAAAAAGGTTTAGTTTGTTCCCCCATAACTACTGGAGAACCAGCTGTAGATCTTCGCATAGAGAGAGACTGGCAAAACACAGACAAAGCTGACATACAGAAATACCGGGATCAGGTAAGTTTTAATCAGGTCAATCCTTTCCCTGTAAGAGAGTTTCCAATCCTTCCGGCTGGCAACCTTGGCATCAGCATCTTGTTTCCTGCTTACCCAATTTGATGCCTAAAAGTTGAATTTCCTGTCTGGGCTCTGGGAAGACGTCTGGAAGCTCAAAGCTGTCGCCTTCCTCTCCCATCCAGAAAACCTCACTTTTATCCTGATTGATCTTTGAGCCAGATGCCTCAGCATACTGCTCCATCACCGAGACCACCTCCTCCGCCTCCTCTATGCCAGAGATGAAAACAGACACGTCATCAGCATAGGCCACAACCCTCAGAGGAAACTCACCAGGAATGCCCAAAGGCACGCTGCACAACGGCCTGCCCTCTTAGCTTATGATGAAGGGATATATTGAAAATGCGTATAGGAGAGGACTCAAAAGACACCCCTGATGCACACCCGAGCCAACCTCAAAAGGCTATCTGATCCAACCATTTACAAGCATGAAGCTTTCAGCCCCTCTTTACAAGAGCTTCAGAAAAAGACAGTGTACCTCCCACAAGAGTACATGCTGCTCCATATATGAGAAGGCCCCCACTGCTGCAATAAGGTGCGAGTCACAGCTGGGCCCCCCCCCCCGGTCAAAAGCAGCTGCCAGCTCTCTCATCATGTGAAGGGATTGTGTTCCCCAAATCCTTGTAACTGAAACCCTATAAAGCTATCACAGAGTAGTGCATTCAGTACAGGAACTCACCACTGGGTGGCAGGCTTCAAACACTTCACTCAGTAATATGGCGCACTCCTTCTTGGCGAATGGCTCCCGGAGAGGGTTGAGAGTGCAAGGGTTACGGGTGTCCGGGCTGTCTGCACACTGGAGAGAGGAAACAGGCATGAGTACATGAGAGCCGAGAGAGACCATGACCGACAGAGACCGCCACCCTCAAAGACTACCACCGACGGAGACCGCCACCCTCAAAGACTACCACCGACGGAGACTGCCACCCGCAGAGACTGCCACCCGCAGAGACTGCCACCGACGGAGAACAGCACCGACGGAGAACAGCACCGACGGAGAACAGCACCGACGGAGAACAGCACCGACGGAGAACAGCACCGACGGAGACTACCACCGACGGAGACTACCACCGACGGAGACTACCACCGACGGAGACTACCACCGACGGAGACTACCACCGACGGAGACTACCACCGACGGAGACTACCACCGACAGAGACTACCACCGACAGAGACTACCACCGACAGAGACTACCACCGACGGAGACTACCACCGACAGAGACTACCACCGACAGAGACTACCACCGACAGAGACTACCACCGACAGAGACTACCACCGACAGAGACTACCACCGACAGAGACTACCACCGACAGAGACTACCACCGACAGACCGTTACCCACAGAGACTACGACCAACAGACTGCCACCCGCAGAGACGGCCACCCGCAGAGACCACCACTGATGGAGACTGCCACCCGCAGAGCCCGCCACCTGCAGAGGCCACCAATGACAGAGACCACCACCCGCAGGAACTGCCACCCACAGAGACCGCCACCGATAAAGACTGACAGAGATTGTTACCGATAGAGAGAGCCCACAGAGTCTGCCACTGACAGAGACTGCCGCCTGCAGAGACCGCCACCGATAAAGACCGACAGACTGCTACTGATAGAGACTGTTACCCACAGAGACCGCTGCCCACAGAGACCGCTGCCCACAGAGTCTGCCAGCCAAACAGACCATCACCTACAGAGTTTGCCACCCACACAGACCATCACCGTCAGAGACCACCACCCACAGAGACCGTTACTGACAGAGACCGCCACTTGCAGAGACCACCACCCGCAGAGACCACCACCCGCAGAGACCGACAGAGACTGCTACCGATAGAGACCGCTGCCCGCAGAGACCACTGCCCACAGAAACCACAACCCACACAGACCGCATACGCTCTACCTATATACTGTAACAATGTATCGGATAGAGCTCTGATGATCATTTTACCTCGGTGGCCGCCCAGCTATTCCCAAATTCCTGAGGGTTGCTCAGCTCGTAGCTGTCTGGAGATCTCATCTCATTCACTGTTTTTAGGTCAAAGTTTCCACAAAGTCCGGCCAGCAATCCCTGAAATGTCAGAAAAAAGCATGGTGAAGGGGATATGGAGGATATCAGAGGGGGGCAAATTATGAGATCAGGTGAAGGAGGGACATGATATCAGAGTGAGATTGGGGTGAAGGGGACATGAGATCAGGGAGAGGGGGGGACATGAGATCAGGGGGTGTGGGGGGACATGAGATCAGGGGGTGTGGGGGGGACATGAGAACGGGGTGAGGGGGGAGATGAGATCAGAATATGGGGGGAGATGAGATCAAAATATGGGGGGAGATGAGATCAGAATATGGGGGGAGATGAGATCAGGTCTACTTTACCTGCCACCTAGGCCCGGCTTGCACATGGACGGTGGTCCGCTGGTCCCACAGGATAGTGATGTCCTCCCAGGGAAAGTGAACAAAGGTGAAGAATCCGGCCTGCCAGATGTGCAGTTCCTGCCGTTCATCCATAATGCTGGCTGTACTCTGATATACAAGAACAGATCATCAGACCCGACCCCTCCACTCACTGCCTGTAACTGCACTCCAACCAAAATGTGGACCCTTCCCACCCAACCCTTCCCCCATCACCAACCACACCGTGCTGATCCCTTCCCACCCAACCCTTCCCCCATCACCAACCCTTCCCCCATCACCAACCCTTCCCCCATCACCAACCACACTGTGCTGATCCCTTCCCACCCAACCCTTCCACAATCACCAACCCTTCCCCCATCACCAACCCTTCCCCCATCACCAACCACACCGTGCTGATCCCTTCCCACCCAACCCTTCCCCCATCACCAACCCTTCCCCCATCACCAACCACACCGTGCTGATCCCTTCCCACCCAACCCTTCCCCCATCACCAACCACACCGTGCTGATCCCTTCCCACCCAACCCTTCCCCCATCACCAACCCTTCCCCCATCACCAACCACACCGTGCTGATCCCTTCCCACCCAACCCTTCCCCCATCACCAACCCTTCCCTCATCACCAACCCTTCCCCCATCACCAACCCTTCCCCCATCACCAACCACACTGTGCTGATCCCTTCCCACCCAACCCTTCCCCCACCACCAACCACACCGTGCTGATCCCTTCCCACCCAACCCTTCCCCCATCACCAACCATACTGTGCTGATCCCTTCCCACCCAACCCTTCCCCCATCACCAACCCTTCCCCCATCACCAACCACACCGTGCTGATCCCTTCCCACCCAACCCTTCCCCCATCACCAACCCTTCCCCCATCACCAACCACACCGTGCTGATCCCTTCCCACCCAACCCTTCCCCCATCACCAACCCTTCCCCCATCACCAACCACACCGTGCTGATCCCTTCCCACCCAACCCTTCCCCCATCACCAACCCTTCCCTCATCACCAACCCTTCCCCCATCACCAACCCTTCCCCCATCACCAACCACACTGTGCTGATCCCTTCCCACCCAACCCTTCCCCCACCACCAACCACACCGTGCTGATCCCTTCCCACCCAACCCTTCCCCCATCACCAACCATACTGTGCTGATCCCTTCCCACCCAACCCTTCCCCCCATCACCAACCCTTCCCTCATCACCAACCCTTCCCCCATCACCAACCCTTCCCCCATCACCAACCCTTCCCCCATCACCAACCCTTCCCCCATCACCAACCACACTGTGCTGATCCCTTCCCACCCAACCCTTCCCCCATCACCAACCGCACTGTGCTGATCCCTTCCCACCCAACCCTTCCCTCATCACCAACCCTTCCCCCCATCACCAACCCTTCCCCCCATCACCAACCACACCGTGCTGATCCCTTCCCACCCAACCCTTCCCCCATCACCAACCCTTCCCCCATCACCAACCACATTGTGCTGATCCCTTCCCACCCAACCCTTCCCCCATCACCAACCCTTCCCCCATCACCAACCCTTCCCCCATCACCAACCCTTCCCCCCATCACCAACCCTTCCCCCCATCACCAACCCTTCCCCCATCACCAACCCTTCCCCCATCACCAACCCTTCCCCCATCACCAACCCTTCCCCCATCACCAACCCTTCCCCCATCACCAACCCTTCCCTCATCACCAACCCTTCCCTCATCACCAACCCTTCCCTCATCACCAACCCTTCCCTCATCACCAACCCTTCCCCCATCACCAACCCTTCCCCCATCACCAACCCTTCCCCCATCACCAACCACACTGTGCTGATCCCTTCCCCCATCACCAACCACACTGTGCTGGTCCCTTCCCACCCAACCCTTCCCCCCATCACCAACCCTTCCCTCATCACCAACCCTTCCCCCATCACCAACCCTTCCCCCATCACCAACCACACTGTGCTGATCCCTTCCCACCCAACCCTTCCCCCCATCACCAACCGCACTGTGCTGATCCCTTCCCACCCAACCCTTCCCCCCCATCACCAACCCTTCCCCCCATCACCAACCCTTCCCCCCATCACCAACCCTTCCCCCCATCACCAACCACACCGTGCTGATCCCTTCCCACCCAACCCTTCCCCCATCACCAACCACACTGTGCTGATCCCTTCCCACCCAACCCTTCCACAATCACCAACCCTTCCCCCATCACCAACCCTTCCCCCATCACCAACCCTTCCCCCATCACCAACCCTTCCCCCATCACCAACCCTTCCCCCATCACCAACCCTTCCCCCATCACCAACCCCACTGTGCTGATCCCTTCCCACCCAACCCTTCCCCCCATCACCAACCCTTCCCCCATCACCAACCACACTGTGCTGATCCCTTCCACCATCACCAACCACATTGTGCTGATCCCTTCCCACCCAACCCTTCCCCCATCAACAACCACACTGTGCTGATCCCTTCCCACCCAACCCTTCCCCCATCAACAACCACACTGTGCTGGTCCCTCCCCACCCAACCCTTCCCCCATCACCAACCACACTGTGCTGGTCTCTTCCCACCCAACCCTTCCCTCATCACCAACCACACTGTGCTGATCCCTTCCCACCCAACCCTTCCCTCATCACCAACCACACTGTGCTGGTCCCTTCCCACCCAACCCTTCCCCCATCACCAACCCTTCCCCCATCAACAACCACACTGTGCTGATCCCTTCCCACCCAACCCTTCCCTCATCACCAACCACATTGTGCTGGTCCCTTCCCACCCAACCCTTCCCCCATCAACAACCACACTGTGCTGATCCCTTCCCACCCAACCCTTCCCCCATCAACAACCACACTGTGCTGGTCCCTTCCCACCCAACCCTTCCCCCATCACCAACCACACTGTGCTGATCCCTTCCCACTCAACCCTTCCCCCATCAACAACCACACTGTGCTGATCCCTTCCCACCCAACCCTTCCCCCATCACCAACCACACTGTGCTGATCCCTTCCCACCCAACCCTTCCCCCATCAACAACCACACTGTGCTGGTCCCTTCCCACCCAACCCTTCCCCCATCACCAACCACACTGTGCTGATCCCTTCCCACTCAACCCTTCCCCCATCAACAACCACACTGTGCTGGTCCCTTCCCACCCAACCCTTCCCCCATCACCAACCACACTGTGCTGATCCCTTCCCACTCAACCCTTCCCCCATCAACAACCACACTGTGCTGATCCCTTCCCACTCAACCCTTCCCCCATCACCAACCACATTGTGCTGGTCCCTTCCCACCCAACCCTTCCCCCATCACCAACCACATTGTGCTGGTCCCTTCCCACCCAACCCTTCCCCCATCAACAACCACACTGTGCTGATCCCTTCCCACCCAACCCTTCCCCCATCAACAACCACACTGTGCTGGTCCCTTCCCACCCAACCCTTCCCCCATCACCAACCACACTGTGCTGGTCTCTTCCCACCCAACCCTTCCCTCATCACCAACCACACTGTGCTGATCCCTTCCCACCCAACCCTTCCCTCATCACCAACCCTTCCCTCATCCCCAACCACACTGTGCTGGTCCCTTCCCACCCAACCCTTCCCCCATCACCAACCCTTCCCCCATCAACAACCACACTGTGCTGATCCCTTCCCACCCAACCCTTCCCTCATCACCAACCCTTCCCTCATCACCAACCACATTGTGCTGGTCCCTTCCCATCTGAACCTTCCCTCATCACCAACCACATTGTGCTGGTCCCTTCCCATCCAACCCTTCCCCCATCACCAACCACATTGTGCTGGTCCCTTCCCACCCAACCCTTCCCCCCATCACCAACCACACTGTGCTGATCCCTTCCCACCCAAACCTTCCCCCATCACCAACCACATTGTGCTGATCCCTTCCCACCCAACCCTTCCCTCATCACCAACTACACTGTGCTGGTCCCTTCCCACCCAACCCTTCCCCCATCACCAACCACACTGTGCTGATCCCTTCCCATCTGAACCTTCCCTCATCACCAACCACATTGTGCTGGTCCCTTCCCATCCAACCCTTCCCCCATCACCAACCACATTGTGCTGGTCCCTTCCCACCCAACCCTTCCCCCCATCACCAACCACACTGTGCTGATCCCTTCCCACCCAAACCTTCCCCCATCACCAACCACATTGTGCTGATCCCTTCCCACCCAACCCTTCCCTCATCACCAACCACACTGTGCTGATCCCTTCCCACCCAAACCTTCCCCCATCACCAACCACACTGTGCTGATCCCTTCCCACCCAACCCTTCCCTCATCACCAACCCTTCCCCCATCACCAACCACACTGTGTTGATCCCTTCCCATCTGAACCTTCCCTCATCACCAACCGCACTGTGCTGATCCCTTCCCACCCAACCCTTCCCCCATCACCAACCACACTGTGCTGATCCCAGCCCACCCAACCCTTCCCTCATCACCAACCGCACTGTGCTGATCCCTTCCCATCCAAACCTTCCCCCATCACCAACCACACTGTGCTGATCCCTTCCCACCCAACCCTTCCCTCATCACCAACCACACTGTGCTGATCCCTTCCCACCCAACCCTTCCCTCATCACCAACCACACTGTGCCGGTCCCTTCCCACCCAACCCTTCCCCTATCACCAACCACACTGTGCTGAACCCTTCCCACCCAACCCTTCCCTCATCACCAACCACACTGTGCTGAACCCTTCCCACCCAACCCTTCCCCTATCACCAACCACACTGTGCTGAACCCCTTCCCATCCAAACCTTCCCCCATCACCAACCACACTGTGCTGATCCCTTCCCACCCAACCCTTCCCCCATCACCATCCACACTGTGCTGATCCCTTCCCACCCAACCCTTCCCCCATCACCAACCACACTGTGCTGATCCCTTCCCACCCAACCCTTCCCTCATCACCAACCACACTGTGCTGATCCCTTCCCACCCAACCCTTCCCTCATCACCAACCACACTGTGCTGGTCCCTTCCCACCCAACCCTTCCCCCATCACCAACCACACTGTGCTGATCCCTTCCCACCCAACCCTTCCCCCATCACCAACCACACTGTGCTGATCCCTTCCCACCCAACCCTTCCCCCATCACCAACCACACTGTGCTGATCCCTTCCCACCCAACCCTTCCCCCATCACCAACCACACTGTGCTGATCCCTTCCCACCCAACCCTTCCCCCATCACCAACCACACTGTGCTGATCCCTTCCCACCCAACCCTTACCCCATCACCAACCACACTGTGCTGATCCCTTCCCACTCAACCCTTCCCTCATCACCAACCCTTCCCCCATCACCAACCACATTGTGCTGATCCCTTCCCATCCAAACCTTCCCCCATCACCAACCACACTGTGCCGGTCCCTTCCCACCCAACCCTTCCCCTATCACCAACCACACTGTGCTGATCCCTTCCCACCCAACCCTTCCCCCATCACCAACCACACTGTGCTGAACCCCTTCCCACCCAACCCTTCCCCTATCACCAACCACACTGTGCTGAACCCCTTCCCACCCAACCCTTCCCCCATCACCAACCACATTGTGCTGATCCCTTCCCATCCGAACCTTCCCCTATCACCAACCACACTGTGCTGATCCCTTCCCACCCAACCCTTCCCCCATCACCAACCACATATTGCAACCAAGAACCATGTGAGACTAGCTCAGTTAGAAAACTGGAACACACTTTAGAGCGCCCTAGCAGTGTATGTGGTCAGAAGAGGACCCCAGCCGTGTATGTGGTCAGAGGAGGACCCCAGCCGTGTATGTGGTCAGAGGAGGACCCCAGCCGTGTATGTGGTCAGAGGAGGACCCCAGCCGTGTATGTGGTCAGAGGAGGACCCAAGCTGTGTATGTGGTCAGTGTGGTCATCTGTCACATTGAGGGACATCCCAAACTCATCACACTTCTTCCTGCCACTATGGAAAAAGTTACCGGATTTCCGCTCTCGTCATCAAACAGGATCTGCGATTCTCCGACATTGATGGTGATGGATTTCCTGCAGATGGTCCCGGCACTGTAACAATTCACGTTTTCTACAATCACTGAGAAGCTTGTGGGCGTCAGACTCTGAAAGACAAGAAAACTCCGTCAGTCAGGAAACACCGAATCCGGCTGTACAGAGGGATCCGCCCACAAGTCATGACCAATGGACAGTTGTCATATAATGGGGACAGGAGACACCCCACCTCTCACCTTCACCAGATGAACTTTACATGTTCCCAGGAAATCAAAGGCCAAACCATCAAACGTTCGGAAATGGCGATCGCCGTAGAAGGTGCACATGGCCGGACAGGGGCGGAAGGAACACTGGAAGGATCCATGATGGCAAACACTGCAAAATGGGTTGCAAAACATTGTCAGCAGAAACTTCATTCACAGAAGTCATTCCATCACAAGCCAAATTGTGGCCACCAAACATTGGACACATCACAATCTGTGTGTGTGGTCACAGAGTATTGGACGATTAGCAATCTATATATGTGGTCACCGACTATTGGATACACAGTGATGTATACATGGGGTCATGGAGTAGTGGGGTAGTCAGAGTCGGGATGTTGTGTCTTTAGGAACCCGATAAATTGTAGAACACAAAGTTCCCCAGTAGGAGCCATGAATGGGGTAATGGCAGGAAGGTGGCCAAGACACTCATAGGGTCATGTAAAGATTAGAATAAGAGTTTAGGGTTAGGGATAGCGTATGGGTATATGTTAGGGTAAGGATTAGGGTGAGAGTTAGATATAGGAATACGATGAGGGTAAGGGATAGGGTTTTGGTTATGGTAAGAATTAAGATTATGAATTGGGATAGAGATAGGGTCAGTGTGAAGAATAGGTAAGGATTAGGGTTAGTGTAAAGGTAAGGATTAGGGGTAGGGTCAGGCACTCAGACAGAACTTACCAGGTGTGACAGGAGGAACTGACCACCTCTCCCGGGAAATATTCCTTGGCCTTCCAGGAACAGGGACAGGCATCTGGAGGAAAACACTCATTGCCGTGCTTTACCAGCCTGGAAAGAGAAGACAGACCACCAATTACACTTAACTACCCACATCTGATCACCCGGGACCACCCACATCTGATCACCCGGGACCACCCACATCTGATCACCCGGGACCACCCACATCTGATCACCCGGGACCACCCACATCTGATCACCCGGGACCACCCACATCTGATCACCCGGGACCACCCACATCTGATCACCCGGTGGCCCCGGCACCACCCACATCTGGTCACCCGGTGGCCCCGGCACCACCCACATCTGGTCACCCGGTGGCCCCGGCACCACCCACATCTGGTCACCCGGTGGCCCCGGCACCACCCACATCTGATCACCTAGTGGCCCCAGCACCACCCACATCTGATCACCTAGTGGCCCCAGCACCACCCACATCTGGTCACTTAGTGGCCCCGGCACCACCCACATCTGATCACCCAGCGGGAGGAGAAATTCCCCTATTCATACAGCTGATATCAGACAATGATAATTATTGATCATTTTCAGATTGTAGCGATGACAATATAGGGAGACTCCGAATATACTAATGGGGGAGGGGGGGTCATCGTACTGTATATAATAATATACGGTATGAATTGTTGGCGCTATATAAATATACTACATTATATGTTATATTTTATATGATACTATTATAGGGTGTATTAAAAAGGAAGTAAACCCTGATAGGTTTACTTCCTTTGTTTCCCTGCAAAGGTAAAGCATAAAGGACTAATACGCATCGCATCGCATCGCTTCGCATCGTAGGCCATTATGTGTCACTTACCTGACACAGGAGCTGGCGATGTCACCGCTGTCCCCTGTGGCACGAAGCCTCCATCTTCTTTCGGGTATCGCTGCTCTGGCGCTGTGAGTGGCCGGAGCAGCGATGACGTCACTCCTGTGCATATCGCCGTTAGCAGAGGCAAGCTCAGTGCGCATGCGCCGCAGACAGCGGTGACTGTCTTTTTGCAAATATCACCTAAACTGTGTAGGTTTAGATATTTCATGGATCTTCAGGTTAATCACTTTAATCTAGGCTGGCCTGCGGGTCCCCGCGGTCTGTAAGGGTTCACAACCACTTTAATAATTACATTGTTATATATTATTATGTTATATGGGGGGTCTCTGAACCCTAATCACAGCACTCATTGTCCGGCGCGCTTCGCTCAGATGCTTCTAATTGACATTTGATGAAAACCTTCAATGTGTCTCATTTAACGCTCCTAAAATTCCTAATGAGACTCCTCCTCCCGCGCTTCACCGACTCCCTGCACTCTGCCAGCCAATCAAACAACACCAAAATCAGATGGAAGATCTGAACTAAAAACCAGGAGAATTAAGAATGAGAGCGCCAAAAGGTGCCACCGACCCGAGGAGAAGGACAGACAGAGCGAGAGAGAGAGAGAGAGAGAGAGAGAGAGACACAGAGACAGAGACGGAGAGACAGAGACGGAGAGACAGAGACGGAGAGACAGAGAGACAGAGGGAGAGAGAGAGGGACAGAGACGGAGAGACAGAGACGGAGAGACAGAGACGGAGAGACAGAGACGGAGAGACAGAGACGGAGAGAGGGAGAGAGAGACAGAGAGACAGAGGGAGAGAGAGAGGGACAGAGAGACAGAGGGAGAGAGAGAGGGACAGAGAGGGAGAGAGAGAGAGAGAGAGAGAGAGAGAGAGGGAGAGAGAGAGGGAGAGACAGAGGGACAGAGAGGGAGAGACAGAGGAACAGAGAGATAGAGATGGAGACAGACAGAGAGACAGACAGACAGAGAGAGAGGGGGAGAGACAGAGAGAGACACAGCGAGAGAGAGAGAGAGAGACACAGAGAGAGAGACACACAGAGAGAGGGAGAGACATAGAGAGAGAGAGAGAGACACAGAGAGAGAGGGAGAGACAGAGAGAGAGAAACAGAGAGAGAGAGACACACAGAAAGAGAGAGAGAGAGACAAACAGGGAGAGACAAAAAGGGATAGAGAGGCACAGAGAGAGAGACAGAGAGGGAGAGAGAGGCACAGAGAGAGCGACAGAGAGAGAGGCACAGACAGAGAGAGGGAGAGACACAGAGAGACAGCGAGGGAGAGGCACATAGAAAGAGAGAGAGGCACATAAAGAGAGAGACAGAGAGAGACACAGAGAGAGAGAGAGGGAGAAAAAGGCACAGAGAGAGGGAGAAAAAGGCACAGAGAGAGAGGGAGAGAGACACAGAGACGGAGAGACAGAGAGACAGGCACAGAGAGAGAGGGACAGAGAGACAGGCACAGAGAGAGACAGAGAGGGAGAGAGAGAGACAGATAGGGAGAGAGAGAGACAGAGAGGGAGAGAGAGAGACAGAGATAGAGAGAGAGAGAGACAGAGATAGAGAGAGAGAGACAGAGACAGAGAGACGAAGAGAGAGAACAGAGTGATGGAGAGAGAGAACAGAGAGGGGGGAAGAGAGAGACAGAGCGAGACAGAGAGAGAGACAGAGAGAGACACAGACAGAGAGAGAGAGAGCAAAGATCTACAGAGGAGGAGGAGCACTCCCATCATTGTCCCGGGACCACATTGAGGGGATTCTGGGACATTGGAGGGGGAGGTAACACTGATGGAAAGATACCGATGTCCCCTCTCATTGGTATTCCCGTCACGGTGTGTTACTATCCGATCTTCCCCCCTCGATGGACTTCTACCAGTAATGAGCTGTCGGCTCGATCGTCCTCTATACACACAGTTCTATCAGTCTGGGCTTCCTGGGCTCTGTATGTGGTGAATTTTTACTTCATTTATAGCAACGTTGTTGTGTGTGGTGGAGGTTTTCTGTCCTCCATTTTCAATAATCTCATGTCCAGTAAATTATACTTATTTTGATAGCATGTTGTCTGGGGTCACTTTATTCCAACTGCTGGGCATCTGCCCGATTTTTGCGATGTTAATACACATACGGTGTAGACCGGTCGCTGAGGAGTTAATACATGTGACGGGAGTCACTTTGGGTGGGGGGCTTGTGGAACTCGGTGTCCAGCTCCCCCAGCCCCTCCTATGTGTATGTCACCCTGTGTCTATTAGGGACACAGGGTGACCAAGAAGCCCACTATGATTTGTACTATCCAGACTCCCAGTACAACCACAACAGACTCCACATTTCCTTTTACCCCCGTTATCCCAAGTTCTATGTGTGTGGTTTGTGGTGAAAGAATGAAGGGGGATCTTTCACTTGGGACATTAATATTTCTGAACAATATCCCTCCAGAAATATATGAGGATAAACAATTCCACCTTTTTAGGTGAATTCACATGATTGTGTGGCTGTATTCCATTGTTCTATTGTGTCTGTCTGCCTCGGGAGCAACCTATTATGGGATGTATATGTCTCTGTGGATTAGCTGGGAGGGGGTGTTTCTCCAGAAGCCCCTACTAAAGACAGTTTACTGTTGGAAGGCTGAATACACCCGTGTCATGTTACTGGAGGAGGTAAAGTTTCCCCCGCCCCATGTCATTATGTAACGATGGGGGTTGTCCTCTGGGTGTAGATCTCTTTGTACCTGTGTTTGAATAAACAGTCTTATGTTTTCCCCCTACACTGATGTCTCGACAATTGGTGGGTGGGCTGGGGGGTCTTGGATTGTACTGGTACCAGGCAAGGAAGCGTCTACGGCGGACATACTCCGAGTACGGGGCGTCCGTCACACTACACATACGATGAAGACCGGTCACTGAGGGGTTAATACACATACGATGAAGACCAAGGGGGCACTTAGGGGTTAAAGTTTTAAAGCCACAACTCTCCTGATTGGAGGTCAGACTACCAAAACTTGGTTACCCCCCTGGTCCAGCTGGGGGACTTACCTGCACAGGTAAGTAATATCAGGTATGTCCACACTCACCCTCTGGGGCATACGCAGCCTGACACGCAGGGCAGATGGGTGGACGTGGTAACATTCAGAAGGTGGTTCTCGCAGGTCCGCTCTCTGCTCAACTCCGGGTCCGGCGCCCTCTGGCTGCAGTTATAATATATCAGACCCGCCGCACACTCCACACCTGCAACACACAAGGGGAGGATCAGGGTCTCATAAGGGCGAGGTCACTGGCGGGTGTCACATCATCACCTCCACTATGACACAACCCTACATCCCCGAAACATGGAGACCACAATGTAACAAATTATCACTCACCTGAGTCCTGACTCTCACAGCTCATCACCCCGTCTTCACAGCGACTGCAAGAGAGAGGATGAAGAGTCACCCCAAGAAGATGGCCCCCCAACACTGCAACCATCACCCCGAGAACATGACCTCCCCCAAAACTGTGACCATCACCCTGAGAACATGACCTCTAACACTGCAGCCATCACCCAAGAACATGACCCCCAACACTGCGAGCATCACCCCGAGAACATGACCTCCCCCAAAACTGCGACCATCACCCTGAGAACATGACCTCCAACACTGCGACCATCACCCCGAGAACATGACCCCCAACACTGCGACCGTCACCCGAGAACATGACCCCCAACACTGCGACCATCACCCCGAGAACATGACCTCCAACACTGGAACCATCACCCCGAGAACATGAACCCCAACACTGCAACCATCACCCCGAGAACATGAACCCCAACACTGGAACCATCACCCTGAGAATATCACCCCCACAGCATTGTGACCGAAGGTGTTCTGTATTACCAGTTGTAGAGTTGGGTGTAGCAGATGGCGGTATATAGAGGGGGGGGGGGGCGAGGCGAACGTGTTTATTAGGAGGATTGGACGATCGTTACCTCTCATTCCATCTTACCATCTTCCCAGAGAAGTGATGATATCCTCCCCCGGCTGGTAATCCATCCCCCCGATGTAACACGGACACCGACTCCTGCAACACAGAGGGGGACATACTGACACCCCGATACTGACAGTGACATACACCCCAATACTGACACCCCGATACTGACAGTGACATACACTCCAATACTGACACCCCAATATTGACAGTGACATACACTCCAATACTGACACCCCGATACTGACAGTGACATACACTCCAATACTGACACCCCGATAATGACACCCCGATACCGACAGTGACATACACCCCAATACTGACACCCCGATACTGACACCCCGATACCGACAGTGACATACACCCCAATACTGACACCCCGATACTGACACCCCGATACTGACAGTGACATACACCCCAATACTGACACCCCGATACTGACACCCCGATACTGACAGTGACATACACTCCAATACTGACACCCCGATACTGACAGTGACATACACTCCAATACTGACACCCCGATACTGACACCCCGATACTGACAGTGACATACACCCCGATACTGACACCCCGATACTGACACCCCGATACTGACAGTGACATACACTCCAATACTGACACCCCGATACTGACAGCCACTCCAATACTGACACCCCGATACTGACAGTGACACACCATTATAGCACTTTGGAATATTTATTTGTTAGATTGTTACACTTCATTTTATAGGTTTTAGTTATTATTATAATGTGAATTTTGCACTTTTTTTCCAGCACCCCAAACTCCCCCATCCGTGTCTCTATGGGCCTTGCTTTGTGTACTGGTGGGCAGTCATGTTGGAACAGGAAGGGGCCGTCCCCCAAACTCCTCCCACAAAGTCCTCCTCACCTGGTTGCCCCCACACACGCTTGTCACCATCTGACACCAAATACCTTTATCTTGGCCTCATCAGAGCACAGAACGTGGTTCCAGTAATCCACCTCCTTATGCTGCGTACACACGAGCGGATTGTATTGCCGCGTACACACGAGCGGATTGTATTGCCGCGTACACACGAGCGGATTGTATTGCCGCGTACACACGAGCGGATTGTATTGCCGCGTACACACGAGCGGATTGTATTGCCGCGTACACACGAGCGGATTGTATTGCCGCGTACACACGAGCGGATTGTATTGCCGCGTACACACGAGCGGATTGTATTGCCGCGTACACACGGGCGGATTGTATTGCCGCGTACACACGAGCGGATTGTATGGCGTACTTAGTTCGTCATACAATCCGACGGACAGTCCGTCGTACTTTCCACTGAACGGACTTGACCACACACGGATGCACAAACAGTCCGTCGAAAGCTTGCGCGATGACGTGTACAGCACGTACGACGGGACTAGAAATAGGAAGTCCAATACACTGCAATGCAACCTTCCGCCGTGTAAATCCTTTCTGGGCATGCGCCATTCTTAGTCCGTCCGACTAGCCTACACACGAGCGGACTGTCCGCTGAAATGTGTTTCCACGGACTAAGTACGTCAAACAGTCCGCCCGTGTGTACGCGGCATTAGTCTGCTTGTCTTCAGCAAACTGTTTGTGGTCTTTCTTGTGCATCATCTTTAGAAGAGGCTTCCTTCTGGGATGACAGCCATGCAGACCAATTTGATGCAGTGTGCGGCGTATGGTCTGAGTACTGACAGGCTGACCTCCCACCCCTACAACCTCTGCAGCAATGCTGGCAGCACTCATACGTCTATTTCCCAAAGACAACCTCTGGATATGACGCTGAGCACGTGACCTCAACTTCTTTGGTGGACCATGGCGAGGCCTGTTCTGAGGGGAACCCGTCCTGTTATACCGCTGTATGGTCTTGGCCACCGTGCTGCAGATCAGTTTCACACAGCTCTGTGACCCCCAACATACAGCTATAGGGGTCCCCTCTGCCCCACAACACACATCTATAGGGTCCCCTCCACCCCCAACACACATCTATAGGGTCCCCTCTGCCCCACAACACACATCTATAGGGTCCCCTCCACCCCCAACACACATCTATAGGGTCCCCCTCCGCCCCCAACACACATCTATAGGGTCCCCTCCGCCCCCCAACACACATCTATAGGGTCCCCTCTGCCCCACAACACACATCTATAGGGTCCCCTCCACCCCCAACACACATCTATAGGGTCCCCTCCGCCCCCAACACACATCTATAGGGTCCCCCTCCACCCCCCAACACACATCTATAGCGTCCCTCCGCCCCCCAACACACATCTATAGGGCCCCCTCCACCCCCAACACACATCTATAGGGCCCCCTCCGCCACCACCCCCAACACACATCTATAGCATCCCTCCGCCCCCCAACACACATCTATAGGGTCCCCTCCGTCCCCCAGCACACATCTATAGGGTCCCCTCCACCCCCCCAACACACATCTATAGGGTCTCCCTCCACCCCCCCCCCCCCCAACACACATCTATATGGTCTCCCTCCACCCCCCCCCCCCAACATACATCTATAGGGTCCCCTCTGTCCCCCAACACACATCTATATGGTCCCCTCCGCCCCCCCCAACATACATCTATAGGGTCCCCTCTGTCCCCCAACACACATCTATAGGGTCCCCACACACTCACCTCTCTACACAGGTCTCCAGCTCGGTGTGGAGGAAGGTTCCCTCCGGACAGGCGCAGCCCTCAGAGCATCCGTCATCACAGGACCCCGGAGAGGAGAGAGACTGACAGGTCTGAGCACAGAGATCCACACACGTCCCATAGACCATCGATCGCCCACACACCAGACCTGGAGGAGAGTCATCAGATGTCAGGATGAGGGGGTCTCCCCCGTCACTCACCCCCCCCATCATTTCTCACTCACCCCCCTATCTCCGTCATTTCTCACTCACCCCCCCCATCTCCGTCATTTCTCACCCCCCATCTACGTCATTTCTCACTCACCCCCCCATCATTTCTCACTCACCCCCCCATCATTTCTCACTCACCCCCCCCATCATTTCTCACTCACCCCCCTATCTCTGTCATTTCTCATCCCCCCATCCCCCCCCATCTCCATCATTTCTCACTCACCCCCCCCCCCCCCATCTCCGTCATTTCTCAATAATTTCTCACCCCCCCATCTCCGTCATTTCTCATCCCCCCATCTCCGTCATTTCTCACCCCCCATCTCCATCATTTCTCACTCACCCCCCCATCTCCGTCATTTCTCATCCCCCCCCCCCCCCCCATCTCCGTCATTTCTCACTCCCCCATCTCTGTCATTTCTCACCCCCCATCTCCGTCATTTCTCACCCCCCCTCCCCCATCTCCGTCATTTATAACACAGACCCCCATCTCCGTCATACATACCACAGTCGGGGAAGTTGGATCTGAAGTCGATGACGATCCCATAGCTGCGGCACTGGTAGGCGTAGTGTGCCAGGGCAGAGCAGAGACATTCCTCCCCACACTTACAGGTGTCCCTCCGGCACTGCTCGTAGTATGACACCGGGCTCAGATACGGGTGACACCGAGCAAACACATCATGGCTGATTATACTGCAACTTTCCGAAGCGTAGGAAGCTGTGGAGAAGAGCAGGAGTGAGGTCAGGAATGATCACCATGAGGGGGACGGCCTCACCGTACAGGAGGGGGGGGACGGGCTCACCGTACAGGAGGGGGGGGACGGCCTCACCGTACAGGAGGGGGGGGAGGGGCTCACCGTACAGGAGGGGGGACGGGCTCACCGTACAGGAGGGGGGACGGGCTCACCGTACAGGAGGGGGGACGGGCTCACCGTACAGGAGGGGGGGAGGGGCTCACCGTACAGGAGGGGGGGAGGGGCTCACCGTACAGGAGGGGGGGGACGGGCTCACCCTACAGGAGGGGGGACGGGCTCACCGTACAGGAGGGAGGGGAGGGGCTCACCGTACAGGAGGGGGGACGGGTTCACCGTACAGGAGGGGGGACGGGCTCACCGTACAGGAGGGGGGACGGGCTCACCGTACAGGAGGGGGACGGGCTCACCGTACAGGAGGGGGGGGAGGGGCTCACCGTACAGGAGGGGGGGACGGGTTCACCGTACAGGAGGGGGGACGGGCTCACCGTACAGGAGGGGGGACGGGCTCACCGTACAGGAGGGGGGACGGGCTCACCGTACAGTAGGGGGGACGGGCTCACCGTACAGGAGGGGGGACGGGCTCACCGTACAGGAGGGGGGGGAGGGGCTCACCGTACAGGAGGGGGACGGGCTCACCGTACAGGAGGGGGGACGGGCTCACCGTACAGGAGGGGGGACGGGCTCACCGTACAGGAGGGGGGACGGGCTCACCGTACAGGAGGGGGGGACGGGCTCACCGTACAGGAGGGGGGGACGGGCTCACCGTACAGGAGGGGGGGGACAGCCTCACCGTACAGGAGGGGGGGAGGGTCTCACCGTACAGGAGGGGGGACGGCCTCACCGTACAGGAGGGGGACGGGCTCACCGTACAGGAGGGGGGACGGGCTCACCGTACAGGAGGGGGGACGGGCTCACCCTACAGGAGGGGGGACGGGCTCACCGTACAGGAGGGGGGGGAGGGGCTCACCGTACAGGAGGGGGACGGGCTCACCGTACAGGAGGGGGGACGGGCTCACCGTACAGGAGGGGGGACGGGCTCACCGTACAGGAGGGGGGACGGGCTCACCGTACAGGAGGGGGGACGGGCTCACCGTACAGGAGGGGGGACGGGCTCACCGTACAGGAGGGGGGGACGGGCTCACCGTACAGGAGGGGGGGGACGGCCTCACCGTACAGGAGGGGGGGAGGGTCTCACCGTACAGGAGGGGGGACGGCCTCACCGTACAGGAGGGGGACGGGCTCACCGTACAGGAGGAGGGGGGACGGGCTCACCGTACAGGAGGGGGGACAGGCTCACCGTACAGGAGGGGGGACGGGCTCACCCTACAGGAGGGGGGACGGGCTCACCCTACAGGAGGGGGGACGGGCTCACCCTACAGGAGGGGGACGGGCTCACCGTACAGGAGGGGGGACGGGCTCACCCTACAGGAGGGGGGACGGGCTCACCGTACAGGAGGGGGGGGAGGGGCTCACCGTACAGGAGGGGGGATGGGTTCACCGTACAGGAGGGGGGACGGGCTCACCGTACAGGAGGGGGGACGGGCTCACCGTACAGGAGGGGGGACGGGCTCACCGTACAGGAGGGGGGACGGGCTCACCGTACAGGAGGGGGGACAGGCTCACCGTACAGGAGGGGGGACGGGCTCACCCTACAGGAGGGGGGACGGGCTCACCGTACAGGAGGGGGGGGAGGGGCTCACCGTACAGGAGGGGGGACGGGCTCACCGTACAGGAGGGGGGACGGGCTCACCGTACAGGAGGGGGGACGGGCTCACCGTACAGGAGGGGGGACGGGCTCACCGTACAGGAGGGGGGACGGGCTCACCCTACAGGAGGGGGGACGGGTTCACCGTACAGGAGGGGGGATGGGCTCACCGTTCAGGAGGGGGGACGGGCTCACCGTTCAGGAGGGGGGACGGGCTCACCGTACAGGAGGGGGGACGGGCTCACCGTACAGGAGGGGGGGGAGGGGCTCACCGTACAGGAGGGGGGACGGGCTCACCGTACAGGAGGGGGGACGGACTCACCGCACAGGAGGGCGAAGGGCTCACTGTATAGGAGGGGGAAGGCCTCACCCTACAGGAGGGGGGACGGGCTCACCCTACAGGAAGGGGATGGGCTCACCCTACAGGAGGGGGGACGGGCTCACCCTACAGGAGGGGGGACGGGCTCACCGTACAGGAGGGGGGACGGGCTCACCCTACAGGAGGGGGACGGGCTCACCCTACAGGAGGGGGACGGGCTCACCCTATAGGAGGGGGACGGGCTCACCGTACAGGAGGGGGACGGGCTCACCGTACAGGAGGGGGGACGGGCTCACCCTACAGGAAGGGGACGGGCTCACCCTACAGGAGGGGGGACGGGCTCACCCTACAGGAAGGGGACGGGCTCACCCTACAGGAAGGGGACGGGCTCACCCTACAGGAAGGGGACGGGCTCACCCTACAGGAGGGGGGACGGGCTCACCGTACAGGAGGGGGATGGGCTCACCGCACAGGAGGGCGAAGGGCTCACTGTATAGAGGGGGAAGGCCTCACCCTACAGGAGGGGGGACGGGCTCACCCTACAGGAAGGGGATGGGCTCACCCTACAGGAAGGGGGAAGGGCTCACTGTATAGGAGGGGGGGGCGGCCTCACCGTACAGGAGGGGGAAGGGCTCACTGTATAGGAGGGGGAAGGGCTCACCATGAAGGAGGGGGGAGTTTCGTTTTTGCTCCATTTTATCCAATCGGACTATGACTGACTATTTTGCACCTAAAAAAACAGAAACTTTCCTTTTCCAGCTCTTATAAAGTGAAGAAAGCAGATAAAGGGCCTCCGCCCACTGGCTGCAATGACTTTCCTCCATCTGAAGGGGGCAGTACAGAGGACCAGTGGGTAACTATAAGTCACAAGCTGCACCCCCACCCCCAACAAGAGGACTTCTCAGCTATTCAGGAACATTTCCTCCCAACAATCTCTGATCCCGGAATCCGGAGAGATCTGATTTGCTGATGATGAGGGCGGAGTTATGAATATCATTTATAGATTAGAATTTAGAGGGCTGTAGCCGGTTATCGGAGGACCTCCAACATCCTGAGGAGGTTTAGAGGATCAAATACCTACCTGCCTGTAAGTGGACATCGCAGGGGTCCAGGGGGGAGGGAGGATACTCCACTCTGCAGGCGGATGACGTCTTCCAGGAATACCCGAACAGCTGCGGAGTACTTTCCGGAACCCCAACCGGAGACCTGCACCCCGAAACATGAAAATGTGCGTCAGCTACAAGAAAGAGGTCCATGGAAGAGTAGAAGGAGGTCATCCAATCAGAGAAGAGGAAGAGCAGTCAGCATCTCCTGCTGAACAGAGATACACAGAATGTGTCCAGGAAGACAGCCATTCCCACATTTACTGATATATGGACCCCCCCACCCCCCCATATAGAAATATGGAGCCCCCCACCCCCACCACCATATAGAAATATGCAACCACCCAACCCCCACCACCGTATAGAAATATGGAACCTCCCACCCCCACTACCATATAGAAGTATGGACCCCCCCACCCCCACCACCATATAGAAGTATGGACCCCCCACCCCCACCACCATATAGAAATATGGACCCACCACCATATAGAAATATGGAACCCCCCCACCCCCACCACCATATAGAAGTATGGACCCCCCCACCCCCACCACCATATAGAAATATGGAACCACCCAACCCCCACCACCATATAGAAATATGGAACCCCCCCACCCCCACCACCATATAGAAGTATGGACCCCCCCACCCCCACCACCATATAGAAATATGGAACCACCCAACCCCCACCACCGTATAGAAATATGGAACCCCCCATCCCCACCCCCACCACCATATAGAAAAATGGAACCACCCAACCCCCACCACCATATAGAAGTATGGACCCCCCACCACCATATAGAAGTATGGAACCCCCCCCCCCCCACCACCATATAGAAGTATGGAACCCCCCCCACCCCCATATAGAAGTATGGAACCCCCCACCACCATATAGAAGTATGGAACCCCCCCCCCCCACCACCATATAGAAGTATGGAACACCCCCACCACCATATAGAAGTATGGAACCCCCCCCCCCCCCACCACCATATAGAAGTATGGAACACCCCCACCACCATATAGAAGTATGGACCCCCCACCCCCACCACCGTATAGAAAAATGGAACCCCCCACCCCCACCACCATATAGAAATATGGACCCCCCACCACCATATAGAAGTATGGAACCCCCCCACCCCCACCACCATATAGAAGTATGGACCCCCCACCCCCACCACCATATAGAAATATGGACCCCCCCACCACCATATAGAAGTATGGACCCCATTAAAGAAGTACGGACCCCCTTTATAGAAGTAAAGGTAGGGGTCTATGTTACAAGTATGGGCCCTATTATAGATTTATGGACCCCCTTATAGCAGTGAGGACCCCCTGACTCTGAATACAAGGCGCGGCACGTACAGAAAGTCATCCTGCGTGTTGTCATTGAAGGTCCCACAAAGGCCGGCCGTGTTGTCCTTCCAGTGCCCATCCAGCTGGAGATAGAGGCGCAGACCCCGCCGGTCATACAGCAGCTGCAGCCCGATGTCCGTCTTCACTTGTACAAAGACCGATGAGAGTTTCCTCACCCGGAACACGTCTGAAAAGAGAGGAGATCCACTGAAATGTGTCCAGAGGGCGAAGAACGAGAGAAGTCAAATGTCCTCTTCTATTGTAGGAGCCCTCAGACCTCCGATCCACGTACGCCCCTCCCCCCAACTACTCATCTATTGTAGGAGCCCTCAGACCTCCGATCCACGTACGCCCCTCCCCCCAACTACTCATCTATTGTAGGAGCCCTCAGACCTCCGATCCATGTACGCCCCTCCCCCCAACTCCTCATCTATTGTAGGAGCCCTCAGACCTCCAATCCATGTACACCCTTCCCCCCAACTACTCATCTATTGTAGGAGCCCTCAGACCTCCGATCCACGTACGCCCCTTCCCCCCAACTCCTCATCTATTGTAGGAGCCCTCAGACCTCCGATCCATGTACGCCCCTCCCCCAACTACTCATCTATTGTAGGAGCCCTCACACCTCCGATCCATGTATGCCCCTCCCCCCAACTCCTCATCTATTGTAGGAGCCCTCAGACCTCCGATCCATGTACGCCCCTCCCCCAACTACTCATCTATTGTAGGAGCCCTCAGACCTCCGATCCATGTACACCCCTCCCCCCAACTACTCATCTATTGTAGGAGCCCTCAGACCTCCGATCCATGTACGCCCCTCCCCCAACTACTCATCTATTGTAGGAGCCCTCACACCTCCGATCCATGTATGCCCCTCCCCCCAACTCCTCATCTATTGTAGGAGCCCTCAGACCTCCGATCCATGTACGCCCCTCCCCCAACTACTCATCTATTGTAGGAGCCCTCAGACCTCCGATCCACGTACGCCCCTCCCCCCAACTACTCATCTATTGTAGGAGCCCTCAGACCTCCGATCCATGTACGTCCCTCCCCCCAACTACTCATCTATTGTAGGAGCCCTCAGACCTCCGATCCATGTACACCCCTCCCCCCAACTCCTCATCTATTGTAGGAGCCCTCAGACCTCCGATCCACGTACGCCCCTCCCCCCAACTACTCATCTATTGTAGGAGCCCTCAGACCTCCGATCCATGTACACCCCTCCCCCCAACTACTCATCTATTGTAGGAGCCCTCAGACCTCCGATCCACGTACACCCCTCCCCCCAACTCCTCATCTATTGTAGGAGCCCTCAGACCTCCGATCTATGTACACCCCTCCCCCCATCTACTCATCTATTGTAGGAGCCCTCACACCTCCGATCCACGTATGCCCCTCCCCCCAACTACTCATCTATTGTAGGAGCCCTCACACCTCCGATCCATGTATGCCCCTCCCCCCAACTCCTCATCTATTGTAGGAGCCCTCAGACCTCCGATCCATGTACGCCCCTCCCCCCAACTACTCATCTATTGTAGGAGCCCTCAGACCTCCGATCCATGTACGCCCCTCCCCCCAACTACTCATCTATTGTAGGAGCCCTCAGACCTCCGGTCCATGTACGCCCCTCCCCCCAACTACTCATCTATTGTAGGAGCCCTCAGACCTCCGATCCACGTACGCCCCTCCCCACAACTTCTCATCTAATGTAGGAGCCCTCACACCTCCGATCCACGTATGCCCCTCCCCCCAACTACTCATCTATTGTAGGAGCCCTCAGACCTCTGATCCATGTACGCCCCTCCCCCAACTACTCATCTATTGTAGGAGCCCTCAGACCTCCGATCCACGTACGCCCCTCCCCCCAACTACTCATCTATTGTAGGAGCCCTCAGACCTCTGATCCATGTACGCCCCTCCCCCCAACTCCTCATCTATTGTAGGAGCCCTCAGACCTCCGATCCATGTACACCCCTCCCCCCAACTACTCATCTATTGTAGGAGCCCTCAGACCTCTGATCCATGTACGCCCCTCCCCCCAACTACTCATCTATTGTAGGAGCCCTCAGACCTCCGATCCACGTACGCCCCTCCCCCCAACTACTCATCTATTGTAGGAGCCCTCAGACCTCTGATCCATGTACGCCCCTCCCCCCAACTCCTCATCTATTGTAGGAGCCCTCACACCTCCGATCCATGTACACCCCTCCCCCCAACTACTCATCTATTGTAGGAGCCCTCACACCTCCGATCCACGTACGCCCCTCCCCCCAACTACTCATCTATTGTAGGAGCCCTCAGACCTCCGATCCACGTACACCCCTCCCCCCAACTACTCATCTATTGTAGGAGCCCTCACACCTCCGGTCCATGTACACCCCTCCCCCCAACTACTCATCTATTGTAGGAGCCCTCACACCTCCGATCCACGTACACCCCTCCCCCCAACTACTCATCTATTGTAGGAGCCCTCACACCTCCGATCCACGTACACCCCTCCCCCCAACTCCTCATCTATTGTAGGAGCCCTCAGACCTCCGATCTATGTACGCCCCTCCCCCCAACTACTCATCTATTGTAGGAGCCCTCAGACCTCCAATCCACGTACACCCCTCCCCCCAACTACTCATCTATTGTAGGAGCCCTCACACCTCCGATCCATGTACACCCCTCCCCCCAACTACTCATCTATTGTAGGAGCCCTCACACCTCCGATCCACGTACGCCCCTCCCCCCAACTACTCATCTATTGTAGGAGCCCTCAGACCTCCGATCCACGTACGCCCCTCCCCCCAACTACTCATCTATTGTAGGAGCCCTCACACCTCCGATCCATGTACACCCCTCCCCCCAACTACTCATCTATTGTAGGAGCCCTCACACCTCCGATCCACGTACGCCCCTCCCCCCAACTACTCATCTATTGTAGGAGCCCTCAGACCTCCGATCCACGTACACCCCTCCCCCCAACTACTCATCTATTGTAGGAGCCCTCACACCTCCGGTCCATGTACACCCCTCCCCCCAACTACTCATCTATTGTAGGAGCCCTCACACCTCCGATCCACGTACACCCCTCCCCCCAACTACTCATCTATTGTAGGAGCCCTCACACCTCCGATCCACGTACACCCCTCCCCCCAACTCCTCATCTATTGTAGGAGCCCTCAGACCTCCGATCTATGTACGCCCCTCCCCCCAACTACTCATCTATTGTAGGAGCCCTCAGACCTCCGATCCACGTACACCCCTCCCCCCAACTACTCATCTATTGTAGGAGCCCTCAGACCTCCGATCTATGTACGCCCCTCCCCCCAACTACTCATCTATTGTAGGAGCCCTCAGACCTCCGATCTATGTATGCCCCTCCCCCCAACTACTCATCTATTGTAGGAGCCCTCAGACCTCCAATCCATGTACACCCCTCCCCCCAACTCCTCATCTATTGTAGGAGCCCTCAGACCTCCGATCTATGTACGCCCCTCCCCCCAACTACTCATCTATTGTAGGAGCCCTCAGACCTCCGATCCACGTACGCCCCTCCCCCCAACTACTCATCTATTGTAGGAGCCCTCACACCTCCGATCCATGTACACCCCTCCCCCCAACTACTCATCTATTGTAGGAGCCCTCACACCTCCGATCCACGTACGCCCCTCCCCCCAACTACTCATCTATTGTAGGAGCCCTCAGACCTCCGATCCACGTACACCCCTCCCCCCAACTACTCATCTATTGTAGGAGCCCTCACACCTCCGGTCCATGTACACCCCTCCCCCCAACTACTCATCTATTGTAGGAGCCCTCACACCTCCGATCCACGTACACCCCTCCCCCCAACTACTCATCTATTGTAGGAGCCCTCACACCTCCGATCCACGTACACCCCTCCCCCCAACTCCTCATCTATTGTAGGAGCCCTCAGACCTCCGATCTATGTACGCCCCTCCCCCCAACTACTCATCTATTGTAGGAGCCCTCAGACCTCCGATCCACGTACGCCCCTCCCCCCAACTACTCATCTATTGTAGGAGCCCTCAGACCTCCGATCTATGTACACCCCTCCCCCCAACTACTCATCTATTGTAGGAGCCCTCAGACCTCCGATCTATGTACGCCCCTCCCCCCAACTACTCATCTATTGTAGGAGCCCTCAGACCTCCGATCCACGTACGCCCCTCCCCCCAACTCCTCATCTATTGTAGGAGCCCTCAGACCTCCGATCTATGTACGCCCCTCCCCCCAACTACTCATCTATTGTAGGAGCCCTCACACCTCCGATCCACGTACACCCCTCCCCCCAACTACTCATCTATTGTAGGAGCCCTCAGACCTCCGATCCACGTACGCCCCTCCCCCCAACTCCTCATCTATTGTAGGAGCCCTCAGACCTCCGATCTATGTACGCCCCTCCCCCCAACTACTCATCTATTGTAGGAGCCCTCACACCTCCGATCCATGTACACCCCTCCCCCAACTACTCATCTATTGTAGGAGCCCTCAGACCTCCGATCCACGTACGCCCCTCCCCCCAACTCCTCATCTATTGTAGGAGCCCTCAGACCTCCGATCTATGTACGCCCCTCCCCCCAACTACTCATCTATTGTAGGAGCCCTCACACCTCCGATCCACGTACGCCCCTCCCCCCAACTACTCATCTATTGTAGGAGCCCTCAGACCTCCGATCCACGTACGCCCCTCCCCCCAACTCCTCATCTATTGTAGGAGCCCTCAGACCTCCGATCTATGTACACCCCTCCCCCCAACTACTCATCTATTGTAGGAGCCCTCACACCTCCGATCCACGTACACCCCTCCCCCCAACTACTCATCTATTGTAGGAGCCCTCAGACCTCCGATCCACGTACGCCCCTCCCCCCAACTCCTCATCTATTGTAGGAGCCCTCAGACCTCCGATCTATGTACGCCCCTCCCCCCAACTACTCATCTATTGTAGGAGCCCTCACACCTCCGATCCATGTACACCCCTCCCCCAACTACTCATCTATTGTAGGAGCCCTCAGACCTCCGATCCACGTACGCCCCTCCCCCCAACTCCTCATCTATTGTAGGAGCCCTCAGACCTCCGATCCACGTACGCCCCTCCCCCCAACTACTCATCTATTGTAGGAGCCCTCAGACCTCCGATCCATGTACGCCCCTCCCCCCAACTACTCATCTATTGTAGGAGCCCTCACACCTCCGATCCACGTACGCCCCTCCCCCCAACTACTCATCTATTGTAGGAGCCCTCAGACCTCCGGTCCATGTACGCCCCTCCCCCCAACTCCTCATCTATTGTAGGAGCCCTCAGACCTCCGATCCATGTACGCCCCTCCCCCCAACTACTCATCTATTGTAGGAGCCCTCACACCTCCGATCCATGTACACCCCTCCCCCCAACTACTCATCTATTGTAGGAGCCCTCAGACCTCCGATCCACGTACGCCCCTCCCCCCAACTCCTCATCTATTGTAGGAGCCCTCAGACCTCCGATCTATGTATGCCCCTCCCCCCAACTCCTCATCTATTGTAGGAGCCCTCAGACCTCCGATCCATGTACGCCCCTCCCCCAACTCCTCATCTATTGTAGGAGCCCTCAGACCTCCGATCTATGTATGCCCCTCCCCCCAACTCCTCATCTATTGTAGGAGCCCTCAGACCTCCGATCCATGTACACCCCTCCCCCCAACTACTCATCTATTGTAGGAGCCCTCAGACCTCCGATCCACGTACACCCCTCCCCCCAACTACTCATCTATTGTAGGAGCCCTCAGACCTCCGATCTATGTACACCCCTCCCCCCAACTCCTCATCTATTGTAGGAGCCCTCAGACCTCCGATCCACATATACCCCTCCCCCCAACTACTCATCTATTGTAGGAGCCCTCAGACCTCCGATCCACATATACCCCTCCCCCCAACTACTCATCTATTGTAGGAGCCCTCAGACCTCCGATCCACGTACACCCCTCCCCCCAACTACTCATCTATTGTAGGAGCCCTCAGACCTCCGATCCACGTACACCCCTCCCCCCAACTACTCATCTATTGTAGGAGCCCTCAGACCTCCGATCCATGTACACCCCTCCCCCCAACTCCTCATCTATTGTAGGAGCCCTCAGACCTCCGATCCACATATACCCCTCCCCCCAACTACTCATCTATTGTAGGAGCCCTCAGACCTCCGATCCACATATACCCCTCCCCCCAACTACTCATCTATTGTAGGAGCCCTCAGACCTCCGATCCACGTACACCCCTCCCCCCAACTACTCATCTATTGTAGGAGCCCTCAGACCTCCGATCCACGTACACCCCTCCCCCCAACTACTCATCTATTGTAGGAGCCCTCAGACCTCCGATCCATGTACGCCCCTCCCCCCAACTACTCATCTATTGTAGGAGCCCTCAGACCTCCGATCCATGTACACCCCTCCCCCCAACTCCTCATCTATTGTAGGAGCCCTCAGACCTCCGATCCATGTACGCCCCTCCCCCCAACTACTCATCTATTGTAGGAGCCCTCAGACCTCCGATCCATGTACACCCCTCCCCCCAACTACTCATCTATTGTAGGAGCCCTCAGACCTCCGATCCATGTACGCCCCTCCCCCCAACTACTCATCTATTGTAGGAGCCCTCAGACCTCCGATCCATGTACACCCCTTCCCCCAACTACTCATCTATTGTAGGAGCCCTCAGATGAGTAGTTGGGGGGAGGGGTATATGTGGATCGGAGGTCTGAGGGCTCCTACAATAGATGAGTAGTTGGGGGGAGGGGTGTACATGGATCGGAGGTCTGAGGGCTCCTACAATAGATGAGTAGTTGGGGGGAGGGGCGTACATGGATCGGAGGTCTGAGGGCTCCTACAATAGATGAGGAGTTGGGGGGAGGGGTATATGTGGATCGGAGGTCTATTGTAGGAGCCCTCAGACCTCCGATCCACATATACCCCTCCCCCCAACTACTCATCTATTGTAGGAGCCCTCAGACCTCCGATCCACGTACACCCCTCCCCCCAACTACTCATCTATTGTAGGAGCCCTCACACCTCCGATCCACGTACACCCCTCCCCCCAACTACTCATCTATTGTAGGAGCCCTCACACCTCCGATCCATGTACACCCCTCCCCCAACTACTCATCTATTGTAGGAGCCCTCACACCTCCGATCCACGTACACCCCTCCCCCCAACTACTCATCTATTGTAGGAGCCCTCACACCTCCGATCCATGTACACCCCTCCCCCCAACTACTCATCTATTGTAGGAGCCCTCACACCTCCGATCCACGTACACCCCTCCCCCCAACTACTCATCTATTGTAGGAGCCCTCACACCTCCGATCCATGTACACCCCTCCCCCCCAACTACTCATCTATTGTAGGAGCCCTCAGACCTCCGATCCACGTACACCCCTCCCCCCAACTACTCATCTATTGTAGGAGCCCTCAGACCTCCGATCCACGTACACCCCTCCCCCCAACTACTCATCTATTGTAGGAGCCCTCAGACCTCCGATCCATGTACACCCCTCCCCCCAACTCCTCATCTATTGTAGGAGCCCTCAGACCTCCGATCCACGTACACCCCTCCCCCCAACTCCTCATCTATTGTAGGAGCCCTCAGACCTCCGATCCACGTACGCCCCTCCCCCCAACTCCTCATCTATTGTAGGAGCCCTCAGACCTCCGATCCACGTACACCCCTCCCCCCAACTCCTCATCTATTGTAGGAGCCCTCAGACCTCTGATCCATGTACGCCCCTCCCCCCAACTACTCATCTATTGTAGGAGCCCTCAGACCTCTGATCCATGTACGCCCCTCCCCCCAACTCCTCATCTATTGTAGGAGCCCTCAGACCTCTGATCTATGTACGCCCCTCCCCCCAACTCCTCATCTATTGTAGGAGCCCTCAGACCTCCGATCCATGTACACCCCTCCCCCCAACTCCTCATCTATTGTAGGAGCCCTCAGACCTCCAATCCATGTACACCCCTCCCCCCAACTCCTCATCTATTGTAGGAGCCCTCAGACCTCCGATCCATGTACACCCCTCCCCCCAACTCCTCATCTATTGTAGGAGCCCTCACACCTCCGATCCACGTACACCCCTCCCCCCAACTCCTCATCTATTGTAGGAGCCCTCAGACCTCCGATCCACGTACACCCCTCCCCCCATCTACTCATCTATTGTAGGAGCCCTCAGACCTCCGATCCACGTACACCCCTCCCCCCATCTACTCATCTATTGTAGGAGCCCTCAGACCTCCGATCCACGTACACCCCTCCCCCCAACTCCTCATCTATTGTAGGAGCCCTCAGACCTCCGATCCACGTACACCCCTCCCCCCATCTACTCATCTATTGTAGGAGCCCTCAGACCTCCGATCCACGTACACCCCTCCCCCCATCTACTCATCTATTGTAGGAGCCCTCAGACCTCCGATCCACGTACACCCCTCCCCCCAACTACTCATCTATTGTAGGAGCCCTCAGACCTCCGATCCACGTACACCCCTCCCCCCATCTACTCATCTATTGTAGGAGCCCTCAGACCTCTGATCCATGTACGCCCCTCCCCCCAACTACTCATCTATTGTAGGAGCCCTCAGACCTCTGATCCACGTACACCCCTCCCCCCAACTACTCATCTATTGTAGGAGCCCTCAGACCTCCGATCCATGTACACCCCTCCCCCCAACTACTCATCTATTGTAGGAGCCCTCAGACCTCCGATCCATGTACACCCCTCCCCCCATCTACTCATCTATTGTAGGAGCCCTCAGACCTCCGATCCATGTACACCCCTCCCCCCAACTACTCATCTATTGTAGGAGCCCTCAGACCTCCGATCCACGTACACCCCTCCCCCCATCTACTCATCTATTGTAGGAGCCCTCAGACCTCCGATCTATGTACACCCCTCCCCCCAACTACTCATCTATTGTAGGAGCCCTCAGACCTCTGATCCATGTACACCCCTCCCCCCAACTACTCATCTATTGTAGGAGCCCTCAGACCTCCGATCCATGTACACCCCTCCCCCCAACTACTCATCTATTGTAGGAGCCCTCAGACCTCCGATCCATGTACGCCCCTCCCCCCAACTACTCATCTATTGTAGGAGCCCTCAGACCTCCGATCCACGTACACCCCTCCCCCCAACTCCTCATCTATTGTAGGAGCCCTCAGACCTCCGATCCACGTACACCCCTCCCCCCAACTACTCATCTATTGTAGGAGCCCTCAGACCTCCAATCCATGTACACCCCTCCCCCCAACTACTCATCTATTGTAGGAGCCCTCAGACCTCTGATCCACGTACACCCCTCCCCCCAACTCCTCATCTATTGTAGGAGCCCTCAGACCTCTGATCCACGTACACCCCTCCCCCCAACTCCTCATCTATTGTAGGAGCCCTCAGACCTCCAATCCATGTACACCCCTCCCCCCAACTACTCATCTATTGTAGGAGCCCTCAGACCTCCGAACCATGTACACCCCTCCCCCCAACTACTCATCTATTGTAGGAGCCCTCAGACCTCCGAACCATGTACACCCCTCCCCCCAACTACTCATCTATTGTAGGAGCCCTCAGACCTCCGATCCACGTACACCCTTCCCCCCAACTCCTCATCTATTGTAGGAGCCCTCAGACCTCCGATCCACGTACACCCCTCCCCCCAACTACTCATCTATTGTAGGAGCCCTCAGACCTCCGATCCATGTACGCCCCTCCCCCCAACTACTCATCTATTGTAGGAGCCCTCAGACCTCCGATCCATGTACACCCCTCCCCCCAACTACTCATCTATTGTAGGAGCCCTCAGACCTCCGATCCACGTACACCCCTCCCCCCAACTACTCATCTATTGTAGGAGCCCTCACACCTCCGATCCATGTACACCCCTCCCCCCAACTACTCATCTATTGTAGGAGCCCTCACACCTCCGATCCATGTACACCCCTCCCCCCAACTCCTCATCTATTGTAGGAGCCCTCAGACCTCCGAACCATGTACACCCCTCCCCCCAACTACTCATCTATTGTAGGAGCCCTCAGACCTCCGATCCACGTACACCCTTCCCCCCATCTACTCATCTATTGTAGGAGCCCTCAGACCTCCGATCCACGTACACCCCTCCCCCCAACTACTCATCTATTGTAGGAGCCCTCACACCTCCGATCCATGTACACCCCTCCCCCCCAACTACTCATCTATTGTAGGAGCCCTCAGACCTCCGATCCACGTACACCCCTCCCCCCAACTACTCATCTATTGTAGGAGCCCTCAGACCTCCGATCCACGTACACCCCTCCCCCCAACTACTCATCTATTGTAGGAGCCCTCAGACCTCCGATCCATGTACACCCCTCCCCCCAACTACTCATCTATTGTAGGAGCCCTCAGACCTCCGATCCATGTACACCCCTCCCCCCAACTCCTCATCTATTGTAGGAGCCCTCAGACCTCCGATCCACGTACACCCCTCCCCCCAACTCCTCATCTATTGTAGGAGTCCTCAGACCTCCGATCCACGTACGCCCCTCCCCCCAACTCCTCATCTATTGTAGGAGCCCTCAGACCTCCGATCCACGTACACCCCTCCCCCCAACTACTCATCTATTGTAGGAGCCCTCAGACCTCTGATCCATGTACGCCCCTCCCCCCAACTCCTCATCTATTGTAGGAGCCCTCAGACCTCCGATCCATGTACACCCCTCCCCCCAACTCCTCATCTATTGTAGGAGCCCTCAGACCTCCAATCCATGTACACCCTTCCCCCCAACTCCTCATCTATTGTAGGAGCCCTCAGACCTCCGATCCACGTACACCCCTCCCCCCAACTCCTCATCTATTGTAGGAGCCCTCACACCTCCGATCCACGTACACCCCTCCCCCCAACTCCTCATCTATTGTAGGAGCCCTCAGACCTCCGATCCACGTACACCCCTCCCCCCATCTACTCATCTATTGTAGGAGCCCTCAGACCTCCGATCCACGTACACCCCTCCCCCCATCTACTCATCTATTGTAGGAGCCCTCAGACCTCCGATCCACGTACACCCCTCCCCCCAACTACTCATCTATTGTAGGAGCCCTCAGACCTCCGATCCACGTACACCCCTCCCCCCATCTACTCATCTATTGTAGGAGCCCTCAGACCTCTGATCCATGTACGCCCCTCCCCCCAACTACTCATCTATTGTAGGAGCCCTCAGACCTCTGATCCACGTACACCCCTCCCCCCAACTACTCATCTATTGTAGGAGCCCTCAGACCTCCGATCCATGTACACCCCTCCCCCCAACTACTCATCTATTGTAGGAGCCCTCAGACCTCCGATCCATGTACACCCCTCCCCCCATCTACTCATCTATTGTAGGAGCCCTCAGACCTCCGATCCATGTACACCCCTCCCCCCAACTACTCATCTATTGTAGGAGCCCTCAGACCTCCGATCCACGTACACCCCTCCCCCCATCTACTCATCTATTGTAGGAGCCCTCAGACCTCCGATCTATGTACACCCCTCCCCCCAACTACTCATCTATTGTAGGAGCCCTCAGACCTCTGATCCATGTACACCCCTCCCCCCAACTACTCATCTATTGTAGGAGCCCTCAGACCTCCGATCCATGTACGCCCCTCCCCCCAACTCCACATCTATTGTAGGAGCCCTCAGACCTCCGGTCCATGTACGCCCCTCCCCCCAACTACTCATCTATTGTAGGAGCCCTCACACCTCCGATCCATGTACACCCCTCCCCCCAACTCCTCATCTATTGTAGGAGCCCTCAGACCTCCGATCCACGTACACCCCTCCCCCCAACTCCTCATCTATTGTAGGAGCCCTCAGACCTCCGATCCATGTACGCCCCTCCCCCCAACTACTCATCTATTGTAGGAGCCCTCAGACCTCCGATCCACGTACACCCCTCCCCCCAACTCCTCATCTATTGTAGGAGCCCTCAGACCTCCGATCCACGTACACCCCTCCCCCCAACTACTCATCTATTGTAGGAGCCCTCAGACCTCCAATCCATGTACACCCCTCCCCCCAACTACTCATCTATTGTAGGAGCCCTCAGACCTCTGATCCACGTACACCCCTCCCCCCAACTCCTCATCTATTGTAGGAGCCCTCAGACCTCTGATCCACGTACACCCCTCCCCCCAACTCCTCATCTATTGTAGGAGCCCTCAGACCTCCAATCCATGTACACCCCTCCCCCCAACTACTCATCTATTGTAGGAGCCCTCAGACCTCCGAACCATGTACACCCCTCCCCCCAACTACTCATCTATTGTAGGAGCCCTCAGACCTCCGAACCATGTACACCCCTCCCCCCAACTACTCATCTATTGTAGGAGCCCTCAGACCTCCGATCCACGTACACCCTTCCCCCCAACTCCTCATCTATTGTAGGAGCCCTCAGACCTCCGATCCACGTACACCCCTCCCCCCAACTACTCATCTATTGTAGGAGCCCTCAGACCTCCGATCCATGTACGCCCCTCCCCCCAACTACTCATCTATTGTAGGAGCCCTCAGACCTCCGATCCATGTACACCCCTCCCCCCAACTACTCATCTATTGTAGGAGCCCTCAGACCTCCGATCCACGTACACCCCTCCCCCCAACTACTCATCTATTGTAGGAGCCCTCACACCTCCGATCCATGTACACCCCTCCCCCCAACTACTCATCTATTGTAGGAGCCCTCACACCTCCGATCCATGTACACCCCTCCCCCCAACTCCTCATCTATTGTAGGAGCCCTCAGACCTCCGAACCATGTACACCCCTCCCCCCAACTACTCATCTATTGTAGGAGCCCTCAGACCTCCGATCCACGTACACCCTTCCCCCCATCTACTCATCTATTGTAGGAGCCCTCAGACCTCCGATCCACGTACACCCCTCCCCCCAACTACTCATCTATTGTAGGAGCCCTCAGACCTCCGATCCATGTACACCCCTCCCCCCATCTACTCATCTATTGTAGGAGCCCTCAGACCTCCGATCCATGTACACCCCTCCCCCCAACTACTCATCTATTGTAGGAGCCCTCAGACCTCTGATCCATGTACGCCCCTCCCCCCAACTCCTCATCTATTGTAGGAGCCCTCAGACCTCCGATCCATGTACACCCCTCCCCCCAACTCCTCATCTATTGTAGGAGCCCTCAGACCTCCAATCCATGTACACCCTTCCCCCCAACTCCTCATCTATTGTAGGAGCCCTCAGACCTCCGATCCACGTACACCCCTCCCCCCAACTCCTCATCTATTGTAGGAGCCCTCAGACCTCCGATCCATGTACACCCCTCCCCCCAACTACTCATCTATTGTAGGAGCCCTCAGACCTCCGATCCATGTACACCCCTCCCCCCATCTACTCATCTATTGTAGGAGCCCTCAGACCTCCGATCCATGTACACCCCTCCCCCCAACTACTCATCTATTGTAGGAGCCCTCAGACCTCCGATCCACGTACACCCCTCCCCCCATCTACTCATCTATTGTAGGAGCCCTCAGACCTCCGATCTATGTACACCCCTCCCCCCAACTACTCATCTATTGTAGGAGCCCTCAGACCTCTGATCCATGTACACCCCTCCCCCCAACTACTCATCTATTGTAGGAGCCCTCAGACCTCCGATCCATGTACGCCCCTCCCCCCAACTCCACATCTATTGTAGGAGCCCTCAGACCTCCGGTCCATGTACGCCCCTCCCCCCAACTACTCATCTATTGTAGGAGCCCTCACACCTCCGATCCATGTACACCCCTCCCCCCAACTCCTCATCTATTGTAGGAGCCCTCAGACCTCCGATCCACGTACACCCCTCCCCCCAACTCCTCATCTATTGTAGGAGCCCTCAGACCTCCGATCCATGTACGCCCCTCCCCCCAACTACTCATCTATTGTAGGAGCCCTCAGACCTCCGATCCACGTACACCCCTCCCCCCAACTCCTCATCTATTGTAGGAGCCCTCAGACCTCCGATCCACGTACACCCCTCCCCCCAACTACTCATCTATTGTAGGAGCCCTCAGACCTCCAATCCATGTACACCCCTCCCCCCAACTACTCATCTATTGTAGGAGCCCTCAGACCTCTGATCCACGTACACCCCTCCCCCCAACTCCTCATCTATTGTAGGAGCCCTCAGACCTCTGATCCACGTACACCCCTCCCCCCAACTCCTCATCTATTGTAGGAGCCCTCAGACCTCCAATCCATGTACACCCCTCCCCCCAACTACTCATCTATTGTAGGAGCCCTCAGACCTCCGAACCATGTACACCCCTCCCCCCAACTACTCATCTATTGTAGGAGCCCTCAGACCTCCGAACCATGTACACCCCTCCCCCCAACTACTCATCTATTGTAGGAGCCCTCAGACCTCCGATCCACGTACACCCTTCCCCCCAACTCCTCATCTATTGTAGGAGCCCTCAGACCTCCGATCCACGTACACCCCTCCCCCCAACTACTCATCTATTGTAGGAGCCCTCAGACCTCCGATCCATGTACGCCCCTCCCCCCAACTACTCATCTATTGTAGGAGCCCTCAGACCTCCGATCCATGTACACCCCTCCCCCCAACTACTCATCTATTGTAGGAGCCCTCAGACCTCCGATCCACGTACACCCCTCCCCCCAACTACTCATCTATTGTAGGAGCCCTCACACCTCCGATCCATGTACACCCCTCCCCCCAACTACTCATCTATTGTAGGAGCCCTCACACCTCCGATCCATGTACACCCCTCCCCCCAACTCCTCATCTATTGTAGGAGCCCTCAGACCTCCGAACCATGTACACCCCTCCCCCCAACTACTCATCTATTGTAGGAGCCCTCAGACCTCCGATCCACGTACACCCTTCCCCCCATCTACTCATCTATTGTAGGAGCCCTCAGACCTCCGATCCACGTACACCCCTCCCCCCAACTACTCATCTATTGTAGGAGCCCTCAGACCTCCGATCCATGTACGCCCCTCCCCCCAACTACTCATCTATTGTAGGAGCCCTCAGACCTCCGATCCATGTACACCCTTCCCCCCATCTACTCATCTATTGTAGGAGCCCTCAGACCTCTGATCCACGTACACCCCTCCCCCCAACTCCTCATCTATTGTAGGAGCCCTCAGACCTCCAATCCATGTACACCCTTCCCCCCAACTCCACATCTATTGTAGGAGCCCTCAGACCTCCGATCCATGTACACCCCTCCCCCCAACTACACATCTATTGTAGGAGCCCTCAGACCTCCGATCCACATACACCCCTCCCCCCAACTACTCATCTATTGTAGGAGCCCTCACACCTCCGATCCACGTACACCCTTCCCCCCAACTCCTCATCTATTGTAGGAGCCCTCACACCTCCGATCCACGTACACCCCTCCCCCCAACTCCACATCTATTGTAGGAGCCCTCAGACCTCCGATCCATGTACACCCCTCCCCCCAACTACACATCTATTGTAGGAGCCCTCAGACCTCCGATCCACGTACACCCCTCCCCCCAACTACTCATCTATTGTAGGAGCCCTCACACCTCCGATCCATGTACACCCCTCCCCCCAACTCCTCATCTATTGTAGGAGCCTTCAGACCTCCGATCCACGTACACCCCTCCCCCCAACTACTCATCTATTGTAGGAGCCCTCAGACCTCCGATCCACGTACACCCCTCCCCCCAACTCCACATCTATTGTAGGAGCCCTCAGACCTCCGATCCATGTACACCCCTCCCCCCAACTCCTCATCTATTGTAGGAGCCCTCACACCTCCGATCCATGTACACCCCTCCCCCCAACTACTCATCTATTGTAGGAGCCCTCAGACCTCCGATCCATGTACACCCCTCCCCCCAACTACTCATCTATTGTAGGAGCCCTCAGACCTCCAATCCATGTACACCCCTCCCCCCAACTACTCATCTATTGTAGGAGCCCTCAGACCTCCAATCCATGTACACCCTTCCCCCCAACTCCTCATCTATTGTAGGAGCCCTCAGACCTCCGATCCATGTACACCCCTCCCCCCAACTACTCATCTATTGTAGGAGCCCACAGACCTCCGATCCATGTACACCCCTCCCCCCAACTACTCATCTATTGTAGGAGCCCTCACACCTCCGATCCATGTACGCCCCTCCCCCCAACTACACATCTATTGTAGGAGCCCTCACACCTCCGATCCACGTACACCCCTCCCCCCAACTACTCATCTATTGTAGGAGCCCTCAGACCTCCGATCCACGTACACCCCTCCCCCCAACTCCTCATCTATTGTAGGAGCCCTCAGACCTCAGACCTCCGATCCATGTACACCCTCCCCCAACTACTCATCTATTGTAGGAGCCCTCACACCTCCGATCCATGTACACCCCTCCCCCCAACTACTCATCTATTGTAGGAGCCCTCAGACCTCCGATCCACGTACGCCCCTCCCCCCAACTACTCATCTATTGTAGGAGCCCTCAGACCTCCGATCCACGTACACCCCTCCCCCCAACTACTCATCTATTGTAGGAGCCCTCACACCTCCGATCCATGTACACCCCTCCCCCCAACTACTCATCTATTGTAGGAGCCCTCACACCTCCGATCCACGTACGCCCCTCCCCCCAACTACTCATCTATTGTAGGAGCCCTCAGACCTCCGATCCACGTACACCCCTCCCCCCAACTACTCATCTATTGTAGGAGCCCTCAGACCTCCGATCCATGTATGCCCCTCCCCCCAACTCCTCATCTATTGTTGGAGCCCTCAGACCTCCGATCCACGTACACCCCTCCCCCCAACTCCTCATCTATTGTAGGAGCCCTCAGACCTCCAATCTATGTACACCCCTCCCCCCATCTACTCATCTATTGTAGGAGCCCTCAGACCTCCGATCCATGTACACCCCTCCCACCAACTCCTCATCTATTGTAGGAGCCCTCAGACCTCCGATCTATGTACACCCCTCCCCCCATCTACTCATCTATTGTAGGAGCCCTCAGACCTCCGATCCATGTACACCCCTCCCCCCATCTACTCATCTATTGTAGGAGCCCTCAGACCTCCGACCTATGTACACCCCTCCCCCCATCTACTCATCTATTGTAGGAGCCCTCAGACCTCCGATCCATGTACACCCCTCCCCCCATCTACTCATCTATTGTAGGAGCCCTCAGACCTCCGATCTATGTACACCCCTCCCCCCATCTACTCATCTATTGTAGGAGCCCTCAGACCTCCGATCCATGTACGCCCCTCCCCCCAACTCCTCATCTATTGTAGGAGACCTCACACCTCCGATCCATGTACACCCCTCCCCCCATCTACTCATCTATTGTAGGAGCCCTCAGACCTCCGATCTATGTACACCCCTCCCCCCATCTACTCATCTATTGTAGGAGCCCTCAGACCTCCGATCCATGTACACCCCTCCCCCCATCTACTCATCTATTGTAGGAGCCCTCAGACCTCCGATCTATGTACACCCCTCCCCCCATCTACTCATCTATTGTAGGAGCCCTCAGACCTCCGATCCATGTACACCCCTCCCCCCATCTACTCATCTATTGTAGGAGCCCTCAGACCTCCGATCTATGTACACCCCTCCCCCCATCTACTCATCTATTGTAGGAGCCCTCAGACCTCCGATCCACGTACACCCCTCCCCCCAACTCCTCATCTATTGTAGGAGCCCTCAGACCTCCGATCTATGTACACCCCTCCCCCCAACTACTCATCTATTGTAGGAGCCCTCAGACCTCCGATCCATGTACACCCCTCCCCCCAACTACTCATCTATTGTAGGAGCCCTCAGACCTCCGATCTATGTACACCCCTCCCCCCATCTACTCATCTATTGTAGGAGCCCTCAGACCTCCGATCTATGTACACCCCTCCCCCCAACTACTCATCTATTGTAGGAGCCCTCAGACCTCCGATCCATGTACACCCCTCCCCCCAACTACTCATCTATTGTAGGAGCCCTCAGACCTCCGATCTATGTACACCCCTCCCCCCATCTACTCATCTATTGTAGGAGCCCTCAGACCTCCGATCTATGTACACCCCTCCCCCCAACTACTCATCTATTGTAGGAGCCCTCAGACCTCCGATCTATGTACACCCCTCCCCCCATCTACTCATCTATTGTAGGAGCCCTCAGACCTCCGATCTATGTACACCCCTCCCCCCATCTACTCATCTATTGTAGGAGCCCTCAGACCTCCGATCCATGTACACCCCTCCCCCCATCTACTCATCTATTGTAGGAGCCCTCAGACCTCCGATCCATGTACACCCCTCCCCCCATCTACTCATCTATTGTAGGAGCCCTCAGACCTCCGATCCATGTACACCCCTCCCCCCAACTCCTCATCTATTGTAGGAGCCCTCAGACCTCCGATCTATGTACACCCCTCCCCCCATCTACTCATCTATTGTAGGAGCCCTCAGACCTCCGATCTATGTACACCCCTCCCCCCAACTACTCATCTATTGTAGGAGCCCTCAGACCTCCGATCTATGTACACCCCTCCCCCCATCTACTCATCTATTGTAGGAGCCCTCAGACCTCCGATCTATGTACACCCCTCCCCCCATCTACTCATCTATTGTAGGAGCCCTCAGACCTCCGATCCATGTACACCCCTCCCCCCATCTACTCATCTATTGTAGGAGCCCTCAGACCTCCGATCCATGTACACCCCTCCCCCCATCTACTCATCTATTGTAGGAGCCCTCAGACCTCCGATCCATGTACACCCCTCCCCCCATCTACTCATCTATTGTAGGAGCCCTCAGACCTCCGATCCATGTACACCCCTCCCCCCATCTACTCATCTATTGTAGGAGCCCTCAGACCTCCGATCTATGTACACCCCTCCCCCCATCTACTCATCTATTGTAGGAGCCCTCAGACCTCCGATCTATGTACACCCCTCCCCCCAACTCCTCATCTATTGTAGGAGCCCTCACACCTCCGATCCATGTACACCCCTCCCCCCATCTACTCATCTATTTTAGGAGCCCTCAGACCTCCGATCTATGTACACCCCTCCCCCCATCTACTCATCTATTGTAGGAGCCCTCAGACCTCCGATCTATGTACACCCCTCCCCCCATCTACTCATCTATTGTAGGAGCCCTCAGACCTCCGATCCACGTACGCCCCTCCCCCCAACTCCTCATCTATTGTAGGAGCCCTCAGACCTCCGATCCACGTACACCCCTCCCCCCAACTACTCATCTATTGTAGGAGCCCTCAGACCTCCGATCCATGTACACCCCTCCCCCCAACTACTCATCTATTGTAGGAGCCCTCAGACCTCCGATCCATGTACACCCCTCCCCCCAACTACTCATCTATTGTAGGAGCCCTCACACCTCCGATCCACATATACCACTCCCACCAACTCCTCATCTATTGTAGGAGCCCTCAGACCTCCGATCTATGTACACCCCTCCCCCCATCTACTCATCTATTGTAGGAGCCCTCAGACCTCCGATCCATGTACACCCCTCCCCCCAACTACTCATCTATTGTAGGAGCCCTCAGACCTCCGATCCCCGTACACCCCTCCCCCCAACTACACATCTATTGTAGGAGCCCTCAGACCTCCGATCCACGTACGCCCCTCCCCCCAACTCCTCATCTATTGTAGGAGCCCTCAGACCTCTGATCCATGTACACCCCTCCCCCCAACTACTCATCTATTGTAGGAGCCCTCAGACCTCTGATCCACGTACACCCCTCCCCCCAACTACTCATCTATTGTAGGAGCCCCCAGACCTCCGATCCACGTACACCCCTCCCCCCAACTACTCATCTATTGTAGGAGCCCTCAGACCTCCGATCCACGTACACCCCTCCCCCCAACTACTCATCTATTGTAGGAGCCCTCACACCTCCGATCCACGTACACCCCTCCCCCCAACTACACATCTATTGTAGGAGCCCTCACACCTCCGATCCATGTACACCCCTCCCCCCAACTACTCATCTATTGTAGGAGCCCTCAGACCTCCGATCCATGTACACCCCTCCCCCCAACTACTCATCTATTGTAGGAGCCCTCAGACCTCCGATCCATGTACACCCCTCCCCCCAACTACTCATCTATTGTAGGAGCCCTCAGACCTCCGATCCACGTACACCCCTCCCCCCAACTACTCATCTATTGTAGGAGCCCTCACACCTCCGATCCACGTACACCCCTCCCCCCAACTACACATCTATTGTAGGAGCCCTCAGACCTCCGATCCACGTACACCCCTCCCCCCAACTACACATCTATTGTAGGAGCCCTCACACCTCCGATCCACGTACACCCCTCCCCCCAACTACTCATCTATTGTAGGAGCCCTCAGACCTCCGATCCATGTACACCCCTCCCCCCAACTACTCATCTATTGTAGGAGCCCTCAGACCTCCGATCCACGTACACCCCTCCCCCCAACTACTCATCTATTGTAGGAGCCCACAGACCTCCGATCCATGTACACCCCTCCCCCCAACTACTCATCTATTGTAGGAGCCCTCACACCTCCGATCCATGTACACCCCTCCCCCCAACTACTCATCTATTGTAGGAGCCCTCACACCTCCGATCCATGTAAACCTTACAACTACTATAGGTGGTGAGCTGAGCCATACAGGCATGACAATTCCCATGATGGCACCATCATGGGAATTTGTAGAAGAGTAAAGTGGATGATGTTAAAGCATAATGGTGCTTGGCAAAGGGTGGAAACCCAGCGTCACCCCGACCTCTAATCTACCTGCAGCAAACTGACATCAGGTTGGTTGCTATAGGTTACCACATTTGCAGCAATGTATGAAATAATGCCAGTGTATATCCTCAGATGTCTGTCCTGGGGGGGGGAGGAAGTAGTGTGGAAGCCTGGTTACGGAAGGTTCTAGATCTCACCGTCTGTGTAAGGTAGGTTGATTTTGTACTGATCATACACGAGGACGTCTCCTGCCTGCGTCAAGGTGACCTGTTTTCTCTGATCCTGGTCCATAATGAGGTTGACAGACTGGATACAGGAGCCGTCCAAATTCTGCAAAACAAAAACCAACATGGCGAACGTCAATGCAAAGAGGAACCCCACCCAGAACACCGAGACGGGTCATCGGTCTCCATCATCAATCTGCCTGAAAGAAGTACTGTCTGAGCTGCTCGCGACACCCGCACTGTCCCCAGCATTCCCGACCTGCCCTGAATTCTTATATAATAAAATAGGAGAGAAAGAGATACGAGACGTCACAGAGATATGGAGATCCATGGAGGGGAGGCACGGGGTGGGCTCTCGGCTCCATCTATCGCTGTGGATATTTTATGAAGATGTATGTAATATGTATTGTCACAGAGTCTCCCGGTGTTAGTTCTCCTGCAGCCCAATCTAAAGAGCTGACTGGGGCAGACCGACGCTGGTTGTGGTCCGTTAGGTAGTGGAAAACTTCCTGATGTTGGAGAGAAGTGTTTGCGGGGTGGGGATGTGTCCGCCAGCGAAAGGGCCCCCATGTGATGCACACAACGATCGTCTGGGGGGAGGGGGTGTTCGCTCTGCAAAGACATTATCAGTTTAGCGGATGTGCGCTCGTGTCGCCCCTGTGTGATGCTCCATCAACATATTTGAGGTGCCATGATGTACACCTGCAGATAGCCTCCCGTCAGCAGGAATGGTACTCACTGGTTGTTGTATAAACTCATATCCTGGGGTGGCACAGTGGTGTAGTGGGCGGCACAGTGGTGTAGTGGGAGGCACAGTGGTGTAGTGAGCGGCACAGTGGTGTAGTGGGGCGGCACAGTGGTGTAGTGGGCGGCACAGTGGTGTAGTGGGCGGCACAGTGGTGTAGTGGGGTGGCACAGTGGTGTAGTGGGCGGCACAGTGGTGTAGTGGGTGGCACAGTGGTGTAGTGGGCGGCACAGTGGTGTAGTGGGCGGCACAGTGGTGTAGTGGGCGGCACAGTGGTGTAGTGGGCGGCACAGTGGTGTAGTGGGCGGCACAGTGGTGGAGTGGGCGGCACAGTGGTGTAGTGGGCGGCACAGTGGTGTAGTGGGCGGCACAGTGGTATAGTGGGTGGCACAGTGGTGGAGTGGGCGGCACAGTGGTGTAGTGGGCGGCACAGTGGTGGAGTGGGCGGCACAGTGGTGTAGTGGGCGGCACAGTGGTGGAGTGGGCGGCACTCTAGCAGTAAAACGGTTCACTGGTTTGAATCCCAAACCACGACACGACCTGCATGGAGTTTGCATGTTCTCCCTGTGCGGGTTTCCTCTGGGTACTCCGGTTTCCTCCCACACTACAAACACATGCTGGGAGGTTAATTGGCTTCTGTCTAAATTGGCCCCTAGAATATGAATGTGAGTTAGGGACCTTAGACTGTAAGCTCCTTAACAGTAGGGACCGATGTGAATATATTATATATATAGCGCTGCGTAAATTGATGGCGCTATACAAGTACCTGAAATAATAATAATATCCTGTGGAGGAAGTGATTGGCTGTTGGGGGCAGGGTTTCCTGTTTGTGATTGCTATTGTTGTCTTTGAATAAAAGAGCGCACAGAACACTGCAGGGAGCGGAGATGAGGACGTGCGCCGAAGTGTCTGTCTACTGGGGAAATGCGGGAGACACAGGTTAAGGGACATGCATTATACCATTAGCAGAGCTCCCAACTGTCCCTGAATTCGAGGGACTGTCCCTGATTTGCAGCAATGTCCCTCATTTGTCCCTCTATCCCTCAATTGTCCCTCTGTCCCTCTTTTGTCCCTCTGTCCTCATTTGTCCCTCGTGTTGCTCTGATCTCTATAATTGTATATAAAATGCACTTTTTATCTATCAAAAAGTATTTTCCAGAGCTAAACCTTCATCTGATTTCTAAATTGCTGCATTTGTAAATTCTAAAACCCAATATAAAGGAATATTGGTGGTAAAAAAAATAAATAAAAAAATAAATAAAAAGCACTGGTGGGTTTAACCAATCTTGTTTTTTTGTACAATTCTCCTTTAAAGGGGCGTGGCAAGGGGTGTGTCCTATGCCTGCTTACTTTTGTGCTAGGTGTCCCTCATTCCCATCTCAAAAAGTTGGGAGGTGAGCATTAGACTGTAAGAACGCGTGTGAGTGCAGGTGAGATTGATCATGTATAGGGATGAGCTGTACCCCTGTAACTTTTTTTGCTGTCTGTGCCCCTCTTCAGAAGATTTCACCTCACTTTCTGTCCCAATGACAAATGGATTTTGAAAATGTGGGGTTGTTGTAGAAACAAAGGATTGGTGAGAAAGTATCAGTGGAGACATCATTGTCCCGTATTAGTTACATAGGAGGTGAGGTTGAAAAAAGGCACAAGTCCAACCCATGTGTGTGATTATATGTCAGTATTACATTGTATATCATGTATGTTGTGTGATTATATGTCAGTGTTACATTGTATATCATGTATGTTGCGGTCGTTCAGGTGATTATCCAATATTTTCTTGAAACTATTGATGCCCCCCACTGAGACCACCACCTGTGGAAGGGAATTCCACATCCTTGCCGCTCCTACAGTAAAGAACCCTCTACATAGTTTAAGGTTAAAGCTCTTTTCTTCTAATTTTAATTAGTGGTCACGAGTCTTGTTAAACTCACTTTTGCGAAAGTTTTCTCCCTATTGTGGGGTCACCAGTCCGGTATTTATATATTGTGGGGTCACCAGTCCGGTATTTGTATATTGTGGGGTCACCAGTCCGGTATTTATATATTGGGGGGTCACCAGTCCGGTATTTATATATTGTGGGGTCACCAGTCCGGTATTTATATATTGTGGGGTCACCAGTCCGGTATTTATATATTGTGGGGTCACCAGTCCGGTATTTATATATTGTGGGGTCACCAGTCTGGTATTTATACATTGTGGGGTCACCAGTCCGGTATTTATATAAAGAAATCATATCCCCTCTCAGGCGTCTCTTCTCCAGAGAGAATAAGTTCAGAGCTCACAACCTTTCCTCATCACTAATATCCTCCAGACCCTTTATTAGCTTTGTTGCCCTTCTTTGTAGTCGCTCCATTTCCAGTACATCCTTCCTGAGGACTGGTGCCCAGAACTGGACAGTATACTCCAGGTGCGGCCGGACCAGAGTCTTGTAGAGGGGAGAATTATCGTTTTATCTCTGGAGTTGATCCCTTTTTAATGCCAATATTCTGTTTGCTTTGTTAGCAGCAGCTTGGCATTGCTGAGCCCATCATCTACTAGGACCCCCAGGTCCTTCTCCATCCTACATCCCCCCAGAGGTTCTCCCCCCCAGTGTATATTAACTCTTACAGGAGAGAACTTCCCTTCCTGGGGTAGATTTCCTCTCATTTCCTGTTGTCTCCCTCCGTTTGTAAGTAGGAGTCATTTGTAAGTCGGATGTTTGAAAATAGGGGCCTGCCTGTATATACTATAACCCTGCCCTATGCACTCTGTGGAAAATTGGGCCTTAGGTGTTGGTGGTACCAGAACACTGTAAGCCCTCACAGTTACCCTTGGTGGGCACTGGAATGGGCCCTGCTTTGAAATATTATATGAAGAATTGTAATTACATGCCCCTGTTAAACAGGGGCAGAAAAATTGAGCCATAGGCGGTGGTGGTGGTGCCCTGAACCGAAAATATTCCTAGAAGCTATCATCATGAAGATTGAGGAGGAATAGGATAGTCACTCAGCATAATAGGATAGTCACTCAGCATCAGCATAGGCAGTCTTCAAGGGATCCCACATCCATAGAAAAATCAATCAGTTACATCAGCATCAGGTGCTTGGTAGCTAGTGATCCAAGACCGATACATTTGTATGAATGTGAGCCGATCAACAGCTTCTGTGAACAGGCGTACTCTGATTGGTTACAAAGCTTCCAGAAGCACTGAATGTGCGTTCAGAAAGAATGCTGGATGCAGGACAGGCCAGTAGCTATCAGACCTGGGCGCTGAGGACTGAAGAATTGTCTGAAGGCATGGGTCAGATGGCCACCTTCTCCACCGCTCTTCCTCTGACTGAACGAAGCCACCGCAACACTTTGTCCAGCACCAGGAAATTGTAACCTCCGAAGCTCTGGCAACGCATTGCACAAACCTTTCTGCAAGGCCTCCCGAAGATGTTTAATCCTCTGCTCCCTCTGCAAAGGTTGGATAAGTTCTGCAACCTTACCCTTGTAACGTGGATCCAGAAGGGTTGCCAGCCAGTAATGATCCCTCTCCTTGATACCATGAATCCGAGGGTCCTTTCGCAGGCTTTGCAGGATCAGGGAGGCCATGCAGCGCAAGTTTGCTGAGGCATTTGATCCTGAGCCCTTTGGGTCACTAAAGATCACATGATCCTCAACCACCTCCTCACAGCCACTAACAACTCCATGGGTTTCTGGGGACTGAAAACGATCCATTGAAGACTGCTGCTGATGCTGAGTTTTATCCTCCCCCTCCATGCTGACACAATCCTCCTCTTCTTCTTCCTGTGTGATTGGCGGGCCCGCAGCAATACTATCTGGATAAAAAGGGCCTTGAGAGACAAGGAAGTCCTCCTCTTCCATCCTCTGTTCTGCTTCAAGTGCCCTGTCCATTATTCCACGCAGCGTATGCTCCAACAGGAAGACAAGAGGGACAGTATCACTGATGCATGCACTGTCACTGCTCACCATCCTCGTGGCCTCCTCAAATGGCGACAGGACAGTGCATTTATCCTTGATCAGTAGCCACTGGTGTGGCGGAAAAAAAAAGCCAAGCTCCCCTGACCCTGTCCTGGTGCTATACTCGCACAGGTAGCCATTGATGTCCCTCTGATGCGTGTGCAGCCACTGCAGCATTACCAACATTGAGTTCCACCTGGTGGGCATGTCACAGATGAGGCGGTTCTTGGGCAGGTTGCATTCTCTTTGAATGTCAGCCAGCCAAGCACTGGCATTATATGACCGTAGGAAATGACCACAAAGGAGAGGAGGAGGTTGGTACCATTGTTGTATACAACCATTCCTGGCTTAAGCTGGTGTGGTGTCAACCACCCCTGAGTCTTCCCCTGCAGAGCTGCCAGAATCTCTGCTCCAGCGTGGCTCCTGTCCCCTAAGCAGACCAACTTAAGCACTGCATGGTATCTTTTTGCCTGAGTGCTTGCGTAGCCCCTTGAACGCCTGCGGAGCACTGTGGGTTCAGAGGACAAATCTGTACAGGAGGAGGCCATAGGGGAAGAAGAAGACAAGGGGGTGGAGGACAGAGGTGTGTCAGAATCACCACTACCAGCAATTTGGAGGCGTGGTGGCAAAACAAGCTCCAACACTACTGCACCTTGTCCTGCACCCTTCCCAGCTGCCAGAAGAGTGACCCGGTGCGCTGTGAAAGACAGGTAACGTCCCTGTCCATGCCTGCTGGACCATGAGTCAGCGGTAATATGCTCCTTACCGCTGACTGCTCTGTCCAACGAGGCAAGGACATTGTCTTCCACATGCCGGTAGAGAGCCGAAATGGCCTATATTTAAAAAGGGAACAAAGTCTTTACCAAGTAACTATAGACCCGTTAGTTTAACTTCTATATTTGGGAAGATACTGGAGGGATTAATAAAAGACCACATAGACGAGTTCTTGCAGGAAAAAAAACATTTTAAGCAACAGACAGCATGGATTCATGAAAGACAGAAGTTGTCAGACAAACCTGATTTCTTTTTATGAAGTGGTAAGTAAAACCTTGGACAGAGGGGTGGTGGTGGACGTGGTATACTTGGACAGAGGGGTGGCGGTGGACGTGGTATACTTGGACAGAGGGGTGGCAGTGGACGTGGTATACTTGGACAGAGGGGTGGCAGTGGACGTGGTATACTTGGACAGAGGGGTGGTGGTGGACGTGGTATACTTGGACAGAGGGGTGGCAGTGGACGTGGTATACTTGGACAGAGGGGTGGCGGTGGACGTGGTATACTTGGACAGAGGGGTGGCAGTGGACGTGGTATACTTGGACAGAGGGGTGGTGGTGGACGTGGTATACTTGGACAGAGGGGTGACAGTGGACGTGGTTAATGATTCTTACTCTGAATGGTCTAAGGTTATCAGTGGTGTACCCCAAGGTTCAGTGCTGGGACCCTTACTAATATCTTTATAAATGATATTGGGTCTGGGATCAAAAGTAACATTTCAGTCTTTGCAGATGACACCGAGCTATGCAGGGGAATAACCTCCTTACAGGATGTCTCCAATTTACAAGCCAAGCTCAATGTTCTGTCTAATTGGGCGACTATGTAGCAGATGAGATTTAATGCTAAGAAATGTAAAGTTATTCACTTGGGGACTAAGAATATGCATCATACATGCTAGGGGGAGTACAACTACATCCATAGTGGAGAAGGATCGGGGGGGATTCATAGTGAAGAAGGATCTGGGGGGAGTCCATGGTGGAGAAGGATCTGGGGGGGAGTCCATGGTGGAGAAGGATCTGGGGGGGAGTCCATGGTGGAGAAGGATCTGGGGGGGGAGTCCATGGTGGAGAAGGATCTGGGGGGGAGTCCATGGTGGAGAAGGATCTGGGGGGAGTCCATGGTGGAGAAGGATCTGGGGGGAGTCCATGGTGGAGAAGGATCTGGGGGGAGTCCATGGTGGAGAAGGATCTGGGGGGAGTCCATGGTGGAGAAGGATCTGGGGGGAGTCCATGGTGGAGAAGGATCTGGGGGGAGTCCATGGTGGAGAAGGATCTGGGGGGGTCCATGGTGGAGAAGGATCGGGGGGGGGTCCATGGTGGAGAAGGATCGGGGGGGGGGGGTCCATGGTGGAGAAGGATCGGGGGGGGTCCATGGTGGAGAAGGATCTGGGGGGGATCCATGGTGGAGAAGGATCTGGGGGGATTCATAGTGAAGAAGGATCTGGGAGGAGTCCATGGTGGAGAAGGATCTGGGGGGATCCATGGTGGAGAAGGATCTGGGGGGATCCATGGTGGAGAAGGATCTGGGGGGAGTCCATGGTGGAGAAGGATCTGGGGGGATTTATAGTGGAGAAGGATCTGGGGGGAGTCCATGGTGGAGAAGGATCTGGGGGGAGTCCATGGTGGAGAAGGATCTGGGGGGAGTCCATGGTGGAGAAGGATCTGGGGGGAGTCCATGGTGGAGAAGGATCTGGGGGGAGTCCATGGTGGAGAAGGATCTGGGGGGAGTCCATGGTGGAGAAGGATCTGGGGGGATCCATAGTGGAGAAGGATCTGGGGGGATCCATAGTGGAGAAGGATCTGGGGGGATCCATAGTGGAGAAGGATCTGGGGGGATCCATAGTGGAGAAGGATCTGGGAGGAGTCCATGGTGGAGAAGGATCTGGGGGATCCATGGTGGAGAAGAATCTGGGGGGAGTCCATGGTGGAGAAGGATCTGGGGGGAGTCCATGGTGGAGAAGGATCTGGGAGGAGTCCATGGTGGAGAAGGATCTGGGGGATCCATGGTGGAGAAGAATCTGGGGGGAGTCCATGGTGGAGAAGGATCTGGGGGGAGTCCATGGTGGAGAAGGATCTGGGGGGAGTCCATGGTGGAGAAGGATCTGGGGGGAGTCCATGGTGGAGAAGGATCTGGGGGGAGTCCATGGTGGAGAAGGATCTGGGGGGAGTCCATGGTGGAGAAGGATCTGGGGGGAGTCCATGGTGGAGAAGGATCTGGGGGGAGTCCATGGTGGAGAAGGATCTGGGGGGAGTCCATGGTGGAGAAGGATCTGGGGGGAGTCCATGGTGGAGAAGGATCTGGGGGGATCCATAGTGGAGAAGGATCTGGGGGGGATCCATAGTGGAGAAGGATCTGGGGGGATCCATAGTGGAGAAGGATCTGGGGGGATCCATAGTGGAGAAGGATCTGGGGGGTTCATAGTGGAGAAGGATCTGGGGGGGTTCATAGTGGAGAAGGATCTGGGGCGGTCCATAGTGGAGAAGGATCTGGGGGGGTTCATAGTGGAGAAGGATCTGGGGGATCCATAGTGGAGAAGGATCTGGGGGGGCTCATAGTGGAGAAGGATCTGGGGGGTTCATAGTGGAGAAGGATCTGGGGGGTTCATAGTGGAGAAGGATCTGGGGGGATCCATAGTGGAGAAGGATCTGGAGGGATCCATAGTGGAGAAGGATCTGGGGGGGATCCACAGTGGAGAAGGATCTGGGGGAATCCATAGTGGAGAAGGATCTGGGGGGAGTTCATAGTGGAGAAGGATCTGGGGGATCCATAGTGGAGAAGGATCTGGGGGGGCTCATAGTGGAGAAGGATCTGGGGGGTTCATAGTGGAGAAGGATCTGGGGGGTTCATAGTGGAGAAGGATCTGGGGGGATCCATAGTGGAGAAGGATCTGGGGGGATCCATAGTGGAGAAGGATCTGGGGGGGGATCCACAGTGGAGAAGGATCTGGGGGAATCCATAGTGGAGAAGGATCTGGGGGGAGTTCATAGTGGAGAAGGATCTGGGGGGAGTTCATAGTGGAGAAGGATCTGGGGGGAGTTCATAGTGGAGAAGGATCTGGGGGGGATCCACAGTGGAGAAGGATCTGGGAGGATCCATAGTAGAGAAGATCTGGGGGGATCCATAGTGGAGAAGGATCTGGGGGGAGTTCATAGTGGAGAAGGATCTGGGGGGAGTTCATAGTGGAGAAGGATCTGGGGGGAGTTCATAGTGGAGAAGGATCTGGGGGGGATCCACAGTGGAGAAGGATCTGGGAGGATCCATAGTAGAGAAGATCGGGGGGGATCCACAGTGGAGAAGGATCTGGGGGAATCCATAGTGGAGAAGGATCTGGGGGAATCCATAGTGGAGAAGGATCTGGGGGGAGTTCATAGTGGAGAAGGATCTGGGGGGAGTTCATAGTGGAGAAGGATCTGGGGGGATCCACAGTGGAGAAGGATCTGGGGGGATCCATAGTAGAGAAGATCTGGGGGGATCCATAGTGGAGAAGGATCTGGGGGGATGCATAGTAGAGAGGGATCTGGGGGTTTTGGTAGATCATAAGCTCAATAATAACATGCAATGCAAGCTGCGGTTTCCAAAGCGAGGAAAGTCCTTTCCTGTATAGGAGAGGTATGGACTCCAGAGAGAGAGATCTCATCTGTACAAATCATTAGTAAGACCTCATCTGGAATATGCCGTTCAGTTTTGGGCTCCAGTTCTCAGAAAGGATATCGGGGAACTGGAGAAAGTGCAGAGAAGGGCAACCAAACTGATAAGAGGCATGGAGGAGCTCAGCTATGAGGAGAGATTAGAGGAACTGAATTTACTCAGACATCGGTGGATGAGGTAGGTGTCAGGCAGGAGAGATTCCTCCATCCACACATAAGTGGCCGATGTAAGTCACATGATGGTGAGAAGTGTGCCGTCAGATCTCTGGAGCCTCAGGCTGGCCACACATGTGAAGCTTCAGTGATTCCCCCATCCAGTCTCAGCAGCATGCATGGAGGAATCTCCACTGCTGGCTATTGGTCAGAATACTCGACCAATGTCTCCATCCAATTGGCTGCAGTCACTGCTCACCCAATTATGTTCTGCCCACCTCTTCTGACTTTCAATTAGAAATGTGGTACATCAGGGTCTCCCACGGCTCAAACGTCAGCTCAGCAGGGATTGGCCGAAACTGGAGCCGAGTGCGGCCAACATAACCCATTCCAATGGCTGTTGATACCCAATGTGTGCCGAGAAAACATGGCTTTATTTCAGCAATGGTTTTATTTCTATTGTTGATTGTAATTTATTAAAGGGATAGTTCACTTTCACCACAAATCTCCTTATGCAGATAAGGGGCTTCTATAGATAAAAACAAACTGTTCAGCTCTGAAGAAGAAGAATACCCTTCCTATAGGTGAAGGCCATTTACAACCCTTATGAAGCCCGGAGTGGATAGTCTCAGGACGTTGCTGGGCGAGGCCTGGTCATCACTGCTCTCCTCCCCCATCAATGGAGGGCGCTCTTAGACGCTGAGCTCAGAACTTCTACATCAGGGGAGAGGGAAAGTATGTGAGGAACTCTGAATGAGAAATAGCGCCCTCCATTGATGGGGGAGGAGAGCAGTGATCACCAGGCCTCACCCAGCAACGTCCTGGGACTATCCACTCCGGGCTTCATAAGGTATGTAAATGGCCTTCACCTATAGGAAGGGTATTATTCATCGTTTACAAACATCCCTTCCCTGCAGGCGGGTTTACTATAAAGGTGAATTATTCCTTTCAATGATTGCCGTTCATTGCTCCTCTTTGTAATTCTGTAAATATTGGGGGAGGGGAGGGGGTTTGGAACTATTTACACAACTGTATAAAGCCCAAAGAAGGGATCTAGAGGTCCTGGAAGTTTTTCTCTTTAATAACGTAAGTTAGCCAATAAAATGTAGGACTCCAAACTGTCTGTAAATGAACAGCCAATCCGGTGCAATACTCAGAGGAAGGAAGCTCCGATCGTTCTCTGGGTGATCTGGGCTTCACCTGCTGTGAGTTGTCCCTGGAATGGCGGCTGACCTGATGGTGACCATAGTCTTCCATGAAATGTCCCTCGTTCTTGGAGGACTTTTGAGAAACAGTTTCCACTTTAGGATTCTAAGTGAGAAGCTGGAGGAGCCAATGAAGTGTCATATGTAGAGGGGTTGATGAGTGGGGAAGGCTGATGAGTGGGGAAGGCTGATGGGTGGGGAAGGGCAATCAGTAGGGAGGGGCAATCAGCGGGCAGCGTACCTTCCCCTATGGCATGGAGAAAGACAACACTTCCAATGATAGTGAGATGCTGGGGGAGCTATGGGAAGAGTGGTTGATGAGTGGGGAAGGGCAATGGGTGGGGAAGGGCAATCAGTAGGGAAGGGCAATCAGCGGGCAGCTTCGCCTATGGCATGGAGATGGACACAACGCTTCCAATGATAGTGAGATGCTGGGGGAGCCATGGGAAGAGTGGTTGATGGGTGGGGAAGGGCAATCAGTAGGGAGGGGCAATCAGCGGGCATCGTACCTTCCCCTATGGCATGGAGAAGGACACAACACTTCCAATGATAGTAAGATGCTGGGGGAGCCATGGGAAGAGTGGTTGATGAGTGGGGAAGGGCAATGGGTGGGGAAGGGCAATCAGCGGGCAGCTTCGCCTATGGCATGGAGATGGACACAACACTTCCAATGATAGTAAGATGCTGGGGGAGCCATGGGAAGAGTGGTTGATGAGTGGGGAAGGGCAATGGGTGGGGAAGGGCAATCAGCGGGCAGCTTCGCCTATGGCATGGAGATGGACACAACACTTCCAATGATAGTGAGATGCTGGGGGAGCCACATGAAGAGTGGTTGATGGGTGGGGAAGGGCAATCAGCGGGCAGCGTACCTTCCTCTATGGCATGGAGAAGGACACAACACTTCCAATGATAGTGAGATGCTGGGGGAGCTATGGGAAGAGTGGTTGATGAGTGGGGAAGGGCAATGGGTGGGGAAGGGCAATGGGTGGGGAAGGGCAATCAGTGGGCAGCTTCGCCTATGGCATGGAGAAGGACACAACACTTCCAATGATAGTGAGATGCTGGGGGAGCTATGGGAAGAGTGGTTGATGAGTGGGGAAGGGTTGATGGGTGGGGAAGGGCAATCAGTAGGGAGGGGCAATCAGCGGGCAGCGTACCTTCCCCTATGGCATGGAGATGGACACAACGCTTCCAATGATAGTGAGATGCCGGGGGAGCCACATGAAGAGTGGTTGATGGGTGGGGAAGGGCAATCAGTAGGGAAGGGCAATCAGCGGGCAGCGTACCTTCCTCTATGGCATGGAGAAGGACACAACACTTCCAATGATAGTGAGATGCTGGGGGAGCTATGGGAAGAGTGGTTGATGAGTGGGGAAGGGCAATGGGTGGGGAAGGGCAATCAGCGGGCAGCGTACCTTCCTCTATGGCATGGAGAAGGACACAACACTTCCAATGATAGTGAGATGCTGGGGGAGCTATGGGAAGAGTGGTTGATGAGTGGGGAAGGGTTGATGGGTGGGGAAGGGCAATTAGTAGGGAGGGGCAATCAGCGGGCAGCGTACCTTCCCCTATGGCATGGAGATGGACACAACACTTCCAATGATAGTGAGATGCTGGGGGAGCTATGGGAAGAGTGGTTGATGAGTGGGGAAGGGTTGATTGGTGGGGAAGGGCAATCAGTAGGGAGGGGCAATCAGCGGGCAGCGTACCTTCCCCTATGGCATGGAGATGGACACAACACTTCCAATGATCGTGAGATGCTGGGGGAGCCACATGAAGAGTGGTTGATGGGTGGGGAAGAGCGATCAGTTTGGAAGGGCGATCGGCGGGCCGTGTACCTTCACCGATGGCGTGGAAATGGACAGAACATTTCTCCATCCATAGTTGTGAAAAGGAGAAATCCTAGAAGAGAATGGGCTCTGTTCCCATGAATCGTCCCTTTCATGTTCGGCAGCTGTCTTCACCCGAGACAATAAATTCCTCCATTCTCCGCTCCTCTCATCTCAGGGAAGTACAAAGACATTGATGGCGACACCGGACACCGCGATAAGGTTAAGCCGCTCCGATCGTCCTCTGATTTGTCGTCCAGAAAGCGCTTTAGCAAAATTTCAGAAAATTGTGAAGCTGCTTATAGCCGATGATTGCTAGTGTCAGCGTGTCTGAGGAGCACCATGACTGGAGGCTTTGTCCTCCCCGCCAAGAACCTCTCCACACCGCGACTCCCCCTCCCCCCACCGGCCATCCAGGCGCACACTGCGATATATGCTGAACACTCCATACCACAGACACACCCAACCATGGCCACCAATGTCCTCACATCAACATCTGGAGAGATCCCTCAATGGGACCATCACTGAACCCAGCAAAGGCCCCGCAATCTGGAGGAGCAACGAGAAGAGCTGACAAGGAAATCCCGCTAATCCCCACAATGGCCGCCATGGGCAACAAGAGCAGAAGAAGGTCCATGGAAGAGCCCACCGCAGAGACACAGGGGGCGGGGCCACAGTGCGGCGCCCCCTGTCTGTCACAAGGTTACTGTACTGTGTTGTGTCGGCTATTACCAGACCCTGGAGGGGAGATGAAAGCAATGCTCCGCTCCCAAGCAATGCTCCGCTCCCAATGCTCCGCTCCCAAGCAATGCTCCGCTCCCAAGCAATGCTCCGCTCCCAATGCTCCGCTCCCAAGCAATGCTCAGCTCCCAAGCAATGCTCCGCTCCCAAGCAATGCTCCGCTCCCAATGCTCCGCTCCCAAGCAATGCTCCGCTCCCAAGCAATGCTCCGCTCCCAATGCTCCGCTCCCAAGCAATGCTCCGCTCCCAAGCAATGCTCCGCTCCCAAGCAATGCTCCGCTCCCAAGCAATGCTCCGCTCCCAAGCAATGCTCCGCTCCCAAGCAATGCTCCGCTCCCAAGCAATGCTCCGCTCCCAAGCAATGGCTTCAGCTCCCTCCCTCTCCGATGAGATACAACATTCCGCAACCTTACACCACTCATGTTTGTTCTATTTTTGGTGCTTTTCACTGCCCCCCCCCCCCCCCCCAAATTATATTCAATATTCGGAAAGTGCCAACAAGTCCCGGGACATGTGGAAGACGAGGAATTCAAAACACCTCCATGAATTATACTGAACATGTCCCTGGAATCATATACTTTAGAGGGAGCTGAGAGCCACATGGGATGCCCTAGCCACTGCCTGAGGGGCACAGGTCCACAAATATCTACTGAGCGGAGAGCCACATGGGACTCCTCAGCCACTGGACTCAGAACAATGCTATTACCAGGTAGGTGAGTGCTGTAGGTGCTCGGTAGGTGATGATTGGTCTGGTTTTGTCTCACCTGTCCACAGGGGGCGTTCTGCACAGACACGGTGAATGCCCCGGATGTCCGGCTCTTGGTTAGGATGTACTGACAGGGAGCCTGGAAGGTGAACTTCCGCCCATCGAACGTCACAATGTGAAAGTCTCCTGTGACGGAACATTCCGCTGACAACATGGGAGAAAAGAGAGACAGTTAACAGTACTGTACCCAGCCTATAGATATAGGGACCCGACCTATACACAGCTATAGGGGCCCGGCCCATACATATCCATAGAGCCCCACTATATACATATCTATACCAGCTATAGGGACCTGGCCCATACACATCTATAGGGGGCCCGGCCTATACACATCTATAGGGGGCCCGGCCTATACACATCTATAGAGCCCCACTATATACAGATCTATACCAGCTATAGGGACCCAACCTATACACATCTATAGGGGCCAGGCCTATACATATCTATAGAGCCCCACTATATACATATCTATACCAGCTATAGGGACCTGGCCCATACACATCTATAGGGGCCCCGACCTATACACATCTATAGAGCCCCACTATATACAAATCTATACCAGCTATAGGGACCTGGCCTATACACATCTATAGGGGGCCCGGCCTATACATATCTATAGGGGCCCGGCCTATACATATCTATGGGGGCCCGGCCTAAATCAGCTATAGGACTCAACCTATACATATCTATAGGGGCTGTCCTATACATATCTATAGGGGCCCAGATTGTACATAACTATAGGGGCCCGGCCTGTACATATCTATAGTGGCCCCTGCCTATACATATCTATAGGGACCCAACCTATACCTATAGAAGCCCATCCTATACATATCTACAGGGGCCCATCCTATACATATCTATAGGGACCCGTCCTATACATATATAGGGACCTGGCTTATACATATCTATAGGGGCCTGGCCTATACATATCTATGGGGGCCCGGCCTAAACCAGCTATAGGGACTCAACCTATACATATCTACAGGGGCTGTCCTATACATATCTATAGGGACCCAGCCTATACATATCTATAGGGACCCAGCCTATACATATCTATAGGGACCCAGCCTATACATATCTATAGGGACCGGTCCGATACATATCCATAGGGACCCAACATATATCTATAGGGGCCCAGCCTATACATATCTATAGGGGCCCGGCCTATAAATATATGGATCAGGATTACGGACAGGGATGAGGTGGGGAAAGACTATCCTATCCATGAAAAATGAGGGCGGGGACTCAAGTAATTTGGCCCCTCCCCCCTCACACACACACAGCAGGATGACTCACCGGGACAGGTCACATCAGTGCAGATCCACCTTCCTCCTGAGCAGGTGCTGGAAGAAGAGAGGGACCAATCAGAGCTGAGATCCTGACTGAGTGCACACAGAGGAACCGCCCCTCACACACAGAAGAACCGCCCACCTACACCCCGCCCACAGACACCCCGCCCACAGACACCCTGCCCACAGACACACCGCCCAACTTCACCCCGCCCACAGACACCCCGCCCACCTACACACCCCCCACCTACACACCCCCCACAGACACCCCGCCCACCTACACCCCGCCCACAGACACCCCGCCCACAGACACCCCGCCCACAGACACACCGCCCACAGACACACCGCCCACAGACACCCCACCCACAGACACCCCACCCACAGACACCCCACCCACAGACACACCACCCACAGACACACCGCCCACAGACACACCGCCCACAGACACCCCACCCACAGACACCCCACCCACAGACACCCCACCCACAGACACCCCACCCACAGACACCCTGCCCACCTACACCCCACTCACCGACACCCCGCCCACAGACACCCCGCCCACTGACACCCCACCCACAGACACACCGCCCACCTACACCACACCCACAGACACACCGCCCACCTACACCCCGCCCACCGACACCCCGCCCACCTACACACCGCCCACAGACACCCCACCCACAGACACCCCGCCCACAGACACACCGCCCACAGACACACCGCCCACAGACACACCGCCCACAGACACACCGCCCACAGACACACCGCCCACAGACACACCGCCCACAGACACACCGCCCACCTACACCCCACTCACCGACACCCCGCCCACAGACACCCCGCCCACTGACACCCCACCCACAGACACACCGCCCACCTACACCACACCCACAGACACACCGCCCACCTACACCCCGCCCACCGACACCCCGCCCACCTACACACCGCCCACAGACACCCCACCCACAGACACCCCACCCACAGACACACCGCCCACAGACACACCGCCCACAGACACACCGCCCACCTACACCCCGCCCACCGACACCCCGCCCACCTACACACCGCCCACAGACACCCCACCCACAGACACCCCACCCACAGACACACCGCCCACAGACACACCGCCCACAGACACACCGCCCACAGACACACCGCCCACCTACACCACACCCACAGACACACCGCCCACCTACACCACACCCACAAACACACCGCCCACCTACACACCGCCCACAGACACCCCACCCACAGACACCCCACCCACAGACACACCGCCCACAGACACACCGCCCACAGACACCCCACCCACAGACACACCGCCCACCTACACCCCACCCACAGACACACCGCCCACCTACACCCCAAGATCTGTGGGGTCACCCATCCGCTATCAGTGCCGCAGACTGACCAGTTGTTGCAGCGATCCTGGACTATGGAGCCGGCAGGGTAGACGGTGCCATGGAAGTCACACGGACATTCAGAGGGGTGCACACAGGTCCTGTTCTCAAAGATCAAACCTGCGTGAGACATTCATCATACATGTATATACTGTATATATTATATATACACACATCTTCCACATAGTCAATTTTCATCTCACACTCTATGCACTGTATACAGGAGAATAACTATACACAGTATGTGACAAAAGTAAGTACGCCCCTCAGTGACATTTCTTCTCTCTTTTCATGTGACAACACTGAAGAAATGACACTTGTCTACAATGTAAAGTAGTGAGTGTACAGCTTGTATAACAGTGTAAATTTCCTGTCCCCTCAAAATAACTCAACACACAGCCATTAATGTCTAAACCGCTGGCAACAAAAGTCAGTACACCCCTAAGTGAAAATGTCCAGATTGGGCCCAATTAGCCATTTTCCCTCCCCCCGGTGTCATGTGACTTATTAGTGTTACAAGGTCTCCGCACACATACACACACACATACAAGACTCCGCACACACACACACACACAAGACTCCGCACACACACACACACACAAGACTCCGCACACACACACACACACAAGACTCCGCACACACACACACATACAAGACTCCACACACACACACACACGACTCCACACACACACACACACGACTCCACACACACACACACACGACTCCACACACACACACGACTCCACACACACACACGACTCCACACACACACACACACACACACACACACACACGACTCCACACACACACACACACACACACACACACACACAAGACTCCGCACACATACAAGACTCCACACACACACACACACACGACTCCACACACACACACACACAAGACTCCGCACACATACAAGACTCCACACACATACACACACACGACTCCGCACACACACACACACGACTCCACACACACACACACACACACACACACACACACGACCACACACACACACACGACTCCACACACACACACGACTCCACACACACACACACACGACTCCACACACACACACGACTCCACACACACACGACTCCACACACACACGACTCCACACACACACGACTCCACACACACACGACTCCACACACACACGACTCCACACACACACACACGACTCCACACACACACACACACACGACTCCACACACACACACACACACACACACACAAGACTCCACACACACACACACACACACACACACACACACACAAGACTCCACACACACACACACACAAGACTCCACACACACACACACACACACAAGACTCCACACACACACACACACACACACAAGACTCCGCACACACACACGACTCCACACACACACACACGACTCCACACACACACACACACACACACACACACGACTCCACACACACACACACACACACACGACTCCACACACACACACACACACACGACTCCACACACACACACACACACACGACTCCACACACACACAAGACTCCGCACACATACAAGACTCCACACACACACACACACAAGACTCCGCACACATACACACGACTCCACACACACACACACACGACTCCACACACACACACACACACACACACACACGACTCCACACACACACACACACACACACGACTCCACACACACACACACACACACGACTCCACACACACACACACACACACGACCCCACACACACACACACACACACGACCCCACACACACACATACATACACACGACTCCACACACACACACACACACACACAACTCCACACACACACACACAACTCCACACACACACACACAACTCCACACACACACATACACATACATGACCCCGCACACACATAGTCTTGTAGAAAGGACTCACCTTCAGTGCAGTAGCAGCCATCTACACAGGCGATCTCGCTGTCTATACACGGCTTCCTCTGGTGGCAGGAGTTGGGACAGCAGGCGATACATTCATTGTAGACCAGATCGCTCTCACATGGGATTACTGCAGAGGAGACATTTAGTAAACAGATCAATGGTGGGAGGCCGGTGTGCTCCACATGGGGTCACCTCTTTCTTTACTTTTCCATGCTGGGCAGCACAGTGGCTGATTGGTTAGCACTTCCGCCTGGCAGCACTTGGATAATCGGATGAAATCATCACCATGGCACCGCCTGCATGGAGTCTGCATGTTCTCCCTGTGGAGGGTTTCCTCCGGGTACTCCGGTTTCCTCCCACACTCCAAACACATGCTGGGAGGTACATTGGCTCCAGTCTGAATGGTCTCTAGTATGTGTATGTATGAATGTGAGTTGGTGACCTTAGAGTGTAAGCTCTGGGGGGCCGGCACTGATGTGAATGTTTAATACAGTGGGGAAAATAATGATTGGATCCCCTGCAGATTGTGTGTCATAGTCGGCATTTTTCCTCCAAACACGGCGAGTTGAGTTAATGCTAAAGAGCTGAATTTTGGTCTCATCTGACCACAGAACTTTCTCCCCAATCCTTCTCTGAATCATTTAGATGTTCATTGGTAGACTTCAGACAGACCTGTACATGCGTCTTCCTGAGGAGGGGGACCTGTACATGTGTCTTCCTGAGGAGAGGGACCTGTACATGTGTCTTCCTGAGGAGGAGGACCTGTCCATGTGTCTTCCTGAGGAGGAGGACCTGTACATGTGTCTTCCAGAGGAGGGGGACCTGTACATGTGTCTTCCTGAGGAGGAGGACCTGTACATGTGTCTTCCTGAGGAGGAGGACCTGTACATGTGTCTTCCAGAGGAGGGGGACCTGTACATGTGTCTTCCTGAGGAGGAGGACCTGTACATGTGTCTTCCTGAGGAGGAGGACCTGTACATGTGTCTTCCTGAGGAGGAGGACCTGTACATGTGTCTTCCTGAGGAGGAGGACCTGTCCATGTGTCTTCCTGAGGAGGAGGACCTGTCCATGTGTCTTCCAGAGGAGGAGGACCTGTACATGTGTCTTCCAGAGGAGGGGGACCTGTACATGTGTCTTCCTGAGGAGGAGGACCTGTACATGTGTCTTCCTGAGGAGGAGGACCTGTACATGTGTCTTCCTGAGGAGGAGGACCTGTACATGTGTCTTCCTGAGGAGGGGGACCTGTACATGTGTCTTCCTGAGGAGAGGGACCTGTACATGTGTCTTCCTGAGGAGGAGGACCTGTCCATGTGTCTTCCTGAGAAGGAGGACCTGTACATGTGTCTTCCAGAGGAGGGGGACCTGTACATGTGTCTTCCTGAGGAGGAGGACCTGTACATGTGTCTTCCTGAGGAGGAGGACCTGTACATGTGTCTTCCAGAGGAGGGGGACCTGTACATGTGTCTTCCTGAGGAGGAGGACCTGTACATGTGTCTTCCTGAGGAGGAGGACCTGTACATGTGTCTTCCTGAGGAGGAGGACCTGTACATGTGTCTTCCTGAGGAGGAGGACCTGTCCATGTGTCTTCCTGAGGAGGAGGACCTGTCCATGTGTCTTCCAGAGGAGGAGGACCTGTACATGTGTCTTCCAGAGGAGGGGGACCTGTACATGTGTCTTCCTGAGGAGGAGGACCTGTACATGTGTCTTCCTGAGGAGAGGGACCTGTACATGTGTCTTCCTGAGGAGGAGGACCTGTCCATGTGTCTTCCTGAGGAGGAGGACCTGTACATGTGTCTTCCAGAGGAGGGGGACCTGTACATGTGTCTTCCTGAGGAGGAGGACCTGTACATGTGTCTTCCTGAGGAGGAGGACCTGTACATGTGTCTTCCAGAGGAGGGGGACCTGTACATGTGTCTTCCTGAGGAGGAGGACCTGTACATGTGTCTTCCTGAGGAGGAGGACCTGTACATGTGTCTTCCTGAGGAGGAGGACCTGTACATGTGTCTTCCTGAGGAGGAGGACCTGTCCATGTGTCTTCCTGAGGAGGAGGACCTGTCCATGTGTCTTCCAGAGGAGGAGGACCTGTACATGTGTCTTCCAGAGGAGGGGGACCTGTACATGTGTCTTCCTGAGGAGGAGGACCTGTACATGTGTCTTCCTGAGGAGGAGGACCTGTACATGTGTCTTCCTGAGGAGGAGGACCTGTACATGTGTCTTCCTGAGGAGGGGGACCTGTACATGTGTCTTCCTGAGGAGAGGGACCTGTACATGTGTCTTCCTGAGGAGGAGGACCTGTCCATGTGTCTTCCTGAGGAGGAGGACCTGTACATGTGTCTTCCAGAGGAGGGGGGCCTGTACATGTGTCTTCCTGAGGAGGAGGACCTGTACATGTGTCTTCCTGAGGAGGAGGACCTGTACATGTGTCTTCCAGAGGAGGGGGACCTGTACATGTGTCTTCCTGAGGAGGAGGACCTGTACATGTGTCTTCCTGAGGAGGAGGACCTGTACATGTGTCTTCCTGAGGAGGAGGACCTGTACATGTGTCTTCCTGAGGAGGAGGACCTGTCCATGTGTCTTCCTGAGGAGGAGGACCTGTCCATGTGTCTTCCAGAGGAGGAGGACCTGTACATGTGTCTTCCAGAGGAGGGGGACCTGTACATGTGTCTTCCTGAGGAGGAGGACCTGTACATGTGTCTTCCTGAGGAGGAGGACCTGTACATGTGTCTTCCTGAGGAGGAGGACCTGTACATGTGTCTTCCTGAGGAGGGGGACCTGTACATGTGTCTTCCTGAGGAGGAGGACCTGTACATGTGACTTCCTGAGGAGGAGGACCTGTCCATGTGTCTTCCTGAGGAGGAGGACCTGTCCATGTGTCTTCCTGAGGAGGGGGACCTGTACATGTGTCTTCCTGAGGAGGAGGACCTGTACATGTGACTTCCTGAGGAGCGGGAGCTGTACATGTGTCTTCCTGAGGAGGGGGACCTGTACATGTGTCTTCCTGAGGAGCGGGACCTGTACATGTGTCTTCCAGAGGAGCGGGACCTGTACATGTGTCTTCCAGAGGAGCGGGACCTGTACATGTGACTTCCTGAGGAGCGGGACCTGTACATGTGTCTTGCTGAGGAGGGGGACCTGTACACGTGACTTCCTGAGGAGGGGGACCTGTACACGTGACTTCCTGAGGAGGGGGACCTGTACATGTGTCTTGCTGAGGAGGGGGACCTGTACACGTGTCTTGCTGAGGAGGGGGACCTGTACATGTGTCTTCCTGAGGAGGGGGACCTGTACATGTGTCTTCCTGAGGAGGGGGACCTGTACATGTGTCTTCCTGAGGAGGGGACCTGTACATGTGTCTTCCTGAGGAGGGGGACCTGTACATGTGTCTTCCTGAGGTGGAGGACCTGTACATGTGTCTTCCTGAGGAGGGGGACCTGTACATGTGTCTTCCTGAGGAGAGGACCTGTACACGTGTCTTCCTGAGGAGGGGGACCTGTACATGTGTCTTCCTGAGGAGAGGACCTGTGCATGTGTCTTCCTGAGGAGGGGGACCTGTACATGTGTCTTCCTGAGGAGGGGGACCTGTCCATATGTCTTCCAGAGGAGGGGGACCTGTACATGTGTCTTCCAGAGGAGGGGGACCTGTACATGTGTCTTCCAGAGGAGGGGGACCTGTACATGTGTCTTCCTGAGGAGGGGGACCTGTACATGTGTCTTCCAGAGGAGGGGGACCTGTCCATGTGTCTTCCAGAGGAGGGGGACCTGTACATGTGTCTTCCAGAGGAGGGGGACCTGTACATGTGTCTTCCAGAGGAGGGGGACCTGTACATGTGTCTTCCTGAGGAGAGGACCTGTGCATGTGTCTTCCTGAGGAGGGGGACCTGTACATGTGTCTTCCTGAGGAGGGGGACCTGTCCATGTGTCTTCCAGAGGAGGGGGACCTGTACATGTGTCTTCCAGAGGAGGGGGACCTGTACATGTGTCTTCCAGAGGAGGGGGACCTGTACATGTGTCTTCCAGAGGAGGGGGACCTGTACATGTGTCTTCCTGAGGAGGGGGACCTGCACATGTTTCTTCCTGAGGAGGGGGATCTGTACATGTGTCTTCCTGAGGAGGGGGACCTGTACATGTGTCTTCCTGAGGAGGGGGACCTGTACATGTGTCTTCCTGAGGAGGGGGACCTGTACATGTGTCTTCCTGAGGAGGGGGACCTGTCCATGTGTCTTCCTGAGGAGGAGGACCTGTACACGTGTCTTGCTGAGGAGGAGGACTTGCTGTGTTTGCAGGAAGAAAAATGGTGACTATGACCCTATGAACACCATCCTTACAGTGACACACGGAGGGGGGAACATGAACACCATCCTTACAGTGACACATGGAGGGGGGAACATGAACACCATCCCTACAGTCACACATGGAGGGGGGAACGTGAACACCATCCCTACAGTCACACACGGAGGTGGGAACATGAACACCATCCCTACAGTCACACACGGAGGTGGGAACATGAACACCATCCCTACAGTCACACACGGAGGGGGGAACATGATGCTTTGGGGCTGTTTCTCTGATAAAGGTCCAGGCCGACTTTGCCGCATTGAGGGGCCAATGGACGGGGTCATGTATTGTAATATCTTGGATGAGAACCTTCTTCCCTCATCCAGAACACTGAAGATGGGTCATGGACGGGTCTTCCAGCATCACAATGACCCAAAACATACCACCAAGGCAACAAAGAAGTGACTCAATAAGAAGCACATTAAGGTCATGGAGTGGCCCAGCCAATCTCCAGACCTTAATCCTATAGAAAATTTATAGAGGAGCCGAAACTTTGAGTTGCCAAGAAACCTTCAGGATTTAGAGAAGATCTGTAGAGAAGAGAGGAGCAAAATCCCTCCTGAGATGTGGAAACCTCATCACCACCTACAAGAAACGTCTGACCTCTGTGATCACCAAGGGTTTCTCCACCGACTACTAAGGGGATCAAATACTTATTTTACTCACTGAACTGCAACTCCATTTATAACATTTGTATTGTGTGTTTTCTGGATTTTTGGTTGATCTTCTGTCTCCATCATATAAAATACCCCTCTGATAAGAATTATAGACCCTTCATTTCTATGGAAGGGGGCAAAACTACACCATCTGCGGGGGAGACGATCGTTATTTTCTCCTCTGTATGTAAAGCACTGTGTAAACTGACTGCGCTATATACAGTAAGTACCTGTATTGAAAAAAATGGCGAGTACTTACTATTCTATATCCACATTACCAGGATAGGCTCTGTGCCCGCTCATTGGACACAATGTACAGATGGGTGATGGGCTCTGTGCCCGCTCATTGGACACAATGTACAGATGGGTGATGGGCTCTGTGCCCGCCCATTGGACACAATGTACAGATGGGTGATGGGCTCTGTGCCCGCTCATTGGACACAATGTACAGATGGGTGATGGGCTCTGTGCCCGCCCATTGGACACAATGTACAGATGGGTGATGGGCTCTGTGCCCGCTCATTGGACACAATGTACAGATGGGTGATGGGCTCTGTGCCCACTCATTGGACACAATGTACAGATGGGTGATGGGCTCTGTGCCCGCTCATTGGACACAATGTACAGATGGGTGATGGGCTCTGTGCCCACTCATTGGACACAATGTACAGATGGGTGATGGGCTCTGTGCCCGCTCATTGGACACAATGTATAGATGGGTGATGGGCTCTGTGCCCGCTCATTGGACACAATGTACAGATGGGTGATGGGCTCTGTGCCCACTCATTGGACACAATGTACAGATGGGTGATGGGCTCTGTGCCCGCTCATTGGACACAATGTATAGATGGGTGATGGGCTCTGTGCCCGCTCATTGGGCATACACAGGACATCTCATATCATCTGTTACATACAAAGATCACATACCGCACTGTCTGTATGTCTCCCGCCAGCCATGGAGAGGGTGTCCGGCGTGGGCACAGGAGCGCGCATACTCGGCCAGGGCATGACACCACGTACCAACATCACCATCCGACCTGCAGGAGAAGAGGAAGAGTGTGAGACCCCCCACTATGTGACCATTACCCGCAGAGGTCACCATTACCCACAGAGGTCACCATTACTCACCCGCAGAGGTCACCATTACCCTCAGAGGTCACCATTACCCACGGAGGTCACCATTACCCACAGAGGTCACCATTACTCACCTGCAGAGGTCACCATTACCCACAGAGGTCACCATTACTCACCTGCAGAGGTCACCATTACCCACAGAGGTCACCATTACCCTCAGAGGTCACCATTACCCACAGAGGTCACCATTACTCACCTGCAGAGGTCACCATTACCCACAGAGGTCACCATTACCCACAGAGGTCACCATTACCCACAGAGGTCACCATTACCCTCAGAGGTCACCATTACCCACAGAGGTCACCATTACTCACCTGCAGAGGTCACCATTACCCACAGAGGTCACCATTACCCTCAGAGGTCACCATTACTCACCTGCAGAGGTCACCATTACCCACAGAGGTCACCATTACTCACCTGCAGAGGTCACCATTACCCACAGAGGTCACCATTACCCACAGAGGTCACCATTACCCTCAGAGGTCACCATTACCCACGGAGGTCACCATTACTCACCTGCAGAGGTCAGTAGCACAGCTGGCCATGAAGGGGGAGGGGCTGACCACGTGGTGACACTGGTGGAATGGATCTTGGAGAAGGGCGGAGCACAGCGAGTGTGACATCTGGAGAGAGAGGAGAAATGACATCACACAACCCAACAATCTACCCACCTCCCACCAATCACCCCAAACACCCTGGCAGGAAGCATTTCCTCATTGTCCTCCCCTCCCATAGTGATCAGACTGTACATTGTAACTTTGGGGGAGGAGACTGAGGAAATGACTCTTCCCCTCCCCCAGTGATCAGACTGTACATTGTAACTTTGTATAAGGAGCAGTTATTTCCTCAGTCTCCCCTCCCCCAGTGATCAGACTGTACATTGTAACTTTGTGATAAGTCATAGGGTGAGAGGCTGCAACAAGGGGCTGATCTGTGTCAGACATTTGAACAGGATCCAGGATTTAATGATTGTGTCATCCAGTAAGTAGATAGTAACCCCAGATGATGCCCGGACAAATATGGTGCTGTCCTTCTGAAGAGAAAAGCAGATGAAGGCTTTGTCAGGGGGAGTCCTGTGACCTCTATGAGAGGTAATAAATACCAGGAAGGGGATGCTGACACAGGACTCACCATGAATTGACTTTACATGAAAAATAATAGTGGTTTTTGTACTTACTGTAAATTCTTTTTCTTGGAGTCCATTGAGGGACACAGCAATCCAGGAACCGTCGGGTTATACTGCCACCTAGAGGAGGTCAGGAGAATGGCAACCAGATGAGGTGAATTCCTTTGCAGGACAGGCCAACCACCATGGAAGGCCACCAGGAGAGAGGAGATCACCGGGAAGAAGAGATGACTCCACCGAGCCACAATCAGCAAAATACCGGGAAGCAAAAATTCCACCGAAACACGACAACTACCGTCAGACCAACAATGTAACACGGACAACGCTGGGAAATCTCCCCAGAAGAACGAGTCCCCACAGGAAATCTCCCCAGAAGAACGAGTCCCCACAGGAAATCTCCCCAGAAGAACGAGTCCCCACAGGAAATCATCCCAGAAGAACGAGTCCCCACAGGAAATCTCCCCAGAAGAACGAGTCCCCACAGGAAATCATCCCAGAAGAACGAGTCCCCACAGGAAATCTCCCCAGAAGAACGAGTCCCCACGGGAAATCTCCCCAGAAGAACGAGTCCCCACAGGAAATCATCCCAGAAGAACGAGTCCCCACGGGAAATCTCCCCAGAAGAACGAGTCCCCACAGGAAATCTCCCCAGAAGAACGAGTCCCCACAGGAAATCTCCCCAGAAGAACGAGTCCCCACAGGAAATCTCCCCAGAAGAACGAGTCCCCACAGGAAATCTCCCCAGAAGAACGAGTCCCCACAGGAAATCTCCCCAGAAGAACGAGTCCCCACAGGAAATCATCCCAGAAGAACGAGTCCCCACGGGAAATCTCCCCAGAAGAACGAGTCCCCACAGGAAATCTCCCCAGAAGAACGAGTCCCCACAGGAAATCTCCCCAGAAGAACGAGTCCCCACAGGAAATCTCCCCAGAAGAACGAGTCCCCACAGGAAATCTCCCCAGAAGAACGAGTCCCCACAGGAAATCTCCCCAGAAGAACGAGTCCCCACAGGAAATCTCCCCAGAAGAACGAGTCCCCACAGGAAATCTCCCCAGAAGAACAAATCCCCACAGGAAATCTCCCCAGAAGAACGAGTCCCCACAGGAAATCATCCCAGAAGAACGAGTCCCCACAGGAAATCATCCCAGAAGAACGAGTCCCCACAGGAAATCTCCCCAGAAGAACGAGTCCCCACAGGAAATCTCCCCAGAAGAACGAGTCCCCACAGGAAATCATCCCAGAAGAACGAGTCCCCACAGGAAATCTTCCCAGAAGAACGAGTCCCCACAGGAAATCTCCCCAGAAGAACGAGTCCCCACAGGAAATCTCCCCAGAAGAACGAGTCCCCACAGGAAATCATCCCAGAAGAACGAGTCCCCACAGGAAATCATCCCAGAAGAACGAGTCCCCACAGGAAATCATCCCAGAAGAACGAGTCCCCACAGGAAATCTTCCCAGAAGAACGAGTCCCCACAGGAAATCTCCCCAGAAAAACGAGTCCCCACAGGAAATCATCCCAGAAGAACGAGGCCCCACAGGAAATCTCCCCAGAAGAACGAGTCCCCACAGGAAATCTCCCCAGAAGAACGAGTCCCCACAGGAAATCTCCCCAGAAGAACGAGTCCCCACAGGAAATCATCCCAGAAGAACGAGTCCCCACAGGAAATCTCCCCAGAAGAACGAGTCCCCACGGGAAATCTCCCCAGAAGAACGAGTCCCCACAGGAAATCTCCCCAGAAGAACGAGTCCCCACAGGAAATCTCCCCAGAAGAACGAGTCCCCACAGGAAATCTCCCCAGAAGAACGAGTCCCCACAGGAAATCATCCCAGAAGAACGAGTCCCCACAGGAAATCTCCCCAGAAGAACGAGTCCCCACAGGAAATCTCCCCAGAAGAACGAGTCCCCACAGAAAATCTTCCCAGAAGAACGAGTCCCCACGGGAAATCTCCCCAGAAGAACGAGTCCCCACAGGAAATCTCCCCAGAAGAACGAGTCCCCACGGGAAATCTCCCCAGAAGAACGAGTCCCCACGGGAAATCATCCCAGAAGAACGAGTCCCCACAGGAAATCTTCCCACAAGAACGAGTCCCCACAGGAAATCTTCCCAGAAGAACGAGTCCCCACAGGAAATCATCCCCAGAAAAACGAGTCCCCACAGGAAATCTCCCCAGAAGAACGAGTCCCCACAGAAAATCTCCCCAGAAGAACGAGTCCCCACAGGAAATCTCCCCAGAAGAACGAGTCCCCACAGGAAATCATCCCAGAAGAACGAGTCCCCACAGGAAATCTCCCCAGAAGAACGAGTCCCCACAGAAAATCTCCCCAGAAGAACGAGTCCCCACGGGAAATCTCCCCAGAAGAACGAGTCCCCACAGGAAATCTCCCCAGAAGAACGAGTCCCCACAGGAAATCTCCCCAGAAGAACGAGTCCCCACAGGAAATCTCCCCAGAAGAACGAGTCCCCACAGGAAATCTCCCCAGAAGAACGAGTCCCCACAGGGAATCATCCCAGAAGAACGAGTCCCCACAGGAAATCATCCCAGAAGAACGAGTCCCCACAGGAAATCATCCCAGAAGAACGAGTCCCCACAGGAAATCTCCCCAGAAGAACGAGTCCCCACAGGAAATCATCCCCAGAAAAACGAGTCCCCACGGGAAATCTCCCCAGAAGAACGAGTCCCCACAGGAAATCTCCCCAGAAGAACGAGTCCCCACAGGAAATCTTCCCAGAAGAACGAGTCTCCACAGGAAATCTCCCCAGAAGAACGAGTCTCCACAGGAAATCTCCCCAGAAGAACGAGTCCCCACAGGAAATCTCCCCAGAAGAACGAGTCCCCACAGGAAATCATCCCAGAAGAACGAGTCCCCACAGGAAATCTCCCCAGAAGAACGAGTCCCCACAGGAAATCTCCCCAGAAGAACGAGTCCCCACAGGAAATCTCCCCAGAAGAACGAGTCCCCATGGGAAATCTCCCCAGAAGAACGAGTCCCCACAGGAAATCTCCCCAGAAGAACGAGTCCCCACAGGAAATCTCCCCAGAAGAACGAGTCCCCACAGGAAATCTCCCCAGAAGAACGAGTCCCCACAGGAAATCTCCCCAGAAGAACGAGTCCCCACAGGAAATCATCCCAGAAGAACGAGTCCCCACAGGAAATCTCCCCAGAAGAACGAGTCCCCACAGGAAATCTCCCCAGAAGAACGAGTCCCCACAGGAAATCTCCCCAGAAGAACGAGTCCCCATGGGAAATCTCCCCAGAAGAACGAGTCCCCACAGGAAATCTCCCCAGAAGAACGAGTCCCCACAGGAAATCTCCCCAGAAGAACGAGTCCCCACAGGAAATCTCCCCAGAAGAACGAGTCCCCACAGGAAATCTCCCCAGAAGAACGAGTCCCCACAGGAAATCATCCCAGAAGAACGAGTCCCCACAGGAAATCTCCCCAGAAGAACGAGTCCCCACAGGAAATCTCCCCAGAAGAACGAGTCCCCACAGGAAATCTCCCCAGAAGAACGAGTCCCCATGGGAAATCTCCCCAGAAGAACGAGTCCCCACAGGAAATCTCCCCAGAAGAACGAGTCCCCACAGGAAATCTCCCCAGAAGAACGAGTCCCCACAGGAAATCTCCCCAGAAGAACGAGTCCCCACAGGAAATCTCCCCAGAAGAACGAGTCCCCACAGGAAATCATCCCAGAAGAACGAGTCCCCACAGGAAATCTCCCCAGAAGAACGAGTCCCCACAGGAAATCTCCCCACAAGAACGAGTCCCCACAGGAAATCTCCCCAGAAGAACGAGTCCCCACAGGAAATCTCCCCAGAAGAACGAGTCCCCACAGGAAATCTCCCCAGAAGAACGAGTCCCCACAGGAAATCATCCCCAGAAAAACGAGTCCCCACGGGAAATCTCCCCAGAAGAACGAGTCCCCACAGGAAATCTCCCCAGAAGAACGAGTCCCCACAGGAAATCTTCCCAGAAGAACGAGTCTCCACAGGAAATCTCCCCAGAAGAACGAGTCTCCACAGGAAATCTCCCCAGAAGAACGAGTCCCCACAGGAAATCTCCCCAGAAGAACGAGTCCCCACAGGGAATCATCCCAGAAGAACGAGTCCCCACAGGAAATCTCCCCAGAAGAACGAGTCCCCACAGGAAATCTCCCCAGAAGAACGAGTCCCCACAGGAAATCTCCCCAGAAGAACGAGTCCCCACAGGAAATCTCCCCAGAAGAACGAGTCCCCACAGGAAATCTCCCCAGAAGAACGAGTCCCCACAGGAAATCTCCCCAGAAGAACGAGTCCCCATGGGAAATCTCCCCAGAAGAACGAGTCCCCACAGGAAATCTCCCCAGAAGAACGAGTCCCCACAGGAAATCTCCCCAGAAGAACGAGTCCCCACAGGAAATCTCCCCAGAAGAACGAGTCCCCACAGGAAATCTCCCCAGAAGAACGAGTCCCCACAGGAAATCTCCCCAGAAGAACGAGTCCCCACAGGAAATCTCCCCAGAAGAACGAGTCCCCACAGGAAATCTCCCCAGAAGAACGAGTCCCCACAGGAAATCATCCCAGAAGAACGAGTCCCCACAGGAAATCTCCCCAGAAGAACGAGTCCCCACAGGAAATCTCCCCAGAAGAACGAGTCCCCACAGGAAATCTCCCCAGAAGAACGAGTCCCCATGGGAAATCTCCCCAGAAGAACGAGTCCCCACAGGAAATCTCCCCAGAAGAACGAGTCCCCACAGGAAATCTCCCCAGAAGAACGAGTCCCCACAGGAAATCTCCCCAGAAGAACGAGTCCCCACAGGAAATCTCCCCAGAAGAACGAGTCCCCACAGGAAATCTCCCCAGAAGAACGAGTCCCCACAGGAAATCTTCCCAGAAGAACGAGTCCCCACAGGAAATCTCCCCAGAAGAACGAGTCCCCACAGGAAATCTCCCCAGAAGAACGAGTCCCCACAGGAAATCTCCCCAGAAGAACGAGTCCCCACAGGAAATCTCCCCAGAAGAACGAGTCCCCACAGGAAATCTCCCCAGAAGAACGAGTCCCCACAGGAAATCTCCCCAGAAGAACGAGTCCCCACGGGAAATCTCCCCAGAAGAACGAGTCCCCAGAGGAAAGACAGGAGGGTTGATTTGCATACATAGGGGAGCTTAGCTAATCCCCAGGGTGGCCCCGATGTACAAACAACCCCTCAGCAGATCTCCGGCGTGGAGACACATCGGCACTCTGGACACCACTGGCCTTGTTCATGAGACAGAAACAACGCCTCATCAGCGCCCAGCACATGTATCCAGAGTCCCCCCACCTCTATCCAGACATCACCCCCATATGAGACACCCAACACATGTAACCAGAGTCCCCCCACCTCTGTACAGACATCACCCCCATATGAGACATCCAACACATGTAACCAGAGTCCCCCCACCTCTATCCAGACATCATCCCCATATGAGACACCCAACACATGTAACCAGAGTCCCCCCACCTCTGTACAGACTCCATCCCCATAGGAGACACCCAACACATGTAACCAGAGTCCCCCCACCTCTATCCAGACATCATCCCCATATGAGACACCCGACACATGTAGCCAGAGTCCCCCCACCTCTGTACAGACTCCATCCCCATATGAGACACCCAACACATGTATCCAGAGTCCCCCCACCTCTGTACAGACTCCATCCCCATATGAGACACCCAACACATGTATCCAGAGTCCCCCCACCTCTGTACAGACTCCATCCCCATATGAGACACCCCACACATGTAGCCAGAGTCCCCCCACCTCTGTACAGACTCCATCCCCATATGAGACGCCCAACACATGTATCCAGAGTCCCCCCACCTCTGTACAGACTCCATCCCCATATGAGACACCCAACACATGTATCCAGAGTCCCCCCACCTCTGTACAGACTCCATCCCCATATGAGACACCCCACACATGTAGCCAGAGTCCCCCCACCTCTGTACAGACTCCATCCCCATATGAGACGCCCAACACATGTATCCAGAGTCCCCCCACCTCTGTACAGACTCCATCCCCATATGAGACGCCCAACACATGTAGCCAGAGTCCCCCCACCTCTGTACAGACTCCATCCCCATATGAGACGCCCAACACATGTAGCCAGAGTCCCCCCACCTCTGTACAGACTCCATCCCCATATGAGACACCCAACACATGTATCCAGAGTCCCCCCACCTCTGTACAGACTCCATCCCCATATGAGACACCCAACACATGTAACCAGAGTCCCCCCACCTCTGTACAGACTCCATCCCCATATGAGACACCCAACACATGTATCCAGAGTCCCCCACCTCTGTACAGACTCCATCCCCATATGAGACACCCAACACATGTAGCCAGAGTCCCCCCACCTCTGTACAGACTCCATCCCCATATGAGACACCCAACACATGTAACCAGAGTCCCCCCACCTCTGTACAGACTCCATCCCCATAGGAGACACCCAACACATGTATCCAGAGTCCCCCACCTCTGTACAGACTCCATCCCCATATGAGACACCCAACACATGTAACCAGAGTCCCCCCACCTCTGTACAGACTCCATCCCCATAGGAGACACCCAACACATGTATCCAGAGTCCCCCACCTCTGTACAGACTCCATCCCCATATGAGACACCCAACACATGTAGCCAGAGTCCCCCCACCTCTGTACAGACTCCATCCCCATATGAGACACCCAACACATGTAACCAGAGTCCCCCCACCTCTATCCAGACATCATCCCCATATGAGACACCCAACACATGTAGCCAGAGTCCCCCCACCTCTATCCAGACATCATCCCCATATGAGACACCCAACACATGTAGCCAGAGTCCCCCCACCTCTGTACAGACTCCATCCCCATATGAGACACCCAACACATGTAACCAGAGTCCCCCCACCTCTATCCAGACATCATCCCCATATGAGACACCCAACACATGTAGCCAGAGTCCCCCCACCTCTGTACAGACTCCATCCCCATATGAGACACCCAACACATGTAACCAGAGTCCCCCCACCTCTATCCAGACATCATCCCCATATGAGACACCCAACACATGTAGCCAGAGTCCCCCCACCTCTATCCAGACATCACCCCCATATGAGACACCCAACACATGTAACCAGAGTCCCCCCACCTCTATCCAGACATCACCCCCATATGAGACACCCAACACATGTAGCCAGAGTCCCCCCACCTCTATCCAGACATCATCCCCATATGAGACACCCAACACATGTAACCAGAGTCCCCCCACCTCTATCCAGACATCACCCCCATATGAGACACCCAACACATGTAGCCAGAGTCCCCCACCTCTATCCAGACATCACCCCCATATGAGACACCCAACACATGTAACCAGAGTCCCCCACCTCTATCCAGACATCACCCCCATATGAGACACCCAACACATGTAGCCAGAGTCCCCCACCTCTATCCAGACATCACCCCCATATGAGACACCCGACACATGTAGCCAGAGTCCCCCACCTCTATCCAGACATCATCCCCATATGAGACACCCAACACATGTATCCAGAGTCCCCCCACCTCTATCCAGACATCACCCCCATATGAGACACCCAACACATGTAACCAGAGTCCCCCACCTCTATCCAGACATCACCCCCATATGAGACACCCAACACATGTAACCAGAGTCCCCCACCTCTATCCAGACATCACCCCCATATGAGACACCCAACACATGTAGCCAGAGTCCCCCCACCTCTATCCAGACATCACCCCCATATGAGACACCCAACACATGTATCCAGAGTCCCCCCACCTCTATCCAGACATCACCCCCATATGAGACACCCAACACATGTAACCAGAGTCCCCCACCTCTATCCAGACATCACCCCCATATGAGACACCCAACACATGTAACCAGAGTCCCCCACCTCTATCCAGACATCACCCCCATATTAGACACCCAACACATGTAGCCAGAGTCCCCCCACCTCTATCCAGACATCACCCCCATATGAGACACCCAACACATGTAGCCAGAGTCCCCCACCTCTGTACAGACTCCATCCCCATATGAGACACCCGACACATGTAACCAGAGTCCCCCACCTCTATCCAGACATCACCCCCATATGAGACACCCGACACATGTAACCAGAGTCCCCCCACCTCTATCCAGACATCATCCCCATAGGAGACACCCAACACATGTATCCAGAGTCCCCCCACCTCTATCCAGACATCATCCCCATATGAGACACCCAACACATGTATCCAGAGTCCCCCACCTCTATCCAGACATCACCCCCATATGAGACACCCAACACATGTATCCAGAGTCCCCCCACCTCTATCCAGACATCACCCCCATATGAGACACCCGACACATGTAGCCAGAGTCCCCCACCTCTATCCAGACATCATCCCCATATGAGACACCCAACACATGTAGCCAGAGTCCCCCCACCTCTATCCAGACATCATCCCCATATGAGACACCCAACACATGTAGCCAGAGTCCCCCCACCTCTATCCAGACATCACCCCCATATGAGACACCCAACACATGTAGCCAGAGTCCCCCCACCTCTATCCAGACATCACCCCCATATGAGACACCCAACACATGTAGCCAGAGTCCCCCACCTCTATCCAGACATCACCCCCATATGAGACACCCAACACATGTAGCCAGAGTCCCCCACCTCTATCCAGACATCATCCCCATATGAGACACCCAACACATGTAGCCAGAGTCCCCCCACCTCTATCCAGACATCATCCCCATATGAGACACCCAACACATGTAACCAGAGTCCCCCACCTCTATCCAGACATCACCCCCATATGAGACACCCAACACATGTAGCCAGAGTCCCCCCACCTCTATCCAGACATCACCCCCATATGAGACACCCGACACATGTAACCAGAGTCCCCCCACCTCTATCCAGACATCATCCCCATATGAGACACCCGACACATGTAACCAGAGTCCCCCCACCTCTATCCAGACATCACCCCCATATGAGACACCCAACACATGTAGCCAGAGTCCCCCACCTCTATCCAGACATCATCCCCATATGAGACACCCAACACATGTAGCCAGAGTCCCCCCACCTCTATCCAGACATCATCCCCATATGAGACACCCAACACATGTATCCAGAGTCCCCCCACCTCTATCCAGACATCATCCCCATATGAGACACCCAACACATGTAGCCAGAGTCCCCCCACCCCTATCCAGACATCACCCCCATATGAGACACCCAACACATGTAGCCAGAGTCCCCCCACCTCTATCCAGACATCACCCCCATATGAGACACCCGACACATGTAACCAGAGTCCCCCCACCTCTATCCAGACATCACCCCCATATGAGACACCCGACACATGTAACCAGAGTCCCCCCACCTCTATCCAGACATCACCCCCATATGAGACACCCAACACATGTAGCCAGAGTCCCCCCACCTCTATCCAGACATCACCCCCATATGAGACACCCAACACATGTAGCCAGAGTCCCCCCACCTCTATCCAGACATCACCCCCATATGAGACACCCAACACATGTAACCAGAGTCCCCCACCTCTATCCAGACATCATCCCCATATGAGACACCCAACACATGTAGCCAGAGTCCCCCCACCTCTATCCAGACATCATCCCCATATGAGACACCCAACACATGTAGCCAGAGTCCCCCACCTCTATCCAGACATCACCCCCATATGAGACACCCAACACATGTATCCAGAGTCCCCCCACCTCTATCCAGACATCATCCCCATATGAGACACCCAACACATGTAGCCAGAGTCCCCCCACCTCTATCCAGACATCATCCCCATATGAGACACCCAACACATGTAGCCAGAGTCCCCCCACCTCTATCCAGACATCATCCCCATATGAGACACCCAACACATGTAACCAGAGTCCCCCCACCTCTATCCAGACATCACCCCCATATGAGACACCCAACACATGTAGCCAGAGTTCACCCCACCCCCCTTGTACAGACATCGGTCCCATGGGGGACACAATTATCTAGGCCGGTTACACAACTAAGGCATGAAGCTCCAGACATTCCCTGCACTCAATCCCTACACATGGTCCTAACATTGTCCCAGTTTTAGGCCCAGAAGGCCGGCCACTCTTCAGACTACAGGCCTATTGTACATGCTGTAGGTTGGGGTGGTCAGTTTCCATCCACCTTCTCCCCAGGGCTCCACCTCCTCCTAATGACATCACCAGAGGGGTAGTCTCATTAAAAGGGCACCACCACCTGCCTACAGGCTCTTTGTCAGGTGGGGCTCAGGACCCCTCATAGGGAAAAAGACTGAATAATCTGGAGTAGGGGAAAGATCTTTGCAGCTGTAGGAGCTCTGAAGGTGTGGAAGAGCAGGCTATCCTCCAGCTGAAGAGCGATACTCCAGTGGTAGGGTGATATGTCCTTCATCAATAAGACCCAACCCTCCCGTGAATCATAGTAAACCGCAGGAGACCACCCAGACCCAAGAACAGCCTCTCCTGAGATAGACGGCTAGGACTCTAAATCACAGGAGGTGAAAGGAGGCCCCCCACAGGCATGGCTTGATTTATGGGTTCAGGAGATGGACTCTGCAGGGAACAGGACTGAGGAATACTCAGAGCCTCTGTGGGCAGATTGCTCCAGTAAGGGGGCACAGGACATTCAGAGTGCACATGGAGGTTCCCGTAGACATGGGGGAGGCCTTGGTCCCATCTGAGGGAGCTGAAGGAGACACTGAGAATAACCCAACAACAGTAGAGGTCCCCAATAACAATAGAGGCCCCCAATAACATTAGTGGTCCCCTAGGACAGTAGAGGTCCCCAATAACAGTAGAGGTCCCCAATAACAGTAGAGGTCCCCAATAACAATAGAGGCCCCCAATAACATTAGTGGTCCCCTAGGACAATAGAGGTCCCCAATAACAATAGAGGTCCCTTAGGACAGTAGAGGTCCCCAATAACAATAGAGGTCCCCTAGGACAGTAGAGGTCCCCAATAACAATAGAGGTCCCTTAGGACAGTAGAGGTCCCCAATAACAATAGAGGTCCCCTAGGACAGTAGAGGTCCCCAATAACAATAGAGGCCCCCAATAACATTAGTGGTCCCCTAGGACAATAGAGGCCCCTAATAACAATAGAGGTCCCCTAGGACAATAGAGGCCCCCAATAACAATAGAGGTCCCCTAGGACAATAGAGGTCCCCAATAACAATAGAGGTCCCCTAGGACAATAGAGGCCCCCAATAACAATAGAGGTCCCCTAGGACAGTAGAGGTCCCCAATAACAATAGAGGCCCCCAATAACATTAGTGGTCCCCTAGGACAATAGAGGCCCCTAATAACAATAGAGGTCCCCTAGGACAATAGAGGCCCCCAATAACAATAGAGGTCCCCTAGGACAGTAGAGGTCCCCAATAACAATAGAGGCCCCCAATAACATTAGTGGTCCCCTAGGACAGTAGAGGTCCCCAATAACAAGAGAGGCCCCCAATAACATTAGTGGTCCCCTAGGACAATAGATGTCCACTAGGACAGTAGAGGTCCACAATAACAATAGAGGTCCGCTAGGACAGTAGAGGTCCCCGATAACAATAGAGGTCACCGATAACAATAGAGGTCCCCAATAACATTAGTGGTCCCCTAGGACAATAGAGGCCCCCAATAACAATAGAGGTCCCCTAGGACAGTAGAGGTCCCCAATAACAATAGAGGTCCCCAAGGACAATAGAGGCCCCCAATAACAATAGAGGTCCCCTAGGACAGTAGAGGTCCCCAATAACAATAGAGGTCCCCAAGGACAATAGAGGCCCCCAATAACAATAGAGGTCCCCTAGGACAGTAGAGGTCCCCAATAACAAGAGAGGCCCCCAATAACATTAGTGGTCCCCTAGGACAATAGATGTCCACTAGGACAGTAGAGGTCCCCAATAACAATAGAGGTCACCGATAACAATAGAGGTCCCCTAGGACAGTAGAGGTCCCCAATAACATTAGTGGTCCCCTAGGACAATAGAGGTCCCTAATAACAATAGAGGTCCGCTAGGACAGTAGAGGTCTCCAATAATAATAGAGGTCCCCTAGGACAGTAGAGGTCCCCAATAACAATAGAGGTCCGCTAGGACAGTAGAGGTCCCCAATAACAATAGAGGTCACCGATAAAAATAGAGGTCCCCTAGGACAGTAGAGGTCCCCAATAACATTAGTGGTCCCCTAGGACAATAGAGGTCCCTAATAACAATAGAGGTCCGCTAGGACAGTAGAGGTCTCCAATAACAATAGAGGTCCCCTAGGACAGTAGAGGTCCCCAATAACAAGAGAGGCCCCCAATAACATTAGTGGTCCCCTAGGACAATAGATGTCCACTAGGACAGTAGAGGTCCCCAATAACAATAGAGGTCCGCTAGGACAGTAGAGGTCCCCGATAACAATAGAGGTCCCCTGGGACAGTAGAGGTCCCCAATAACAATAGAGGTCCCCTGGGACAGTAGAGGTCCCCAATAACAAGAGAGGCCCCCAATAACATTAGTGGTCCCCTAGGACAATAGATGTCCACTAGGACAGTAGAGGTCCCCAATAACAATAGAGGTCCGCTAGGACAGTAGAGGTCCCCGATAACAATAGAGGTCCCCTGGGACAGTAGAGGTCCCCGATAACAATAGAGGTCCCCTGGGACAGTAGAGGTCCCCAATAACAATAGAGGTCCCCTGGGACAGTAGAGGTCCCCAATAACAAGAGAGGCCCCCAATAACATTAGTGGTCCCCTAGGACAATAGATGTCCACTAGGACAGTAGAGGTCCCCAATAACAATAGAGGTCCGCTAGGACAGTAGAGGTCCCCGATAACAATAGAGGTCCCCTGGGACAGTAGAGGTCTCCAATAACAATGAGGGCCAAGCGCACACATAGACCTCCACCATACCAGTGACATCAATGCTCAATCCCTCAGCTTTAACCCTCAGGTGAAACGCATCAGTGGTGGGAGATTTGCAGTGCAAATTATGAAGTGGCTCCCAGGCCTTCAGCCCAACTGGCCTCCCTCACCGAGTCTTCAGAGTGGGGGTGAGAGCGGTGCCATGGAAAGCGCCCCCCACAGCTCATACTCATCAATGCAGTGCGCAGAGGTGAAGGTCCAGGCTGGTTGTGCTCGTTACAGACTCCACATGCTGAGGAAATACAGAGCCAAAGAGCTGCTATGTAGGGATCAGCCCATCAGCAATGTACAGAGGAATCTTTCTACAAAGCAAAATATTAGACTTAGAAAGGGCGTCCGACCTCCTAGGACAAAAAACAAAAAGCATGCTGGGTAGAGGAAGGGCTATACAAGGGCTGGCCTACACCTGCTCTGCAATTGTTCCAATATCCAGTAGGTGGCAGTATAACCCCATTTAGTTTGAATTCCTGTGTCCCTCAATGGACGATGGAGAAATATCTATTGATGGGTACATCATGACAATGTAATGATAAGTGCATACAGAGAGGGGGAGGGGCACAGGGCCCAGAGGGGGAGGGGCATAGGACCCATTCCAGGCAACAAGGACAGCTAGACCCCCCCCCCCCCCCGTCTCTAGAAGCAGGAGGATGCCGTACCTGTGTCACACGCGGACTTGTCTTGGCACATGGCGGTTCATACAGTAAAGGAGCGGCGGGGGAGGATTTATGGGGCAGATCTTCTCTCCAGCTGTTCACAAACTCTTCAATGTTTTCCGTCAATTTTCCTGAAGATTTATAAGAGATAAAATGTTATACAGAGAGATCAATATTCACCGTATGAGAACACGTTATATACACACTAGAACACCCCCCGGTTCGGTTCGCACCAGAACTTTCGAACAGACTGAAAATTCGTACGAACGTTAGAACCCCATTGAAGTCTATGGGACTCGAACGTTCGAAATAAAAAGTGCTAATTTTAATGGCTAATATGCAAGATACTGTCCTAAAAAGTGTTTGGGGACCCGGCTCCTGCCCCAGGGGACATGGGTCAGAAGCACTGATTTTAATGACGATTAAAGTGAAAAAAAAAAAAGTGAAATATTCCTTTAAATATGGTGCCTGGGGGGTGTCTATAGTATGCCTGTGAAGTGCCACGTGTTTCCCATGTTTAGAACAGTCCCTGCACAAAATGACATTTAATGGAAAAAAAAGTCATTTCAAACTGCTTGCGGTTTTAATGTTATATCTGATTCCGGCAATATGGATGAAAATCATTGAGAAAAATGGCATGGGTAGCCCCCCGCCCATTACCAGCCCCTTTAGGTCTTGTACGCATATTAAGGGGAACCCCGTACCCATATTAAAAAAAGGAAATGCGTGTGGCCCCCAGGCCCTATATACTCAGAACAGCAGTATACAGGCGGTGCAAACAAGACAGGGACTGTGTAGGTTTGTTGTGTTAAGTTGAATCTGTTTGTAATTTTCAACTGGTACATTTTTAAAGTGTAGCTCCAGTCAAAAAATCTATTTTTAAGCTTTTTGGAAAACATAGGGAAGGGTTATCACCCCTGTATAATTTGTTTTGTCGTCCCTCTTTTTTCATCTCACTTGCTGTTGTCTCCTTCCGTTTGCAAGTAGGAGATGTTTGTAAGTTGGATGTTTGAAAGTAGGGGCCTGCCCTATATGCTCTGCAGAAATGGCGGAACAAGGTGTTGGTTTTGCCACAACATTGTAAGCCCTCAAAGTGACTCTTGGTGGGCGCTGGAGAGCCCTGCTGTGAACGATTATATCAAGAATTGTAATTACATGCCATTGTTGAACAGTGGTAGAAAAATTGACCTTTGGTGGTTGTGGTGCTGGTGCCACAACACTATAAGTCCTCACCGTTACTCTGGGTGGGCACAGGAACGGGCCCTGCTGTGAAATATTATATCAAGAATTGTAATTACATGCCGCTGTTAAACAGGGGCAGAAAAATTGGGCCTTAGGCACTGGTGCTGGTGCCACGACACTGCAACCTCTCCCATATACTCTAGTTGTGGTGCAGGAATGAGCCCTGCTGCAAAGCATTGCATCAAAAATTGTAATTAAATGCCCCTGTTAAACAGGGGCTGAAAAATTGGGCTGATGGCATCAACCAGAACCAAAAATGTTCTTCCAAGATATCAGCGGGATCATTGAGGAGGAAGAGGATAGACAATCAACATAACAGGACAGTCACTCAGCATCAGCATAGGCAGTCTTGAAGGGATGTGAAATTAAAAAAAAAATGATTCAGTTACATCAGCTTCAGGTGATTGGTAGCTGTGGGTGATCCAAGACTGATTAATCTTGATGAAGGTCAGTCGATCAACCGAGTCAGTGGACAGGCGCACCCTGTGATCGGTAACAAAGCCACCAGCAGCACTGAAGGTGCGTTCCGAAAGAACGCTGGATGCAGGACAGGCCAGTAGCTCAATTGCATACTGTGCAAGCTCTGGCCAGTGATCCATCCTCAAGACCCAGTAAGCCAGAGGATTTTCAGTGGGAAAGGTGTCCAAGTCTGACCTTGCCCCTAGGTATTCCGATACCATGTAAATCAGACGCTGGCGATGGTTGCTGGAACCGATCATACCTTGGGGCTGCGGACTAAAAAATTGTCTGCATCCCTTCGGTCAGACGGCCACCTTCTCCACCTCTCCTTCTGACCGATGCCTCAGCAACACGTTGTCCGTAACATCGGTGTAAGCGGCAGTGTAGGCAGTGTTGTGGGCTGTGTAGGTAGTGGTTGGTGTGCGGTGTAGTGGGCTGTGCCAGTGTTATGCGGTGGTGTAGGGAGTGGCAGTGTGTGGGGTAGGGGGCAGTGAGGGCGGTGTAAGTGGTGACAGTGGTGGTGTAGGCAGCAATGTGGTCAGTGACAGTGATGGTGTAGGCAGTGGCGGTGTGGGTGGTGGTGTAAGCAGTGGCGATGAAGGCAATGGCGGTGGGGGTGTAAGCGGTGGTGTAGGCAGTGGCATTGTGGGCAGTGGTGGTGTTTGCGGTGGTGTAGGCAGTGGCAGTGGTGGTGGAGGCAGAAGCGGTGTAGGCAGTAGCGGTGGAGGCAGCGGCAGTATGGGCAGTGGTGGTGTTTGCGGCAGTGTAGACAGTTGCAGTGGCAGTGTGGGCGGTGTAGGCAGTGGCGGTGTGGACGGTGCAGGCAGTGGCAGTGGTGGTGTAGGCGATGTAGGCCGTGTGGGCGGTGTAGGCAGTGGCGGTGTAGGCAGCGGTGGTGGTGTAGATGGTGGAGGCAGTGGTGGTGGAGGCGGCGTAAGCAGTGGGGGTGTAGGCAGTGGCGGTGTAGGTGGCGGTGGTGGTGGTGTAGACAGTGGAGACAGTGGCGGTGGTGGTGTAAGCGGTGGAGGCAGTGGCGGTGTAGGCGGTGGTGGTGTAAGCGGTGGAGGCAGTGGCAGTGTAGGCGACGGTGTAGGCAGTGGCGGTGGTGTAAGCAGTGGTGGCAGTGTGGGCAGCAGTGTAGGCAGTGGTGGTGTTTGCGGCGGTATAGGCACTCACAGTGGTGGTGTAGGCGGTGGTGGCAGAAGCGGTGTAGGCAGTGGTGTAGGCAGTGTAGGCAGTGAAAGTGTGGGTGGTGGTGGTGGTGTAGGCAGTGGAGGTGTAGGCAGTGTAGGCGGTGTGTTAGCGGTGTGGGCGGGGGTGGTGGTGGTGTGGGCGGTGGTAGCGGTGGTGTAGGTGGTGGTGTGGGCGGGGGTAGTGGTGTGGGCGGGGTTGCGGTGGTGTAGGTGGTGGTGTGGGCGGGGGTGGTGGTGGTGTGGGTGGGGGTAGTGGTGTGGGCGGGGGTGGTGGTGGTGTAGGTGTTGGTGTGGGCGGGGGTAGCAGTGTGGGCAGGGTTGCGGTGGTGTGGGCGGTGGTGTAGGTGGCGGTGTGGGCGGGGGTGGTGGTGGTGTGGGTGGGGGTAGTGGTGTGGGCGGGGGTGGTGGTGGTGTAGGTGGTGGTGTGGGTGGGGGTAACGGTGTGGGCGGGGTTGCGGTGGTGTGGGCGGTGGTGTAGGTGGCGGTGTGGGTGGGGGTAGCGGTGTGGGCGGGGTTGCGGTGGTGTGGGCGGGGGTAGCGGTGTGGGCGGGGTTGCGGTGGTGTGGACGGTGGTGTAGGGGTCGGTGTGGGCGGGGGTGGCGGGGGTGTAGGTGGTGGTGTGGGCGGGGGTAGCGGTGTGGGCGGGGTTGCGGTGGTGTGGGCGGTGGTGTAGGTGGCGGTGTGGGCGGGGGTAGCGGTGTGGGCGGGGTTGCGGTGGTGTGAGCGGTGGTGTAGGTGGCGGTGTGGGCGGGGGTAGCGGTGTGGGCGGGGGTAGCGGTGTGGGCGGTGGTAGCGGTGGTGTAGGTGGTGGTGTGGGCGGGGGTAGCGGGTGGGCGAGGGGTGGTGGTGGTGTGGGCGGTGGTAGCGGTGGTAGCGGTGGTGTAGGTGGTGGTGTGGGCGGGGGTAGTGGTGTGGGCAGGGTTGCGGTGGTGTAGGTGGTGGTGTGGGCGGGGGTGGTGGTGGTGTGGGTGGGGGTAGTGGTGTGGGCGGGGGTGGTGGTGGTGTGGGTGGGGGTAGCGGTGGTGTAGGTGGCGGTGAGGGCGGGGGTAGTGGTGTGGGCGGGGTTGCGGTGGTGTGGGCGGTGGTGTAGGTGGCGGTGTGGGCGGGGGTAGCGGTGTGGGCGGGGTTACGGTGGTGTGGGCGGGGGTAGCGGTGGTGTAGGTGGTGGTGGTGTGGGTGGGGGTAGTGGTGTGGGCGGGGGTGGTGGTGGTGTGGGTGGGGGTAGCGGTGGTGTAGGTGGCGGTGTGGGCGGGGGTAGCGGTGTGGGCGGGGTTGCGGTGGTGTGGGCGGTGGTGTAGGTGGCGGTGTGGGTGGGGGTAGCGGTGTGGGCGGGGTTGCGGTGGTGTGGGCGGTGGTGTAGGTGGCGGTGTGGGTGGGGGTAGCGGTGTGGGCGGGGGTAGCGGTGTGGGCGGGGTTGCGGTGGTGTGGGCGGTGGTGTAGGTGGCGGTGTGGGCGGGGTTGCGGTTGTGTGGGCGGGGGTGTAGGTGGTGGTGTGGGCGGGGGTAGCGGCGTGGGCGGGGTTGCGGTGGTGTGGGCGGTGGTGTAGGTGGTGGTGTGGGCGGGGGTGGTGGTGGTGTGGGTGGGGGTAGTGGTGTGGGCGGGGGTGGTGGTGGTGTGGGTGGCAGTGTGGGCGGGGGTAGCGGTGTGGGCGGGGTTGCGGTGGTGTGGGCGGTGGTGTAGGTAGCGGTGTGGGCGGGGGTAGCGGTGTGGGCAGGGGTAGCGGTGTGGGCGGGGGTAGCGGTGTGGGCAGGGGTAGCGGTGTGGGCGGGGTTGCGGTGGTGTGGGCGGTGGTGTAGGTGGCGGTGTGGGTGGGGGTAGCGGTGTGGGCGGGGGTAGCGGTGTGGGCGGGGTTGCGGTGGTGTGGGCGGTGGTGTAGGTGGCGGTGTGGGCGGGGGTAGCGGTGTGGGCGGGGTTGCGGTTGTGTGGGCGGGGGTGTAGGTGGCGGTGTGGGCGGGGGTAGCGGTGTGGGCGGGGTTACGGTGGTGTGGGCGGGGGTAGCGGTGGTGTAGGTGGTGGTGGTGGTGTGGGTGGGGGTAGCGGTGGTGTAGGTGGCGGTGTGGGCGGGGGTAGCGGTGTGGGCGGGGTTGCGGTGGTGTGGGCGGTGGTGTAGGTGGCGGTGTGGGTGGGGGTAGCGGTGTGGGCGGGGGTAGCGGTGTGGGCGGGGTTGCGGTGGTGTGGGCGGTGGTGTAGGTGGCGGTGTGGGTGGGGGTAGCGGTGTGGGCGGGGGTAGCGGTGTGGGCGGGGTTGCGGTGGTGTGGGCGGTGGTGTAGGTGGCGGTGTGGGCGGGGTTGCGGTTGTGTGGGCGGGGGTGTAGGTGGTGGTGTGGGCGGGGGTAGCGGCGTGGGCGGGGTTGCGGTGGTGTGGGCGGTGGTGTAGGTGGTGGTGTGGGCGGGGGTGGTGGTGGTGTGGGTGGGGGTAGTGGTGTGGGCGGGGGTGGTGGTGGTGTGGGTGGCAGTGTGGGCGGGGGTAGCGGTGTGGGCGGGGTTGCGGTGGTGTGGGCGGTGGTGTAGGTAGCGGTGTGGGCGGGGTTGCGGTGGTGTGGGCGGTGGTGTAGGTGGCGGTGTGGGCGGGGGTAGCGGTGTGGGCGGGGTTGCGGTGGTGTGGGCGGTGGTGTAGGTAGCGGTGTGGGCGGGGGTAGCGGTGTGGGCAGGGGTAGCGGTGTGGGCGGGGTTGCGGTGGTGTGGGCGGTGGTGTAGGTGGCGGTGTGGGCGGGGGTAGCGGTGTGGGCGGGGTTGCGGTGGTGTGGGCGGGGGTAGCGGTGTGGGCGGGGTTGCGGTGGTGTGGGCGGGGGTAGCGGTGTGGGCGGGGGTGGTGGTGGTGTAGGTGGTGGTGTGGGCGGGGGTAGCGGTGTGGGCGGGGGTGGTGGTGGTGTAGGTGGTGGTGTGGGCGGGGGTAGCGGTGTGGGCGGGGGTGGTGGTGGTGTAGGTGGTGGTGTGGGCGGGGGTAGCGGTGTGGGCGGGGTTGCGGTGGTGTGGGCGGTGGTGTAGGTAGCGGTGTGGGCGGGGGTAGCGGTGTGGGCGGGGTTGCGGTGGTGTGGGCGGTGGTGTAGGTGGCGGTGTGGGCGGGGGTGGTGGTGTGGGCGGGGTTGCGGTGGTGTGGGCGGGGGTAGCGGTGTGGGCGGGGGTGGTGGTGGTGTAGGTGGTGGTGTGGGCGGGGGTAGCGGTGTGGGCGGGGGTGGTGGTGGTGTAGGTGGTGGTGTGGGCGGGGGTAGCGGTGTGGGCGGGGGTGGTGGTGGTGTAGGTGGTGGTGTGGGCGGGGGTAGCGGTGTGGGCGGGGTTGCGGTGGTGTGGGCGGTGGTGTAGGTGGCGGTGTGGGCAGGGGTAGCGGTGTGGGCGGGGTTGCGGTGGTGTGGGCGGGGGTAGCGGTGTGGGCGGTGGTGTAGGTGGTGGTGTGGGCGGGGGTGTAGGTGGCGGTGTGGGCGGGGGTGGTGGTGTGGGCGGGGTTGCGGTGGTGTGGGCGGGGGTAGCGGTGTGGGCGGGGGTGGTGGTGGTGTGGGCGGGGGTGGTGGTGGTGTAGGTGGTGGTGTGGGCGGGGTTGCGGTGGTGTGGGCGGGGGTAGCGGTGTGGGCGGGGGTGGTGGTGGTGTAGGTGGTGGTGTGGGCGGGGGTAGCGGTGTGGGCGGGGGTGGTGGTGGTGTAGGTGGTGGTGTGGGCGGGGGTAGCGGTGTGGGCGGGGTTGCGGTGGTGTGGGCGGTGGTGTAGGTGGCGGTGTGGGCAGGGGTAGCGGTGTGGGCGGGGTTGCGGTGGTGTGGGCGGGGGTAGCGGTGTGGGCGGTGGTGTAGGTGGTGGTGTGGGCGGGGGTGTAGGTGGCGGTGTGGGCGGGGGTGGTGGTGTGGGCGGGGTTGCGGTGGTGTGGGCGGGGGTAGCGGTGTGGGCGGGGGTGGTGGTGGTGTGGGCGGGGGTGGTGGTGGTGTAGGTGGTGGTGTGGGCGGGGTTGCGGTGGTGTGGGCGGGGGTAGCGGTGTGGGCGGGGGTGGTGGTGGTGTAGGTGGTGGTGTGGGCGGGGGTAGCGGTGTGGGCGGGGGTGGTGGTGGTGTAGGTGGTGGTGTGGGCGGGGGTAGCGGTGTGGGCGGGGTTGCGGTGGTGTGGGCGGTGGTGTAGGTGGCGGTGTGGGCAGGGGTAGCGGTGTGGGCGGGGTTGCGGTGGTGTGGGCGGGGGTAGCGGTGTGGGCGGTGGTGTAGGTGGTGGTGTGGGCGGGGGTGTAGGTGGCGGTGTGGGCGGGGGTGGTGGTGTGGGCGGGGTTGCGGTGGTGTGGGCGGGGGTAGCGGTGTGGGCGGGGGTGGTGGTGGTGTGGGCGGGGGTGGTGGTGGTGTAGGTGGTGGTGTGGGCGGGGTTGCGGTGGTGTGGGCGGGGGTAGCGGTGTGGGCGGGGGTGGTGGTGGCTCGGCTGATATTTATTCATATTTGGTGTTTGCACATAAAGAACATTCTGGGGGTTCAGGTCGGTGAATTTCGGGGTCTCACCATAGCTGGTCACCAGATCATCCTGAGGAATCCAGTTATTATTTCCGCAAAGTCCGTGTGTCCTCCCAATATAATCAGGACTCATCTTCAGATACACGGAGGAGTTCCCATCCCAAGCCATGGAGAAGATGTACTGCTGCCGCACAACTACATATCCAGAGACGGCTTGGATCTTCACGTTCCCCACTGTATATGGCAGCCCCACCCTGCAGAGATACCAAGAGATGTGATGAATGGACTGCAGGGCAAATCCCCACCTTTCCCATAATCCCCCCTCCCCCACTCCGCCTATAATTTCACCGCATACTCCACTATAACTACCCCACTCCACCCATAAATAGCAGGACCCCCCCTCATTCCTCTAGTAGCACCCCCCTCATTCCTCTAGTAGTACCCCCTCAGTCCTCTAATAGGCCCCCCACCCCCCTCAGTATAATGTGGTGACGGCCACAGCCACTTACCTGACGTTGTTATGAAGGACAATTCGGTTCTGTAATGTAATTTCCCCGATTCCAGCGAAGTACAGACTGAGGGAGCGCAGACAGGAGTACGGGAGGGGGCCGCAGTCCCCATCATTGTGTACCTGCAGGGGAGACACAACTCATCAGCCCCCCTCATAAATGTCCAGCATGCTGGGAAATCATACAAATGGAATTGATGTGGAGGAGAACATGAAAGACAGATTGGAAGGAGGAGACCAGAGTGAGCTGGGCTGGGATTGGTCAGGATTGGGTGAGCTGGGCTGGGATTGGTCAGGATAGGGTGAGCTGGACTGGGATTGGTCAGGATTGGGTGAGCTGGGCTGGGATTGGTCAGGATTGGGTGAGCTGGGCTGGGATTGGTCAGGATTGGGTGAGCTGGGCTGGGATTGGTCAGGATAGAGTGAGCTGGGCTGGGATTGGTCAGGATTGGGTGAGCAGGGCTGGGATTGGTCAGGATAGGGTGAGCTGGACTGGGATTGGTCAGGATTGGGTGAGCTGGGCTGGGATTGGTCAGGATTGGGTGAGCTGGGCTGGGATTGGTCAGGATTGGGTGAGCTGGGCTGGGATTGGTCAGGATAGAGTGAGCTGGGCTGGGATTGGTCAGGATAGAATGAGCTGGGCTGGGATTGGTCAGGATAGAGGGAGCTGGGCTGGGATTGGTCAGGATAGGGTGAGCTGGGCTGGGATTGGTCAGGATAGGGTGAGCTGGGCTGGGATTGGTCAGGATAGGGTGAGCTGGGCTGGGATTGGTCAGGATTGGGTGAGCTGGGCTGGGATTGGTCAGGATAGAGTGAGCTGGGCTGGGATTGGTCAGGATAGAGTGAGCTGGGCTGGGATTGGTCAGGATTGGGTGAGCTGGGCTGGGATTGGTCAGGATTGGGTGAGCTGGGCTGGGATTGGTCAGGATTGGGTGAGCTGGGCTGGGATTGGTCAGGATAGAGTGAGCTGGGCTGGGATTGGTCAGGATAGAATGAGCTGGGCTGGGATTGGTCAGGATAGAGGGAGCTGGGCTGGGATTGGTCAGGATAGGGTGAGCTGGGCTGGGATTGGTCAGGATAGGGTGAGCTGGGCTGGGATTGGTCAGGATAGGGTGAGCTGGGCTGGGATTGGTCAGGATAGGGTGAGCTGGGCTGGGATTGGTCAGGATTGGGTGAGCTGGGCTGGGATTGGTCAGGATAGGGTGAGCTGGGCTGGGATTGGTCAGGATAGAGTGAGCTGGGCTGGGATTGGTCAGGATAGAGTGAGCTGGGCTGGGATTGGTCAGGATAGAGTGAGCTGGGCTGGGATTGGTCAGGATAGAGTGAGCTGGGCTGGGATTGGTCAGGATTGGGTGAGCTGGGCTGGGATTGGTCAGGATTGGGTGAGCTGGGCTGGGATTGGTCAGGATTGGGTGAGCTGGGCTGGGATTGGTCAGGATAGAGTGAGCTGGGCTGGGATTGGTCAGGATAGAGTGAGCTGGGCTGGGATTGGTCAGGATAGAGTGAGCTGGGCTGGGATTGGTCAGGATTGGGTGAGCTGGGCTGGGATTGGTCAGGATAGAGTGAGCTGGGCTGGGATTGGTCAGGATTGGGTGAGCAGGGCTGGGATTGGTCAGGATAGGGTGAGCTGGACTGGGATTGGTCAGGATAGAATGAGCTGGGCTGGGATTGGTCAGGATAGAGGGAGCTGGGCTGGGATTGGTCAGGATAGGGTGAGCTGGGCTGGGATTGGTCAGGATAGGGTGAGCTGGGCTGGGATTGGTCAGGATTGGGTGAGCTGGGCTGGGATTGGTCAGGATAGGGTGAGCTGGGCTGGGATTGGTCAGGATAGAGTGAGCTGGGCTGGGATTGGTCAGGATAGAGTGAGCTGGGCTGGGATTGGTCAGGATAGAGTGAGCTGGGCTGGGATTGGTCAGGATTGGGTGAGCTGGGCTGGGATTGGTCAGGATAGAGTGAGCTGGGCTGGGATTGGTCAGGATTGGGTGAGCAGGGCTGGGATTGGTCAGGATAGGGTGAGCTGGACTGGGATTGGTCAGGATTGGGTGAGCTGGGCTGGGATTGGTCAGGATTGGGTGAGCTGGGCTGGGATTGGTCAGGATTGGGTGAGCTGGGCTGGGATTGGTCAGGATAGGGTGAGCTGGGCTGGGATTGGTCAGGATTGGGTGAGCTGGGCTGGGATTGGTCAGGATAGAGTGAGCTGGGCTGGGATTGGTCAGGATAGAATGAGCTGGGCTGGGATTGGTCAGGATAGAGGGAGCTGGGCTGGGATTGGTCAGGATAGGGTGAGCTGGGCTGGGATTGGTCAGGATAGGGTGAGCTGGGCTGGGATTGGTCAGGATTGGGTGAGCTGGGCTGGGATTGGTCAGGATTGGGTGAGCTGGGCTGGGATTGGTCAGGATTGGGTGAGCTGGGCTGGGATTGGTCAGGATAGGGTGAGCTGGGCTGGGATTGGTCAGGATAGAGTGAGCTGGGCTGGGATTGGTCAGGATAGAGTGAGCTGGGCTGGGATTGGTCAGGATAGAGTGAGCTGGGCTGGGATTGGTCAGGATAGAGTGAGCTGGGCTGGGCCTGGTCAGGATAGGGTGAGCTGGGCTGGGATTGGTCAGAATAGGGTGAGATAGGCTGGGATTGGTCAGGATTGGGTAACCTGGGCTGGGATTGGTCAGGATAGGGTGAGCTGGGCTGGGATTGGTCAGGATTGGGTGAGCTGGGCTGGGATTGGTCAAGATTGGGTGAGCTGGGCTGGGATTGGTCAGGATAGGGTGAGCTGGGATTGGTCAGGATAGGGTGAGCTTGGCTGGGATTGGTCAGGATTGGGTGAGCTGGGCTGGGATTGGTCAGGATTGGGTGGGCTGGGATTGGTCAGGATAGGCTGGGCTGGGATTGGTCAGGATAGGGTGAGCTGGGCTGGGATTGGTCAGGATAGAGGGAGCTGGGCTGGGATTGGTCAGGATTGGGTGGGCTGGGATTGGTCAGGATTGGGTGAGCTGGGCTGGGATTGGTCAGGATAGAGGGAGCTGGGCTGGGATTGGTCAGGATAGAGGGAGCTGGGCTGGGATTGGTCAGGATTGGGTGAGCTGGGCTGGGATTGGTCAGGATAGGGTATGCTGGGCTGGGATTGGTCAGGATAGAATGAGCTGGGCTGGGATTGGTCAGGATAGAGGGAGCTGGGCTGGGATTGGTCAGGATTGGGTGAGCTGGGCTGGGATTGGTCAGGATTGGGTGAGCTGGGATTGGTCAGGATTGGGTGAGCTGGGCTGGGATTGGTCAGGATGGATTGATTGGGGAAATGATTGGAAATCTGGGGATTGATGTTTTGGGGTCACCCCGTCTCTCTGGAGTCATTTCTCGGACCTGGATGGCGAAGCTCGGCTCGTCGGGGTCGCTGTGTCGCAGGAGGTCGTAGGTGGATGTTCCCGGGTAATAATAATAAACCCCATCGAAGGTTTCATAGTGATATTGCCCCCACGTGCGGCAAATGTTCTCTCTGTCAGCTCCAGTGTTGTAGACTGCGGGGTGACAAGACATGAGGAACAGATGAGGAGGACAAGCCACATACATGACGATTGGATGAGATTCTCAGTCACACAAATACCTATCTGACAACGTGATCCCGAGGCGTTATACCGGCCGCAGTCACAGAACTTCTTCTGGATACATTCCCCGCCATTGAAGCATGGAAGCAGCTCTGTGGAGACACAGGACACCAGACATGAGGGGACACCGGACATGAGGGGACACCGGACATGAGGGGACACCGGATATGAGGGGACACCGGACATGAGGGGACACCGGACATGAGGGGACACCGGACATGAGGGGACACCGGGCATGAGGGGACACCGGACATTAGATAACATGAGGGGACACCAGACATGAGGGGACACCGGACATGAGGGGACACCAGACATGAGGGGACACCAGACATGAGGGGACACCAGACATGAGGGGACACCGGACATGAGGGGACACCGGACATTAGATAACATGAGGGGACACCAGACATGAGGGGACACCAGACATGAGGGGACACCGGACATGAGATAACATGAGGGGACACCAGACATGAGGGGACACCGGACATGAGATAACATGAGGGGACACCAGACATGAGGGGACACCAGACATGAGGGGACACCAGACATGAGGGGACACCGGACATAAGGGGACACCAGACATGAGGGGACACCAGACATGAGGGGACACCAGGGGACATGAGGGGACACCGGACATAAGGGGACACCAGACATGAGGGGACACAAGGGGACATGAGAGGACACCGGACATGAGGGGACACCGGACATGAGGGGACACCGGACATGAGGGGACACCGGACATGAGATAACATGAGGGGACACCGGACATGAGGGGACACCAGACATGAGATAACATGAGGGGACACCAGACATGAGGGGACACCAGACATGAGGGGACACCGGACATGAGATAACATGAGGGGACACCAGACATGAGGGGACACCGGACATGAGGGGACACAAGGGGACATGAGGGGACACAAGGGGACATGAGGGGACACCAGACATGAGGGGACACCAGACATGAGGGGACACCAGACATGAGAGGACACCAGACATGAGGGGACGCTGGACAAGAGATAACATGAGGGGACACCAGACATGAGGGGACACCGGACATGAGGGGACACCGGTCATGAGGGGACACCAGACATGAGGGGACACCAGACATGAGGGGACACCAGACATGAGATAACATGAGGGGACACCGGACATGAGGGGACACCACACATGAGGGGACACCAGACATGAGATAACATGAGGGGACCCCAGACATGAGAGGACACCGGACATAAGGGGACACCAGACATGAGGGGACACCAGACATGAGATAACATGAGGGGACACCGGACATGAGGGGACACCACACATGAGGGGACACCAGACATGAGATAACATGAGGGGACCCCAGACATGAGAGGACACCGGACATAAGGGGACACCAGACATGAGGGGACACCAGGCATGAGATAACATGAGGGGACACCGGACATGAGGGGACACCACACATGAGGGGACACCAGACATGAGATAACATGAGGGGACACCGGTCATGAGGGGACACCAGACATGAGGGGACACCAGACATGAGATAACATGAGGGGACACCGGTCATGAGGGGACACCGGTCATGAGGGGACACCGGTCATGAGGGGACACCAGACATGAGGGGATACCGGACATGAGGGGACACCGGACATGAGGGGACACCAGACATGATGGGACACCGGACAATGAGGAAACACCGGACATGAGGGGACATAAGATATGAGAGGACACCGGACACGAGAGGACACCACACATGAGGGGACACCAGACATGAGGGGACCCCAGACATGAGAGGACACCGGACATAAGGGGACACCAGACATGAGATAACATGAGGGGACACCGGACATGAGGGGACACCACACATGAGGGGACACCACACATGAGGGGACCCCAGACATGAGAGGACACCGGACATAAGGGGACACCAGACATGAGATAACATGAGGGGACACCACACATGAGGGGACACCACACATGAGGGCACACCAGACATGAGAGGACACCGGACATGAGGGGACACCAGACATGAGGGGACACCGGTCATGAGGGGACACCAGACATGAGGGGATACCGGACATGAGGGGACACCAGACATGATGGGACACCGGACATGAGGAAACACCGGACATGAGGGGACATAAGATATGAGAGGACACCGGACACGAGAGGACACCAGACATGAGGGCACACCAGACATGAGGGGACACCACACATGAGGGGACACCACACATGAGGGGACACCACACATGAGGGCACACCAGACATGAGATAACATGAGGGGACACCAGACATGAGAGGACACCGGACATGAGGGGACACCGGTCATGAGAGGATACCACACATGAGGGGACACCACACATGAGGGCACACCAGACATGAGGGGACACTGGACATGAGATAACATGAGGGGACACCAGACATGAGGGGACACCGGACATGAGGGGACACCAGACATGAGGGGACACCAGACATGAGGGGACACCAGACATTAGGGGACACTATACATGAGATAACATGAGGGGACACCAGACATGAGAGGACACCGGACATGAGGGGACACCACACATGAGGGGACACCAGAAATTAGATAACATGAGGGGACACCAGACATGAGAGGACACCGGACATGAGGGGACACCGGACATGAGGGGACACCGGACATGAGGGGACACCGGTCATGAGGGGACACCGGACATGAGGGGACACCAGACATGAGGGGACACCAGACATGAGGGGACACCAGACATGAGGGGACACCGGACATGAGGGGACACCGGTCATGAGGGGACACCGGACATGATGGGACACCGGACATGAGGGGACATAAGATATGAGAGGACACCGGACACGAGGGGATGCTTGGCACAAGGGGACATAGGACAGAAACATGAGGGGGAACATGAGGGGACATAAGAACATGAAGGAAACACCGGACATGAGGAAACACCGGACATGAGGGGACATAAGATATGAGGGGACACCAGACATGAGGGGACGCTGGACATGAGGGGACACCAGACATGAGAGGACACCGGACATGAGGGGACACCAGACATGAGGGGACGCTGGACATGAGGGGACACCAGACATGAGAGGACACCGGACATGAGGGGACACCAGACATGAGGGGACACCAGACATGAGGGGACACTATACATGAGATAACATGAGGGGACACCAGACATGAGGGGACACCGGACATGATGGGACACCGGACATGAGGGGACATAAGATATGAGAGGACACCGGACACGAGGGGACGCTTGGCACAAGGGGACATAGGACAGAAACATGAGGGGGAACTCCACCACCAATGGGTTCTCTCTGTTTTTAGCAGAAACAAACTGTTTAGAATAGAGTGCATGCCAGGGGCCGCATTCCTGCTTCTGAGGGCCACATTAGCTTCTTCCTTTATAGGAATACTAATTCTAAACTAGGAATAGAACTTTTTCCATATTTGCTTTCTATTGGATGGTTGAAGTCGGAGAACACCTGGCAGGTGCAGCGCGGTTCCTCAGATGGAGGAATTCATAAATGGTGAAGTGACCCGGAAAGCCGCCTTCGTCTCCCGGGGACGGGGGGTCAGAGGTCTGGGAATTAAACCTTTGAAAAGGCGACTTTCATTAGGGGGAATTGGCGGTAGACGTATCATGTGACTTATTTTATGAGTTTATTAATCAGAAAAGGCCGATGATGGTGCTCAGTGACATTTCCAGAGATGATCCCTCATGTATATTATCTCCACTTTAATAAAGGACGCTGCCTATCCGAAAACTGTACCAGGCTGGGAGGGGGAGGGGAAGAGGACCTGTCTTGTAGCAAGAGACCACATCAGACTCCCCTCTTGTTCTCGCCATTCCTGGGCCTGTTGGTGGGGGAGGGGGGGGCTGTAATCTCTGGGCAGAAGATGCTTCCAATTTATCTTACCACACTTCACCCGCTGTGCTTTCCTCTCCGCCGCCACTCTGTACACTTCTGATTCCTGGAAAGAGAAGAGAGATCATTAGACTTTTCTCCATCTAATCAGCAAGATCTGCAATATTCTTCCTTCTCCGCTGACTGCTAGAGGAAGGAGGCTGTCAGCAACCGTCTGAGGCCCCCCGGGTGAGCCGCCAGAGGACAGGCCCCCTGGGTGAGCCGCCAGAGGACAGGCCCCCCGGGTGAGCCGCAAGAGGACAGACCCCCGGGTGAGCCGCTAGAGGACAGGCCCCAGGGTGAGCAGCCAGAGGACAGGCCCCCGGGTGAGCCGCCAGAGGACAGGCCCCAGGGTGAGCAGCCAGAGGACAGGCCCCCGGGTGAGCCGCCAGAGGACAGGCCCCAGGGTGAGCAGCCAGAGGACAGGCCCCTGGGTGAGCAGCCAGAGGACAGACCCCCGGGTGAGCCACCAGAGTACAGACCCCCGGGTGAGCCACCAGAGGACAGGCCCCAGGGTGAGCCACCAGAGGACAGGCCCCAGGGTGAGCAGCCAGAGGACAGACCCCCGGGTGAGCCACCAGAGGACAGGCCCCAGGGTGAGCAGCCAGAGGACAGGCCCCCGGGTGAGCCGCCAGAGGACAGACCCCCGGGTGAGCCGCCAAAGGACAGGCCCCTGGGTGAGCCGCCAGAGGACAGGCCCCAGGGTGAGCCGCCAGAGGACAGGCCCCCGGGTGAGCCACCAGAGGACAGGCCCCAGGGTGAGCAGCCAGAGGACAGACCCCCGGGTGAGCCACCAGAGGACAGGCCCCAGGGTGAGCAGCCAGAGGACAGGCCCCCGGGTGAGCCGCCAGAGGACAGACCCCCGGGTGAGCCACCAAAGGACAGGCCCCTGGGTGAGCCGCCAGAGGACAGGCCCCAGGGTGAGCCGCCAGAGGACAGGCCCCAGGGTGAGCCGCCAGAGGACAGACCCCCTGGGTGAGCCGCCAGAGGATAGGCCCCTGGGTGAGCAGCCAGAGGACAGGCCCCCGGGTGAGCCACCAGAGGACAGACCCCCGGGTGAGCCACCAAAGGACAGGCCCCAGGGTGAGCCGCCAGAGGACAGGCCCCAGGGTGAGCCGCCAGAGGACAGGCCCCAGGGTGAGCCTCCAGAGGACAGGCCCCAGGGTGAGCCACCAGAGGACAGACCCCCTGGGTGAGCCGCCAGAGGATAGGCCCCTGGGTGAGCCGCCAGAGGACAGGCCCCCGGGTGAGCCACCAGAGGACAGACCCCCGGGTGAGCCGCCAGAGGACAGGCCCCAGGGTGAGCAGCCAGAGGACAGGCCCCCGGGTGAGCCGCCAGAGGACAGGCCCCAGGGTGAGCAGCCAGAGGACAGGCCCCTGGGTGAGCAGCCAGAGGACAGACCCCCCGGGTGAGCCACCAGAGGACAGGCCCCAGGGTGAGCAGCCAGAGGACAGGCCCCCAGGTGAGCAGCCAGAGGACAGGCCCCAGGGTGAGCAGCCAGAGGACAGACCCCCGGGTGAGCCGCCAGAGGACAGACCCCCGGGTGAGCCACCAGAGGACAGGCCCCAGGGTGAGCCGCCAGAGGACAGGCCCCAGGGTGAGCCACCAGAGGACAGACCCCCGGGTGAGCCACCAGAGGACAGGCCCCAGGGTGAGCAGCCAGAGGACAGGCCCCCGGGTGAGCCGCCAGAGGACAGACCCCAGGGTGAGCCACCAAAGGACAGGCCCCTGGGTGAGCCGCCAGAGGACAGGCCCCAGGGTGAGCCGCCAGAGGACAGGCCCCAGGGTGAGCCACCAGAGGACAGACCCCCGGGTGAGCCACCAGAGGACAGGCCCCAGGGTGAGCAGCCAGAGGACAGACCCCAGGGTGAGCCACCAAAGGACAGGCCCCTGGGTGAGCCGCCAGAGGACAGGCCCCCGGGTGAGCCGCCAGAGGACAGACCCCAGGGTGAGCCACCAAAGGACAGGCCCCTGGGTGAGCCGCCAGAGGACAGGCCCCTGGGTGAGCCGCTAGAAGACAGGCCCCCAGGTGAGCTGGCAGAGGAAAGGTCCCCAGTGGGAAGAGGACATGCCTCTGTGTGAGTGGGAAGAGGACAGGCCCCCAAGTAAGTCACCAGAGGACAGGCCCCCAGGTGAGCCAGCAGAAGACAGTCCCCAGGTGAGCTAGAAGAGGACAGGCCTCTGGGTGATTTGCTAGAAGACAGACCCCTGGGTGAGTGGGAAGAGGACAGGCCCCCGGGTGAGCCACTAGAAGACAAGCCCCCGGCTGAGTGGGAAGGGAACAGGCCGTGTGGTGTGCTTCCAGGGGACAGGCCCCCGGGTAAGCTGCCAGAGGACAGGTCCCCAGGGGAACCACAAGAGGACAAGTGACCTTTCAACCCAGTCAGGAAAGGGCATTAGTGGCACACCATAGAACTATATAGGTGGTGTGTATGTGTTGGGGGGGGGGGGGGGGTGAGCCAGCGGCAGGTCACAATTATCCTGCACTTAGGGAGCAGCGGATCCACTTACAGACATGGGAGGAATATTTGGGCGCTGCTCCAGGGTCATTCATAGAGATAAACCATTCCAGAGATAAGAAATGTCAACAAGCTATGTTCTCCGAGTTTTGCCAGCAGGAGCCATAGAGGAGGATGAAAGGTTCACCGGAGGGAAGATGGCAGAGCGCAGCACGCTGGCACCCTGCCCGACTCTAATTGAAAAAGAACTTTCTCCTTTGTTAGACTGCAAACAGATCCAGAGAGTGTCCCCGGGAGGAGAGGATCCGAGTACAGCCCCTGGGGTCATCCCTTTCTTCCACATTATTCCCGGGGAAGGAGAACGATTAGAAACACTGCGGAGCACAACAAACACACAAACACCCCCCTGCTGGGAGTACTCCCATTTCTATGGTGCCACCAACACCCACCAACCAACACCCACCATCCAACACCCACCAACCAACACCTACCTACCAACACCCACCATCCAACACCAACCAACCAACACCTACCAACCAACACCTACCTACCAACACCCACCATCCAACACCAACCAACCAACACCCACCAACCAACACCTACCATCCAACACCCACCAACCAACACCTACCATCCAACACCTACCATCCAACACCCACCAACCAACACCTACCATCCAACACCCACCAACCAACACCTACCATCCAACACCCACCAACCAACACCTACCATCCAACACCCACCAACCAACACCTACCATCCAACACCCACCATCCAACACCAACCAACCAACACCAACCAACCAACACCTACCAACCAACACCTACCTACCAACACCTACCATCCAACACCTACCATCCAACACCTACCATCCAACACCTACCATCCAACACCTACCAACCAACCAACACCTACCTACCAACACCCACCAACCAACACCTACCTACCAACACCCACCAACCAACACCTACCTACCAACACTCACCATCCAACACCTACCTACCAACACCCACCAACCAACACCTACCATCCAACACCTACCATCCAACACCTACCATCCAACACCCACCAACCAACCAACACCTACCTACCAACACCCACCAACCAACACCTACCTACCAACACCCACCAACCAACACCTACCTACCAACACTCACCATCCAACACCTACCTACCAACACCCACCAACCAACACCTACCATCCAACACCTACCATCCAACACCTACCATCCAACACCCACCAACCAACCAACACCTACCTACCAACACCCACCAACCAACACCTACCTACCAACACCCACCATCCAACACCAACCAACCAACACCAACCAACCAACACCTACCAATCAACACCAACCAATCAACACCCACCAACCAACACCAACCAATCAACACCCACTATCCAACACCCACCAACCAACACCTACCTACCAACACCCACCATCCAACACCAACCAACCAACACCAACCAACCAACACCAACCAATCAACACCCACCAACCAACACCAACCAATCAACACCCACTATCCAACACCCACCAACCAACACCTACCTACCAACACCCACCATCCAACACCAACCAACCAACACCAACCAACCAACACCAACCAATCAACACCCACCAACCAACACCAACCAATCAACACCAACCAACCAACACCTACCATCCAACACCAACCAACCAACACCAACCAATCAACACCCACCAACCAACACCAACCAATCAACACCCACTATCCAACACCCACCAACCAACACCTACCTACCAACACCCACCATCCAACACCAACCAACCAACACCAACCAACCAACACCAACCAATCAACACCCACCAACCAACACCCACCATCCAACACCTACCTACCAACACCCACCAACCAACACCTACCTACCAACACCCACCATCCAACACCAACCAACCAACACCAACCAACCAACACCAACCAATCAACACCAACCAACCAACACCAACCAATCAACACCCACCAACCAACACCAACCAACCAACACCTACCATCCAACACCCACCAACCAACACCTACCTACCAACACCCACCAACCAACACCTACCTACCAACACCCACCAACCAACACCTACCTACCAACACCCACCATCCAACACCAACCAACCAACACCAACCAACCAACACCTACCATCCAACACCCACCAACCAACACCTACCAATCAACACCCACTATCCAACACCCACCAACCAAAACCAACCAACCAACACCTACCATCCAACACCCACCAACCAACACCTACCATCCAACACCTACCTACCAACACCCACCAACCAACACCTACCTACCAACACCCACCAACCAACACCTACCATCCAACACCTACCAGCCAACACCCACCAACCAACACCTACCATCCAACACCCACCAACCAACACCAACCAACCAACACCTACCATCCAACACCCACCAACCAACACCTACCATCCAACACCTACCATCCAACACCAACCAACCAACACCAACCAACCAACACCTACCATCCAACACCCACCAACCAACACCTACCATCCAACACCTACCTACCAACACCCACCAACCAACACCTACCATCCAACACCTACCTACCAACACCCACCAACCAACACCTACCACCCAACACCCACCATCCAACACCCACCAACCAACACCTACCATCCAACACCTACCATCCAACACCCACCAACCAACACCTACCATCCAACACCAACCAACCAACACCAACCAACCAACACCTACCATCCAACACCCACCAACCAACACCTACCATCCAACACCTACCTACCAACACCCACCAACCAACACCTACCATCCAACACCTACCTACCAACACCCACCAACCAACACCTACCATCCAACACCTACCATCCAACACCTACCTACCAACACCCACCAACCAACACCTACCATCCAACACCTACCTACCAACACCCACCAACCAACACCTACCACCCACCATCCAACACCCACCAACCAACACCTACCACCCAACACCCACCATCCAACACCTACCATCCAACACCCACCAACCAACACCTGTCACCCAACACCCACCATCCAACACCTACCATCCAACACCTACCATCCAACACCTACCATCCAACACCCACCAACCAACACCTACCATCCAACACCCACCATCCAACACCCACCATCCAACACCCACCAACCAACACCTACCATCCAACACCCACCAACCAACACCTACCATCCAACACCTACCAATCAACACCTACCATCCAACACCTACCATCCAACACCCACCATCCAACACCTACCATCCAACACCTACCAATCAACACCCACTATCCAACACCTACCAACCAACACCTACCAACCAACACCTGTCATCCAACACCTACCATCCAACACCTACCATCCAACACCCACCAACCAACACCTACCATCCAACACCCACCAACCAACACCCACCATCCAACACCCACCAACCAACACCCACCAACCAACACCCACCAACCAACACCTACCAACCAACACCCACCAATCAACACCTACCATCCAACTCCCACCAACCAACACCTACCATCCAACACCCACCAACCAACACCCACCATCCAACACCCACCAACCAACACCCACCAACCAACACCTACCATCCAACACCCACCATCCAACACCCACCATCCAACACCCACCAACCAACACCAACCAACCAACACCTACCATCCAACACCCACCAACCAACACCTACCATCCAACACCTACCAATCAACACCTACCATCCAACACCTACCATCCAACACCCACCATCCAACACCTACCATCCAACACCTACCAATCAACACCCACTATCCAACACCTACCAACCAACACCTACCAACCAACACCTACCAACCAACACCTGTCATCCAACACCTACCATCCAACACCTACCATCCAACACCCACCAACCAACACCTACCATCCAACTCCCACCAACCAACACCTACCATCCAACACCCACCAACCAACACCCACCATCCAACACCCACCAACCAACACCTACCATCCAACACCCACCAACCAACACCCACCAACCAACACCTACCAACCAACACCCACCAATCAACACCTACCATCCAACACCTGTCATCCAACACCCACCATCCAACACCTACCATCCAACACCTACCATCCAACACCCACCATCCAACACCTACCATCCAACACCCACCAACCAACACCTACCATCCAACACCCACCATCCAACACCTACCATCCAACACCTACCAATCAACACCCACTATCCAACACCTACCAACCAACACCTACCAACCAACACCTGTCATCCAACACCTACCATCCAACACCTACCATCCAACACCTACCATCCAACACCTACCATCCAACTCCCACCAACCAACACCTACCATCCAACACCCACCAACCAACACCCACCATCCAACACCCACCAACCAACACCTACCATCCAACACCCACCATCCAACACCTACCATCCAACACCTACCAACCAACACCCACCAACCAACACCTACCATCCAACACCTACCATCCAACACCCACCAACCAAAACCTACCATCCAACACCTACCATCCAACACCCACCATCCAACACCTACCATCCAACACCTACCATCCAACACCTACCAACCAACACCTACCATCCAACACCTACCAACCAACACCTACCAACCAACACCCACCAATCAACACCTACCATCCAACACCTGTCATCCAACACCCACCATCCAACACCTACCATCCAAAACCCACCATCCAACACCTACCATCCAACACCCACCAACCAACACCAACCAACCAACACCCACCATCCAACACCTACCATCCAACACCTACCATCCAACACCCACCAACCAACACCTGTCATCCAACACCCACCATCCAACACCCACCATCCAACACCTACCATCCAACACCTACCACCCAACACCTACCATCCAAAACCCACCAACCAACACCCACCAACCAACACCCACCATCCAACACCTACCATCCAACACCCACCATCCAACACCCACCATCCAACACCTATTAATCAACACCCACCATCCAACACCCACCATCCAACACTTACCAATCAACACCTACCATCCAACACCTACCAACCAACACCTACTAACCAACACCCACCATCCAACACCTACCATCCAACACCTACCAATCAACACCTACCAATCAACACCTACCTTCCAACACCTACCAATCAACACCCACTATCCAACACCCACCATCCAACACTTACCATCCAACACCCATTATCCAACACCTACCAACCAACACCTACCAACCAACACCTGTCATCCAACACCCACCATCCAACACCTACCAATCAACACCTACCTTCCAACACCTACCGTCCAACACCTACCAATCAACACCCACCATCCAACACCCACCATCCAACACTTACCAATCAACACCTACCATCCAACACCTACCAACCAACACCTACTAACCAACACCCACCATCCAACACCTACCATCCAACACCTACCAATCAACACCTACCAATCAACACCTACCTTCCAACACCTACCAATCAACACCCACCATCCAACACCCATTATCCAACACCTACCAACCAACACCTACCAACCAACACCTGTCATCCAACACCCACCATCCAACACTTACCAATCAACACCTACCATCCAACACCTACCAATCAACACCCACTATCCAACACCTACCAACCAACACCTACCAACCAACACCTGTCATCCAACACCTACCATCCAACACCTACCATCCAACACCCACCAACCAACACCTACCATCCAACTCCCACCAACCAACACCTACCATCCAACACCCACCAACCAACACCCACCATCCAACACCCACCAACCAACACCTACCATCCAACACCCACCATCCAACACCTACCAACCAACACCTACCAACCAACACCCACCAATCAACACCTACCATCCAACACCTGTCATCCAACACCTACTATCCAACACCTACCATCCAACACCTACCATCCAACACCCACCAATCAACACCTACCACCCAACACCTACAATTCAACACCTACCATCCAACACCTACCATCCAACACCTACCATCCAACACCTACCATCCAACACCTACCAATCAACACCCACTATCCAACACCTACCATCCAACAACTACCATCCAACACCCACCAACCAACACCTACCATCCAACAACTACCATCCAACACCCACCATCCAACACCTACCATCCAACAACTACCATCCAACACCCACCAACCAACACCCACCAACCAACACCCACCAACCAACACCTACCATCCAACAACTACCATCTAACACCCACCATCCAGCACCCACCATCCAATTTTCTTTATTAAAAGTCTTGCAATCAATAAGCATAAAATCTCAATATATAAATATATACATATTTACATAAATTAAAATAAATATAGCAAATCTGCTCTCAAACAAAAAAGACTTTACAGCAAAAACATAAATCCTATTACAACTCACACCACTACACCAGACATCAAACTTGTGATTATGCATGCAGCCCTTCTTTAAAAAGAAGATACTAACCAACAAAAGCTAAGGGAGTGAAAGAAACAGAAACAGAAAAGAGCTCCTCACCCAGAGATGGGCAGTTCACCAAAGGCAGGTCTGATATTCCTCCATGCCCTTATCCAGACTGCCCGAGGCTCCCTGCCCTTCTCAAGACCCCAAATTTTCCCAACCTCACCCAGAATATCGTGCACCACCACCTCAACAGAGAGGACTTTCTTCCGCAGGGTAATCTGGCACCGTGCATTCCATGTGAAGTAACGGACAACTATACGAACTAAAAACAGTGTATTGAAATCAAAATCCCAGCGAGTCGGGAATGCCCCATACACCCACTCCGCATAACTCATGCAATAGAAAAAGGGGATGCCTAGAGCCCTCCCCACCCTTTTATACACCTCTATGTTAAAGGGACACTGCAGCAAAAAGTGGTCCATAGACTCCACTTCACCAACACACTCCGCTCTAGGACAATCCCGATCATCCACAGGGCGATGCTTCAAGTTTCCTCTCACATAGAGCCTTCCATGGAAAGCGAGCCAGGCTTGATCCCTAAACTTCAAGGGGATTCTTTCTAAAAGATTAAACGCAACCCCTCCCTCATTACAGAGCCTGGGAAATCCCTTAAAGCGGGGGTCCACCCTAAAGTGGACCTTCCGCTCATTGGAATCCTCCCCCCTCCGGCGCCACAATTGGCACCTTTCAGGGGGGAGGGGGGTGCAGGTACCTGTACAGTACAGGTATCTGCACCCACTTCCGGCATAGCTATCTGCGGAAAGGGGTGTAGATTCTGCAGATCCGAAAGTCTTTCCGAAAGTCCCCCGCTGCCTGCTGGGAAACACACGGATCCCAGAGACAGCGGGACCATCCTTATTGCGCAGCGTGACTCGCGCATGCGCAGTAGGGAACCGGGAAATGAAGCCGAAAGGCTCCACTTCCTGATTTCCATACCCAAGATGGCGGCGGCAGCACCCGAGAGACGATCGAGAGATCGGCTTCGGGTGCCGACATCGCGGGCACGCTGGACAGGTAAGTGTCATTATTTTAAAAGTCAGCAGCTGCAGTTTTTGTAGCTGCTGGCTTTTAAAAAAAAAAAAAAAACGGCGGAACTCCCGGCGGACTCCCGCTTTAAGGCCAGTGACACACTGAAAGCAGAGCTCAAAATCCTCTTCTGCAGAAGCTTCCTGGGGAGGGACTTGATATCCTCCACTGTCACCTGCCACTGCCGAAGTATTTTCAGACACGGGGCAACATAAGCCGGGAGCTTGCCATGTCGGACTCTCAGACTTTTCACTGTCCCGCCATCTTCCCAGCATCGCAGAAAAGGCCTAAAACAAGATTGAAAAATACCCACCCATCCCGGCGGGTTGTCTGCTACCATGTTACCAAAATGGTAGCAGAGAAAAGAAAACTATCCAACACCTACCATCCAAAAACCACCATCTAACACCCACCATCCAGCACCAACCACCCAACACCTACCACCCAACACCTACCACCCAACACGTACCAACCAACACCCACCAAGCAACACCTGTCATCCAACACCCACCAATCAACACCTACCGTCCAACACCTACCGGCCAACACCTACCATCCAACACCTACCATCCAACACCTACCATCCAACACCCACCATCCAACATCCACCATCCAACACCCACCATCCAACACCCACCAACCAACACCCACCAATCCACACCCACCAATCAACACCCCCCAATCAACACCTACCAATCAACACCCACCATCCAACACCCACCATCCAACACCTACCATCCAAAAACCACCATCTAACACCCACCATCCAGCACCAACCACCCAACACCTACCACCCAACACCTACCACCCAACACCCAACACCCACCAATCAACACCTACCACCCAACACCTACCACCCAACACGTACCAACCAACACCCACCAAGCAACACCTGTCATCCAACACCCACCAATCAACACCTACCGTCCAACACCTACCATCCAACACCTACCGTCCAACACCTACCATCCAACACCCACCAACCAACACCCACCAATCAACACCCACCAATCAACACCCACCAATCAACACCTACCAATCAACACCTACCAATCAACACCCACCAATCAACACCCACCAATCAACACCTACCAATCAACACCTACCAATCAACACCCACCAATCAACACCTACCAATCAACACCCACCAATCAACACCCACCAATCAACACCTACCAATCAACACCTACCAATCAACACCTACCAATCAACACCTACCAATCAACACCCACCAATCAACACCTACCATCCAACACTTACCATCCAACACCCACCAACCAACACCCACCAACCAACACCCACCAATCAACACCCACCAACCAACACCTACCATCCAAAAAACACCATCTAACACCCACCATCCAGCACCAACCAAAACTCATCAATCACTAAAGTGCTTTGTCTGAGACGATTATCTGGAGAGTGGACCAGGTAGAAATGACTGGAGGTGTCATGGAAGATTATCTGGGGGAAGGATCAGGTAGCGGTTACTGGAGGTGTCATGGAAGATTATCTGGGGGAAGGTAGAGGTGACTGGAGGCGGCGGCACATCAGCCTCTCTATAGTCAGTATGTGTTCGGGTGATTCCGGAATATGACAGTTGGATGAAATCTGCCCGGATCTCTTCACTCTCCTGGCTTTGTATGACAGAATTTCTAGTTCCCAGACTGACCACATATATCAGAAGTCAATCTTTCTCGGGGTGAAAACATTGCTTAGAACGTCTCACAACAGTCCCTTACAAGGAAGAAGAGAAGGAATCTGGGAAATGGCCACCTACTGGATTGAAGCCCCTCTAGTGCTCATTAGAAGATCTAACCTCACTTCTTTTCCATTTGGAGCAACTCCATATCAAACAACCAGTCCGGAGTCTTCAGCAGGGATCTACCAGTCAGATTTCCACCAGCTAAAGGAAGCACGGCAGGAACATCCCTGAATTACCCATCAGGAATGACCTTCCCAGGGGCCACAAGATAGGGGACTTACTGGAGGGGGCTGTATTATCCCAGATTGAGGAATCTGTGGGCTTATTGGTATGGGGAGGTTGTATTATCCTGGACTGAGGAATACATGGAATTATTGACATAAGGGAGGTTGTATTATCCTAGACTGAGGAATACATGGAATTATTGGTATGGGGAGGTTGTATTATCCCAGGTTGAGGAATACATGGAATTATTGGGGTGAGGGAGGTTGTATTATCCTAGACTGAGGAATACATGGAATTATTGGGGTGAGGGAGGTTGTATTATCCCAGGTTGAGGAATACATGGAATTATTGGGGTGAGGGAGGTTGTATTATCCTAGATTGAGGAATACATGGAATTATTGGGGTGAGGGAGGTTGTATTATCCTGGACTGAGGAATACATGGAATTATTGGGATGATGGAGGTTGTATTATCCCTGGTTGAGGAATACATGGAATTATTGGGGTGAGGGAGGTTGTATTATCCTAGACTGAGGAATACATGGAATTATTGGGATGAGGGAGGTTGTATTATCCCAGGTTGAGGAATACATGGAATTATTGGGGTGAGGGAGGTTGTATTATCCCAGGTTGAGGAATACATGGAATTATTGGGATAAGGGAGGTTGTATTATCCCAGGTTGAGGAATACATGGAATTATTGGGATAAGGGAGGTTGTATTATCCTAGACTGAGGAATACATGGAATTATTGGGATGAGGGAGGTTGTATTATCCCAGGTTGAGGAATACATGGAATTATTGGGATGAGGGAGGTTGTATTATCCCAGGTTGAGGAATACATGGAATTATTGGGGTGAGGGAGGTTGTATTATCCCAGGTTGAGGAATACATGGAATTATTGGGATAAGGGAGGTTGTATTATCCCAGGTTGAGGAATACATGGAATTATTGGGATAAGGGAGGTTGTATTATCCCAGGTTGAGGAATACATGGAATTATTGGGGTGAGGGAGGTTGTATTATCCTGGACTGAGGAATACATGGAATTATTGGGATAAGGGAGGTTGTATTATCCCAGGTTGAGGAATACATGGAATTATTGGGGTGAGGGAGGTTGTATTATCCTGGACTGAGGAATACATGGAATTATTGGGATAAGGGAGGTTGTATTATCCCTGGTTGAGGAATACATGGAATTATTGGTATGGGGAGGTTGTATTATCCCTGGTTGAGGAATACATGGAATTATTGGGGTGAGGGAGGTTGTATTATCCCAGGTTGAGGAATGCATGGAATTATTGGGGTGAGGGAGGTTGTATTATCCCAGGTTGAGGAATACATGGAATTATTGGGATGATGGAGGTTGTATTATCCCAGGTTGAGGAATGCATGGAATTATTGGGGTGAGGGAGGTTGTATTATCCTAGACTGAGGAATACATGGAATTATTGGGGTGATGGAGGTTGTATTATCCTAGACTGAGGAATACATGGCGTTGTGGGAAATCCATGGGTTCAGAGACCTTTTCCTGGCACTCTACAAGGCAGATTTGTGTTTGCTGGGAATCGGAGCGTCGAGGTGAGGCGGCGGAGCTTGTTGAACATGAAATGATAGCAGCAGAGATTGCAGCTGTCATTCCCCTCGGCTGCTATTACCGGCTTGGCGTGGGAGAGCCCGGTGTCCGGCTGAGGCCGCGCTCTGTAATGTATAGATTTGGTGTCACCTCCCTCTGTGGATCTCCTTACCTGAGCTCCTTGGGATGTGGGATCCACTTTCTGAAGGACGGCTCGGCTGTTGTTCCTGGGAAGAAGAGAACAAGGCTCAGTCTGTTCTGTGCAGGTAATCCGCACCCATCGCCGCTCATGCAGAACACATACTATGCCAGGCTCAGGAATGTCATTTATACTCCGGAGAAAGAAGGAATGTCACTATACGGGACCATATCCAGTCCATAGAGCTCCACCAGGACCATCTACTAAGGACCCCAGAGAATGAATGTCACTATACGGGACCATATCCAGTCCATAGAGCTCCACCAGGACCATCTACTAAGGACCCCAGAGAAGGAATGTCACTATACGGGACCATACCCAGTCCATAGAGCTCCACCAGGACCATCTACTAAGGACCCCAGAGAAGGAATGTCACTATACGGGGACCATACCCAGTCCATAGAGCTCCACCAGGACCATCTACTAAGGACCCCAGAGAAGGAATGTCACTATACGGGGACCATATCCAGTCCATAGAGCTCCACCAGGACCATCTACTAAGGACCCCAGAGAAGGAATGTCACTATACGGGACCATACCCAGTCCATAGAGCTCCACCAGGACCATCTACTAAGGACCCCAGAGAATGAATGCCACTATACGGGGACCATACCCAGTCCATAGAGCTCCACCAGGACCATCTACTAAGGACCCCAGAGAAGGAATGTCACTATACGGGGACCATATCCAGTCCATAGAGCTCCACCAGGACCATCTACTAAGGACCCCAGAGAAGGAATGTCACTATACGGGGACCATACCCAGTCCATAGAGCTCCACCAGGACCATCTACTAAGGACCCCAGAGAAGGAATGTCACTATACGGGGACCATATCCAGTCCATAGAGCTCCACCAGGACCATCTACTAAGGACCCCAGAGAAGGAATGTCACTATACGGGACCATACCCAGTCCATAGAGCTCCACCAGGACTGAGAACTATAGACTCTGGGGAACGCTGGTCGGAAGGTTCTCCTCTCTATGTCAGGTGGGATTTCTGTCTATGCAAATCAATGATTTCACCTCAATTATCTGACCAATCACAATCAATACTGCAGATGGCAGGAAATCCCTCATGCATATTTGCAAAGACAGGCGGAGAGGTGGGTGTGCAGTAACCCATAGCAATTTCACCTGAACAGAGCAATAACAGCCAATGAAAGAGAAGTTCTGGTGCTGAGGGATGGTGAACTCGGCAGATTGATGATTAATGGGGATGAATTGGTCATCGATCTTCTTATATTCCCTTCCCCCTAATCATTTATCTGTAGGATGTCACCATACACTATAAAGAAAGATCTCGGTCTCAGAGAGAAAGAAGAAGCCCGGGGTAACGGGGTGCCGGGGTGACGGGGTGACGGGGTGACGGGGTGACGGGGTGACGTTTTCTGCATGAGGAGTCAGGGATGAGGAGGACTCACCTGTGTGCAGGAACACTGGAAGAGGGACGAGGATCCTGAGAGAGGAAATCTGGAAGAGAAATGAATATTCAGCAATCAGCGGAGATATCCGTCCCTCGGGCACACAGCTCACACTTCACTCACCTGTTCTGACCCGATTACCAGGAATCACCAGGATAAGGAGCAGGACGAGGACGGGGATGTCCATCCCTTCTGAGTCTGCCTGACCTGAACTGTGAGGCTCCAGCAGAGAGGACAGCTAGAGATCTCAGGTGGGAGAGGAGGACGCCCCCTGAGCCGACACCGCCGGCGGCTTCCATTACACCGCAAGGCTCCGGTTACAGCCAATCCCCACCCAAGCTTTCTTCTACTTAATGAAAAGCCGGAGGAGGTGCTGAAGAGGGACTGTCTACCCCTCACCATGGGACATCCCTCACCTGAAGAGGGACTGTCTACCCCCTCACCATGGGACGTCACTCACCTGAAGAGGGACTGTCTACCCCCTCACCATGGGACGTCACTCACCTGAAGAGGGACTGTCTACCCCTCACCATGGGACATCCCTCACCTGAAGAGGGACTGTCTACCCCTCACCATGGGACATCACTCACCTGAAGAGGGACTGTCTACCCCTCACCATGGGACATCCCTCACCTGAAGAGGGACTGTCTACCCCCTCACCATGGGACATCACTCACCTGAAGAGGGACTGTCTACCCCCTCACCATGGGACATCCCTCACCTGAAGAGGGACTGTCTACCCCTCACCATGGGACATCACTCACCTGAAGAGGGACTGTCTACCCCTTCACCATGGGACATCACTCACCTGAAGAGGGACTGTCTACCCCTCACCATGGGACGTCACTCACCTGAAGAGGGACTGTCTACCCCCTCACCATGGGACATCCCTCACCTGAAGAGGGACTGTCTACCCCTCACCATGGGACGTCACTCACCTGAAGAGGGACTGTCTACCCCTCACCATGGGACATCACTCACCTGAAGAGGGACTGTCTACCCCCTCACCATGGGACATCCCTCACCTGAAGAGGGACTGTCTACCCCTCACCATAGGACGTCCCTCACCTGAAGAGGGACTGTCTACCCCTCACCATGGGACATCACTCACCTGAAGAGGGACTGTCTACCCCTCACCATGGGACATCACTCACCTGAAGAGGGACTGTCTACCCCTCACCATGGGACATCCCTCACCTGAAGAGGGACTGTCTACCCCCTCACCATGGGACATCCCTCACCTGAAGAGGGACTGTCTACCCCTCACCATGGGACATCCCTCACCTGAAGAGGGACTGTCTACCCCCTCACCATGGGACATCACTCACCTGAAGAGGGACTGTCTACCCCTCACCATGGGACATCCCTCACCTGAAGAGGGACTGTCTACCCCCTCACCATGGGACATCACTCACCTGAAGAGGGACTGTCTACCCCCTCACCATGGGACATCACTCACCTGAAGAGGGACTGTCTACCCCCTCACCATGGGACATCCCTCACCTGAAGAGGGACTGTCTACCCCTCACCATGGGACATCCCTCACCTGAAGAGGGACTGTCTACCTCCTCACCATGGGACATCCCTCACCTGAAGAGGGACTGTCTACCCCTCACCATGGGACGTCACTCACCTGAAGAGGGACTGTCTACCCCCTCACCATGGGACGTCACTCACCTGAAGAGGGACTGTCTACCCCTCACCATGGGACATCACTCACCTGAAGAGGGACTGTCTACCCCGTCACCATGGGACATCCCTCACCTGAAGAGGGACTGTCTACCCCTCACCATGGGACGTCACTCACCTGAAGAGGGACTGTCTACCCCTCACCATGGGACATCACTCACCTGAAGAGGGACTGTCTACCCCCTCACCATGGGACGTCACTCACCTGAAGAGGGACTGTCTACCCCCTCACCATGGGACGTCACTCACCTGAAGAGGGACTGTCTACCCCCTCACCATGGGACGTCACTCACCTGAAGAGGGACTGTCTACCCCTCACCATGGGACATCCCTCACCTGAAGAGGGACTGTCTACCCCCTCACCATGGGACATCCCTCACCTGAAGAGGGACTGTCTACCCCCTCACCATGGGACTTCACTCACCTGAAGAGGGACTGTCTACCCCCTCACCATGGGACGTCACTCACCTGAAGAGGGACTGTCTACCCCCTCACCATGGGACGTCACTCACCTGAAGAGGGACTGTCTACCCCCTCACCATGGGACATCACTCACCTGAAGAGGGACTGTCTACCCCCTCACCATGGGACATCCCTAACCTGAAGAGGGACTGTCTACCCCCTCACCATGGGACATCCCTCACCTGAGGAGGGACTGTCTACCCCCTCACCATGGGACATCCCTCACCTGAAGAGGGACTGTCTACCCCCTCACCATGGGACATCACTCACCTGAAGAGGAACTGTCTACCCCTCACCATGGGACATCACTCACCTGAAGAGGGACTGTCTACCCCCTCACCATGGGACATCCCTCACCTGAAGAGGGACTGTCTACCCCCTCACCATGGGACGTCACTCACCCGAAGAGGGACTGTCTACCCCTCACCATGGGACATCCCTCACCTGAAGAGGGACTGTCTACCCCCTCACCATGGGACGTCACTCACCCGAAGAGGGACTGTCTACCCCTCACCATGGGACATCACTCACCTGAAGAGGGACTGTCTACCCCCTCACCATGGGACATCCCTCACCTGAAGAGGGACTGTCTACCCCCTCACCATGGGACTTCACTCACCTGAAGAGGGACTGTCTACCCCCTCACCATGGGACGTCACTCACCTGAAGAGGGACTGTCTACCCCCTCACCATGGGACGTCACTCACCTGAAGAGGGACTGTCTACCCCCTCACCATGGGACATCACTCACCTGAAGAGGGACTGTCTACCCCCTCACCATGGGACATCCCTAACCTGAAGAGGGACTGTCTACCCCCTCACCATGGGACATCCCTCACCTGAGGAGGGACTGTCTACCCCCTCACCATGGGACATCCCTCACCTGAAGAGGGACTGTCTACCCCCTCACCATGGGACATCACTCACCTGAAGAGGAACTGTCTACCCCTCACCATGGGACATCACTCACCTGAAGAGGGACTGTCTACCCCCTCACCATGGGACATCCCTCACCTGAAGAGGGACTGTCTACCCCCTCACCATGGGACGTCACTCACCCGAAGAGGGACTGTCTACCCCGTCACCATGGGACGTCACTCACCTGAAGAGGGACTGTCTACCCCTCACCATGGGACATCCCTCACCTGAAGAGGGACTGTCTACCCCCTCACCATGGGACGTCACTCACCTGAAGAGGGACTGTCTACCCCTCACCATGGGACATCCCTCACCTGAAGAGGGACTGTCTACCCCCTCACCATGGGACATCCCTCACCTGAAGAGGGACTGTCTACCCCCTCACCATGGGACGTCACTCACCTGAAGAGGGACTGTCTACCCCTCACCATGGGACATCCCTAACCTGAAGAGGGACTGTCTACCCCCTCACCATGGGACATCCCTCACCTGAGGAGGGACTGTCTACCCCCTCACCATGGGACATCCCTCACCTGAAGAGGGACTGTCTACCCCCTCACCATGGGACATCCCTCACCTGAAGAGGGACTGTCTACCCCCTCACCATGGGACATCCCTCACCTGAGGAGGGACTGTCTACCCCCTCACCATGGGACATCCCTCACCTGAAGAGGGACTGTCTACCCCTCACCATGGGACATCACTCACCTGAAGAGGAACTGTCTACCCCTCACCATGGGACGTCACTCACCTGAAGAGGGACTGTCTACCCCTTCACCATGGGACGTCACTCACCTGAAGAGGGACTGTCTACCCCCTCACCATGGGACATCCCTCACCTGAAGAGGGACTGTCTACCCCTTCACCATGGGACGTCACTCACCTGAAGAGGGACTGTCTACCCCCTCACCATGGGACGTCACTCACCTGAAGAGGGACTGTCTACCCCGTCACCATGGGACATCCCTCACCTGAAGAGGGACTGTCTACCCCCTCACCATGGGACATCCCTCACCTGAAGAGGGACTGTCTACCCCCTCACCATGGGACATCCCTCACCTGAAGAGGGACTGTCTACCCCCTCACAATGGGACATCCCTCACCTGAAGAGGGACTGTCTACCCCTCACCATGGGACATCCCTCACCTGAAGAGGGACTGTCTACCCCCTCACCATGGGACGTCACTCACCTGAAGAGGGACTGTCTACCCCCTCACCATGGGACATCACTCACCTGAAGAGGGACTGTCTACCCCCTCACCATGGGACATCCCTCACCTGAAGAGGGACTGTCTACCCCCTCACCATGGGACATCCCTCACCTGAAGAGGGACTGTCTATCCCCTCACCATGGGACATCACTCACCTGAAGAGGGACTGTCTACCTCCTCACCATGGGACGTCACTCACCTGAAGAGGGACTGTCTACCTCCTCACCATGGGACGTCACTCACCTGAAGAGGGACTGTCTACCCCTCACCATGGGACGTCCCTCACCTGAAGAGGGACTGTCTACCCCGTCACCATGGGACATCCCTCACCTGAAGAGGGACTGTCTACCCCCTCACCATGGGACATCACTCACCTGAAGAGGGACTGTCTATCCCCTCACCATGGGACGTCACTCACCTGAAGAGGGACTGTCTACCTCCTCACCATGGGACGTCACTCACCTGAAGAGGGACTGTCTAACCCTCACCATGGGACATCACTCACCTGAAGAGGGACTGTCTACCTCCTCACCATGGGACATCCCTCACCTGAAGAGGGACTGTCTACCCCCTCACCATGGGACATCACTCACCTGAAGAGGGACTGTCTACCCCTCACCATGGGACATCCCTCACCTGAAGAGGGAATGTCTACCCCCTCACCATGGGACATCACTCACCTAAGGAGGGACTGTCTACCCCCTCACCATGGGACGTCACTCACCTGAATAGGGACTGTCTACCCCCTCACCATGGGACATCACTCACCTAAGGAGGGACTGTCTACCCCCTCACCATGGGACGTCACTCACCTGAAGAGGGACTGTCTACCCCGTCACCATGGGACATCCCTCACCTGAAGAGGGACTGTCTACCCCCTCACCATGGGACATCACTCACCTGAAGAGGGACTGTCTACCCCCTCACCATGGGACATCCCTCACCTGAAGAGGGACTGTCTATCCCCTCACCATGGGACATCACTCACCTGAAGAGGGGCTGTCTACCCCTCACCATGGGACGTCACTCACCTGAAGAGGGACTGTCTACCCCCTCACCATGGGACATCACTCACCTGAAGAGGGACTGTCTACCTCCTCACCATGGGACGTCACTCACCTGAAGAAGGACTGTCTACCCCTCACCATGGGACGTCACTCACCTGAAGAGGGACTGTCTACCCCCTCACCATGGGACGTCCCTCACCTGAAGAGGGACCGTCTACCCCTCACTAGTGATGGACGAACTTCCGACGGGACGTTTCGCGAACGCGGCCGATAGTTCGCGAACCGTAACGTTCGCGGCGGGCCCCATTGACTTCAATGGGAGGCGAACTTTGCAAACCTACAGGTCAAATTTGCAGCCACAAAATAATTACTAGCTGTGCAAACATAGTCCCACCACATGGCCAATGACATAACACATGTATGAGGTGAATCTGGGATCGACAACTACAAGCATTCTTTTTTTATATGTGAAATTGTGACAATTCAGGACTGTGGAGCGCATGAAGGCAATGGAGGAGAGGGAAGGTCAGGGTAGGCAAAGAAGAGGGTGCAGGAGATGATCACCAGCAACGTGACATACAGCAATGACACCTGCACCGTGATATACCAGTCCTTAAGGATTAGCAGACTGTACCTCACTCAACCCTATATACTGTAGTACACTATACCTTACCAGTCCTTATAAGGACCTTTGTGGAACAAGTAGGTTTGTGAATGATTAGCAGACTGTACCTCAGTCCTTATACTGATAAAGGACTACTGCAGCAGAAGGGCAGCAGTCAAGTATAATATTCTTTCTATATTTGGAAGAAAGAATATTATACGTGTACAAGCCTATTACCGTACCACTGATACCAGTCCTGAAAAGAACCTTTGTGGACCTAATAGTAACAGCTACTGATTAAACTGACCCTCACTGCCTCACACACAGCTTCCTACCTGTCCCTATATAAACTGACAAAACAGAGGCTGCTGGAACAATAATTGAAATAGCACTTTTGTGGACCTGATAGTAACAGCTAATGATTAAACTGACTGTCCCTGCAGCACACAGCATCCTGTCCCTCTCTCTACACTGACAAAAGACAGGCTGTTACAACAATAAGTAGCACAGCAGTGCCTCAAACCTATATCCTGAACTACACCTATACCATGATACCAGTCCTGAAAAGAACTTTTGTGTACCAAATAGCTAGCGATTTGGGTCACTGAAGTCTCTCCCTGCTCCACACAGCAACCTCTCCCTATAGTGACAGAAGAAAGAATGTAAAATGGCCGCCGGATCGGATGTATTTATAAGTTAGGAGGAATGTCCAAGTGTCCATGTGCTGTAATGTCTCAATTGGCTGTCCTGTACCCCATGATGGATGTGTCATCATAGGTCAAAGTTCTTTTACACAGTAAACACGGAAGTCCGCCGGGCGAACGGCGGCAATAGTCCGCCGATCGGGCGGGCGGCGAACAGCCGAAATTCGCAGCGAAACAACCGCCGGGCGAACCGTTCGGCCATCCCTACCCCTCACCATGGGGCACTATTCATCTGAAGAGGGACTGTCTACCCCCGCTTCATGGGATGCCATTCATCTAAGGAGAGACCATGTACCCCCAAACCCCTCACATGGGGCGCCATTAATCTGAAGAGGGACAGGGTACCCCCAGACTGCTCACATGGGATGAAATTCATCTAAGGAGGAACAGTGTACCCCCAGATGACTCACACGGGACGCCATTCATTTGAGGTGGTTCAGGAAGGACAGTTCAGGTACATTGGTAGATGTGTGTCGAGGGCCCAAAGAAATCAACTGGAGTGGCCCTCACACCTCCCTACTTAGAAGCATGGAACCAATTGTTGAACCTCTTATGCCAATTTCCAGGCACCCTCCTACACACATGGTGGGAAGGATGGAGAGGTAACAGTTGGCGTTCACCATCCCAGGTATAGAAAAGCTCCTGATCCTGAATCTGGGACCATCAGAAAAGAGGACTTCACAATCTCTCCTCCCGATGATTCTGTTCAGAGCGGCAAATCAAACTCTAATCCAGGAGAAGATGGCGGCAATTCTTCATTCCAACTGTGACGGAATTCCTTGTCACCCCACTTAGGTGCTTCCGCAAAACAATACCTCCTACCCTCCAGACCCTTCCAGCAGATCGAGAGCCAATAGCAGCCCTTCCCCCAATCACCGTACACAGACAAGATGTGGGGATGAAACCAAAGGAATGAACAGAAATACGAGATTTTATACACTGCGAAAGTATGACGGTCACCACATAGACAATAAGACCAAATATGTTTTTTTTTAACCACCTCCTGTCCGCGCTATAGCCGAATGACGGCTACAGCACGGCCTTAATTGCTGGGAGACCGTCAATAGACGAGCTCCTGAGCATGCGCTGCCTGTGTGTCTCTGAGGGGGCGCGTGCATGGCATGCTCTGTGATCACCGAGTCTATGAGTGTCACCGAGTCCGATCGATCCCGATCCCTTACCATGTGATCAGCTGTCAGCCAATGACAGCTGATCACCTGATGTAAACAGAAGATCGGTAATCGTTTTTTTCCCCTTACGCTGACAGCCTGAGGGAAAACAAGCCAATCACTGGCATCAGTCCCTCACAGCTGCCTTATCTGTGTCCACCAGTGCCACCTACCAGTGCCACCTACCAGTGCCCACAGTGCTGCCAATCAGTGCCCATCAGTGCCGCCAATCACTGCCCACCAGTGCCGCCTACCAGTGCCCACAGTGCTGCCAATCAGTGTCCATCAGCGCCGCCAATCACTGCCCACCACTGTCACCTACCTGTGCCCACCAGTGCCACATACCAATGCCCACCAGTGCCACCTACCAGTGCCCACCAGCGCCCACATTGCCACAAATCAATGCCCACCAGGTCCACCTACCAGTGCCACCTACCAGTGCCACCTACCAGTGCCCACAGTGCTGCCAATCAATGCCCATCAGTTCCGCCAATCAATGCCCACAACTGTCACCTACCTGTGCCCACCAGTGCCACCTACCAATGCCCACCAGTGCCACCTACCAGTGCCCACCAATGCCCACATTGCCACAAATCAATGCCCATCAGGTCTACCTACCAGTGCCCACCAGTGCCACCTACCAGTGCCCACAGTGCCGCCAATCAATGCCCACCAGTGCCTCATTATCAGTGCCACTGATCAGTGCTGCCTATTAGTGCCACTTACCAATGCCCACCAGTGTCACCTACCAGTGCCCACATTGCCACAAATCAATACCCACCAGTGCCACCTACCAGTGCCCACATTGCCGCAAATCAATGCCCACCAGTGTCACCTACCAGCGCCCACATTGCCACAAATCAATGCCCATCATGTCCACCTACCAGTGCCCACAGTGCCGCCAATCAATGCCCACTAGTGCCACCTACCAATGTCCACCAGTGCCACCCACCAGTGCCACCTACAAATGCCCACCAGTGCCAACTACCAGTGCCCACAGTGCCGCCAATCAATGCCCACCAGTGCCTCGTTATCAGTGCCACTGATCAGTGCTGCCTATCAGTGTCACCTACCAGTGCCCATCAGTGGCACCTCTCATTTACACCTCATCAGCGCACATCAATGAAGGAGAAAAATTACCTGTTTAACCACTTGCTTACTGGGCACTTAAACCCCCTTCCTGCCCAGACCAATTTTCAGCTTTCAGCGCTGATGCACTTTGAATGACAATTTCGCGGTCATACAACACTGTACCCAAATGACATTTTTATCATTTTTTCCCCACAAATAGAGATTTCTTTTGGTGGTATTTAATTACAGCTCGGAGTTTTATTTTTTGCTAAACAAACAAAAAAAGATGCAAAAAATAAATAAAAATCATGTTTAATAGTTTGTTATAAAATTTTGCAAACAGGTCATTTTTCTCCTTCATTGAAGTGCACTGATGAGGCGGCACTGATAGGCTGCACTGGTGGGCACTGATAGGCTGCACTGGTGGGCACTGATAGGCTGCACTGGTGGGCACTGATAGGCACAGTTAAGGCGGCACTAATAGGCACAGATAAGGCAGCACTGATGGGCAAAGATGGGCACAGATAAGATGGCACGGATGGGTGGCACGGATGGGTGGCACTAAGGGGCACTGATAGGTACCACTGATAGATGGGACTGATGGGCACTGATAGGTGGCACTGATAGGTGGCTCTGATAGGTGGCACTGCTGGGCGGCACAGATGGGCACTGGTAGATGACACTGATGGGCACGGATATGTGGCACTGGGGTGCAGCACCTTTGTTGAGGCAGATTGTGGGCACTGCTGGGAGGCACTGGGGGCACTGCTGAGTGGCACTGTGGGCACTGCTGGGTGGCACTGACGGGGGGCACTTATTTTTTATTGAGGTGGCACTGGCAGGGGGAAGGTGGGCACTGGCAGGGCTGGCCGTGATCCGGACTGATGTTCCGATCACGGCACGAGGAGTGTCAGATGTCAGCGCGAGGAGGAATAATAGCTGATTACCGGCTCCGTTGTATCACATGATCAGCTGTCATTGGCTGACAGCTGATCACGTGATAAGGGGTCGGGCTCGACCCCTTGTTCGGACCGGTGATCAGGCGAGTCTCATAGACTCGCCGATCACAGAGCGCGCCGCGCGCGCCCCTCAGGCCGCTCGTGCACGGGATGACGTCAATAGACGTAGTCCCAGCAAAGGAGGTCCGTGCTGTAGCCGTCATTCGGCTACAGCGCGGGTCTCAAGTGGTTAAAAAACGTTCTAAAAAACTATAAAACTGTTATTTTTATTTTTTCAAAAATGTTGGTCTTTTTTCACTTTTTTTAGCAATAAAAAAAAAACAAAAAAAAAACAGCAGTGATTAAATTGGTTTCCTGATCTGTCAGAACACCTGAAGTCAGGCGAAGGCAGCGGACATCTTTCTACACCCAGATATGTCTGAATTCCAGTCATTTTAGCAATAATCTGAGCATATATACAGTATATATATATATATATATATATATAAATATAGTATATTGACATTTGTGATGATCACTGGATGTTTAATATGGACCAATATGGCCGCCGCCACCTTCCTACAGCTTCTTTCAGAATGTAACATGAAAACAGCATCACAGCTCTCCCTCTATTATATATATTTGTATCCAATCACTTTATTGCTAAAATGACCCAGACATGGAAGACGTAGCCGGGTGTAGTAAGATGTCCGCTGTCACTTCTTCTGACTGCAGGTGTTCTGTCAGATTAGAAAACCTTATAGTGAAATACCGGCACCGACACCGACGCCGACACCGACACCCGTCTACAACCGTCCATGAGGCGAAACGCAATGTCCCAGCACTCTGAAAAGTGGAATTCATTTCATAAATATCTTCATATATTTATACAGGGATCTTAAATATCTCTGTCAAGTGGAGGAGCCTCTCCCACCCAGTCTGCAGGAGGACCACCATATTCCCAATCCATCCCAGTCTGCAGGAGGACCACCATATTCCCTCCCAACCCAGTCTACAGGAGGACCACCATATTCCCTCTCCAACCCAGTCTACAGGAGGACCACCATATTCCCTCTCCAACCCAGTCTGCAGGAGGACCACCATATTCCTTCTCCAACCCAGTCTACAGGAGGACCACCATATTCCCTCTCCAACCCAGTCTGCAGGAGGTCCACCATATTCCCTCTCCAACCCAGTCTACAGGAGGACCACCATATTCCTTCTCCATCCCAGTCTGCAGGAGGGCCACCATATTCCCTCCCAACCCAGTCTGCAGGAGGACCACCATATTCCCAATCCATCCCAGTCTGCAGGAGGACCACCATATTCCCTTCCCAACCCAGTCTGCAGGAGGACCACCATATTCCCTTCCCAACCCAGTCTGCAGGAGGACCACCATATTCCCTTCCCAACCCAGTCTGCAGGAGGACCACCATATTCCCAATCCATCCCAGTCTGCAGGAGGACCACCATATTCCTTCTCCAACCCAGTCTACAGGAGGACCACCATATTCCCTCTCCAACCCAGTCTACAGGAGGACCACCATATTCCCAATCCATCCCAGTCTGCAGGAGGGCCACCATATTCCTTCTCCAACCCAGTCTGCAGGAGGACCACCATATTCCCTCTCCCAACCAGTCTGCAGGAGGACCACCATATTCCTTCTCCATCCCAGTCTGTAGGAGGACCACCATATTCCCTCTCCAACCCAGTCTGTAGGAGGACCACCATATTCCCTCTCCAACCCAGTCTGCAGGAGGGCCACCATATCCTCTCTCCATCCCAGTCTGCAGGAGGACCACCATATTCCCTCTCCAACCCAGTCTGCAGGAGGACCGCCATATTCCCTCTCCAACCCAGTCTGCAGGAGGGCCACCATATCCTCTCTCCATCCCAGTCTGCAGGAGGACCACCATATTCCCTCTCCAACCCAGTCTGTAGGAGGACCACCATATTCCCTCTCCAACCCAGTCTGCAGGAAGACCCCCATATTCCCCTCCAACCCAGTCTGCAGGAGGACCCCCATATTCCCCTCCAACCCAGTCTGTAGGAGGACCCCCATATTCCCTCTGGCCATTACCCTGTACAGGATTAATATTAGACTTTTCCATCTACTCCAGGTGGGAAGCTTTATTGTCCTTATTCAGAGAAGTAATCCAAACCTCACTCTCAGCGTTCATCACAATGTTCTCCATCATTGTATAATGATCTGCTCTCTGCATGGGCCATAATCAGTGGGTAGGAGGATTACCCCTAGTCCTCTCTAAAAGCCCCTGTCCTGGTTGGGTCAGTCACATTTTTCTCCCATCAAAAGTAGAATAACAAGGTCCCTTCACCAGGTATGAGCATGCGTTCAAATAGGTGGTCAACATGATCCCCATTCTGTGCCACAAGGAATAGTTGTCAGGTGTGGGGCAGAGGTCAATGACTCTCTGTCTGGTGGCCAGCTCCTCAGCTCGGTGGTCTTTACCATTCTGGGGCTCGATCTGCTGCTGGGAAGAGGGGGCGATCGCCCCGGCCCTGGTTCCCTGAAGCTGTAGAGATGCTGTAGGTGCTGGGCGGAGGGGCCGATTGCCCTGGTTCCCTGAAGCTGTAGAGACACTGTAGGTGCTAGGCGGAGGGGCCGATCGTCCCGGTTCCCTGAAGCTGTAGAGACACTGTAGGTGCTGGGCGGAGGGGCCGATCGTCCCGGTTCCCTGAAGCTGTAGAGACACTGTAGGTGCTGGGTGGAGGGGCCGATCGTCCCGGTTCCCTAAAGCTGTAGAGACACTGTAGGTGCTGGGCGGAGGGGCCGATCGTACCGGTTCCCTGCAGCTGAAGAGACACTGTAGGTGCTGGGCGGAGGGGCAGATCGCCCCGGTTCCCTGAAGCTGTAGAGACGCTGTAGGTGCTGGGTGGAGGGGCCGATCGCCCCGATTCCCTGAAGCTGTAGAGACGCTGTAGGTGCTGGGCGGAGGGGCCGATCGTCCCGGTTCCCTGAAGCTGTAGAGACGCTGTAGGTGCTGGGCGGAGGGGCCGATCGTCCCGGTTCCCTGAAGCTGTAGAGACACTGTAGGTGCTGGGCGGAGGGGCCGATCGTACCGGTTCCCTGCAGCTGAAGAGACACTGTAGGTGCTGGGCGGAGGGGCAGATCGCCCCGGTTCCCTGAAGCTGTAGAGACGCTGTAGGTGCTGGGTGGAGGGGCCGATCTCCCTGGTTCCCTGAAGCTGTATAGACGCTGTAGGTGCTGGGCGGAGGGGCAGATCGCCCCGGTTCCCTGCAGCTGAAGAGACACTGTAGGTGCTGGGCGGAGGGGCAGATCGCCCCGGTTCCCTGAAGCTGTAGAGACGCTGTAGGTGCTGGGCGGAGGGGCCGATCGTCCCGGTTCCCTGAAGCTGTAGAGACACTGTAGGTGCTGGGTGGAGGGGCCGATCGTCCCGGTTCCCTGAAGCTGTAGAGATGCTGTAGGTGCTGGGCGGAGGGGCCGATTGCCCTGGTTCCCTGAAGCTGTAGAGACACTGTAGGTGCTAGGCGGAGGGGCCGATCGTCCCGGTTCCCTGAAGCTGTAGAGACACTGTAGGTGCTGGGCGGAGGGGCCGATCGTCCCGGTTCCCTGAAGCTGTAGAGACACTGTAGGTGCTGGGCGGAGGGGCCGATCGTCCCGTTCCCTGAAGCTGTAGAGACACTGTAGGTGCTGGGTGGAGGGGCCGATCGTCCCGGTTCCCTAAAGCTGTAGAGACACTGTAGGTGCTGGGCGGAGGGGCCGATCGTACCGGTTCCCTGCAGCTGAAGAGACACTGTAGGTGCTGGGCAGAGGGGCATATCGCCCCGGTTCCCTGAAGCTGTAGAGACGCTGTAGGTGCTGGGTGGAGGGGCCGATCGCCCCGGTTCCCTGAAGCTGTAGAGACGCTGTAGGTGCTGGGCGGAGGGGCCGATCGTCCCGGTTCCCTGAAGCTGTAGAGACGCTGTAGGTGCTGGGCGGAGGGGCCGATCGTCCCGGTTCCCTGAAGCTGTAGAGACACTGTAGGTGCTGGGCGGAGGGGCCGATCGTACCGGTTCCCTGCAGCTGAAGAGACACTGTAGGTGCTGGGCGGAGGGGCAGATCGCCCCGGTTCCCTGAAGCTGTAGAGACGCTGTAGGTGCTGGGTGGAGGGGCCGATCTCCCTGGTTCCCTGAAGCTGTATAGACGCTGTAGGTGCTGGGCGGAGGGGCAGATCGCCCCGGTTCCCTGCAGCTGAAGAGACACTGTAGGTGCTGGGCGGAGGGGCAGATCGCCCCGGTTCCCTGAAGCTGTAGAGACGCTGTAGGTGCTGGGCGGAGGGGCCGATCGTCCCGGTTCCCTGAAGCTGTAGAGACACTGTAGGTGCTGGGTGGAGGGGCCGATCGTCCCGGTTCCCTGAAGCTGTAGAGATGCTGTAGGTGCTGGGCGGAGGGGCCGATTGCCCTGGTTCCCTGAAGCTGTAGAGACACTGTAGGTGCTAGGCGGAGGGGCCGATCGTCCCGGTTCCCTGAAGCTGTAGAGACACTGTAGGTGCTGGGCGGAGGGGCCGATCGTCCCGGTTCCCTGAAGCTGTAGAGACACTGTAGGTGCTGGGCGGAGGGGCCGATCGTCCCGGTTCCCTGAAGCTGTAGAGACACTGTAGGTGCTGGGTGGAGGGGCCGATCGTCCCGGTTCCCTAAAGCTGTAGAGACACTGTAGGTGCTGGGCGGAGGGGCCGATCGTACCGGTTCCCTGCAGCTGAAGAGACACTGTAGGTGCTGGGCGGAGGGGCAGATCGCCCCGGTTCCCTGAAGCTGTAGAGACGCTGTAGGTGCTGGGCGGAGGGGCAGATCGCCCCGGTTCCCTGCAGCTGAAGAGACACTGTAGGTGCTGGGCGGAGGGGCAGATCGCCCCGGTTCCCTGAAGCTGTAGAGACGCTGTAGGTGCTGGGCGGAGGGGCCGATCGTCCCGGTTCCCTGAAGCTGTAGAGACACTGTAGGTGCTAGGTGGAGGGGCCGATCGTCCCGGTTCCCTGAAGCTGTAGAGATGCTGTAGGTGCTGGGCGGAGGGGCCGATCGTCCCAGTTCCCTGAAGCTGTAGAGACACTGTAGGTGCTGGGCGGAGGGGCCGATCGTCCTGGTTCCCTGAAGCTGTAGAGACGCTGTGGGTGCTGGGCGGAGGGGCCGATCTCCCTGGTTCCCTGAAGCTGTAGAGACACTGTAGGTGCTGGGCGGAGGGGCCGATCGTCCCGGTTCCCTGAAGCTGTAGAGACACTGTAGGTGCTGGGTGGAGGGGCCGATCGTCCCGGTTCCCTGAAGCTGTAGAGACACTGTAGGTGCTGGGTGGAGGGGCCGATCGCCCCGGTTCCCTGAAGCTGTAGAGACACTGTAGGTGCTGGGCGGAGGGGCCGATCGTCCCGGTTCCCTGAAGCTGTAGAGACACTGTAGGTGCTGGGCGGAGGGGCTGATCGTCCCGGTTCCCTGAAGCTGTAGAGACACTGTAGGTGCTGGGCGGAGGGGCCGATCGTCCCGGTTCCCTGAAGCTGTAGAGACACTGTAGGTGCTGGGTGGAGGGGCCGATCGTCCCGGTTCCCTGAAGCTGTAGAGACACTGTAAGTGCTGGGCAGAGGGGCCGATCGTCCCGGTTCCCTGAAGCTGTAGAGACACTGTAGGTGCTGGGCGGAGGGGCCGATCGTCCTGGTTCCCTGAAGCTGTAGAGACGCTGTGGGTGCTGGGCGGAGGGGCCGATCTCCCTGGTTCCCTGAAGCTGTAGAGACACTGTAGGTGCTGGGCGGAGGGGCGGAGGGGCCGATCGTCCCGATTCCCTGAAGCTGTAGAGACACTGTAGGTGCTGGGCGGAGGGGCCGATCGTCCCGGTTCCCTGAAGCTGTAGAGACACTGTAGGTGCTGGGTGGAGGGGCCGATCGTCCCGGTTCCCTGAAGTTGTAGAGACACTGTAGGTGCTGGGCGGAGGGGCCGATCGTCCCGGTTCCCTGAAGCTGTAGAGACACTGTAGGTGCTGGGCGGAGGGGCCGATCGTCCCGGTTCCCTGAAGCTGTAGAGACACTGTAGGTGCTGGACGGAGGGGCCGATCGCCCCGGTTCCCTGAAGCTGTAGAGACGCTGTGGGTGCTGGGCAGAGGGGTCGATCGCCCCGGTTCCCTGAAGCTGTAGAGACGCTGTAGGTGCTGGGTGGAGGGGCCGATCTCCCTGGTTCCCTGAAGCTGTAGAGACACTGTAGGTGCTGGGCGGAGGGGCCGATCTCCCTGGTTCCCTGAAGCTGTAGAGACGCTGTGGGTGCTGGGCAGAGGGGCCGATCTCCCTGGTTCCCTGAAGCTGTAGAGACACTGTAGGTGCTGGGCGGAGGGGTCGATCGCCACGGTTTCCTTGAAGCTGTAGAGACACTGTAGGTGCTGGGTGGAGGGGCCGATCGCACTGGTTCCCTGAAGCTGTAGAGACACTGTAGGTGCTGGGTGGAGGGGCCGATCGCCCTGGTTCCCTGAAGCTGTAGAGACACTGTGGGTGCTGGGCGGAGGGGCCGATCTCCCTGGTTCCCTGAAGCTGTAGAGACACTGTAGGTGCTGGGCGGAGGGGCGGAGGGGCCAATCGTCCCGATTCCCTGAAGCTGTAGAGACACTGTAGGTGCTGGGCGGAGGGGCCGATCGTCCCGGTTCCCTGAAGCTGTAGAGACACTGTAGGTGCTGGGTGGAGGGGCCGATCGTACCGGTTCCCTGAAGCTGTAGAGACACTGTAGGTGCTGGACGGAGGGGCCGATCGCCCCGGTTCCCTGAAGCTGTAGAGACGCTGTGGGTGCTGGGCAGAGGGGTCGATCGCCACGGTTCCCTTGAAGCTGTAGAGACACTGTAGGTGCTGGGTGGAGGGGCCGATCGCCCTGGTTCCCTGAAGCTGTAGAGACGCTGTAGGTGCTGGGTGGAGGGGCCGATCTCCCTGGTTCCCTGAAGCTGTAGAGACACTGTAGGTGCTGGGCGGAGGGGCCGATCTCCCTGGTTCCCTGAAGCTGTAGAGACGCTGTGGGTGCTGGGCAGAGGGGCCGATTTCCCTGGTTCCCTGAAGCTGTAGAGATGCTGTAGGTGCTGGGCGGAGGGGTCGATCGCCACGGTTCCCTTGAAGCTGTAGAGACACTGTAGGTGCTGGGTGGAGGGGCCGATCGCCCTGGTTCCCTGAAGCTGTAGAGACACTGTAGGTGCTGGGTGGAGGGGCCGATCTCCCTGGTTCCCTGAAGCTGTAGAGACACTGTAGGTGCTGGGCGGAGGGGCCGATCGCCCCGGTTCCCAGAAGCTGTAGAGACACTGTAGGTGCTGGGCGGAGGGGTCGATCGCCACGGTTCCCTTGAAGCTGTAGAGACACTGTAGGTGCTGGGTGGAGGGGCCGATCGCCCTGGTTCCCTGAAGCTGTAGAGACACTGTAGGTGCTGGGTGGAGGGGCCGATCTCCCTGGTTCCCTGAAGCTGTAGAGACACTGTAGGTGCTGGGCGGAGGGGCCGATCGCCCCGGTTCCCAGAAGCTGTAGAGACACTGTAGGTGCTGGGTGGAGGGGCCGATCGCCCTGGTTCCCTGAAGCTGTAGAGACGCTGTAGGTGCTGGGCGGAGGGGTCGATCGCCACGGTTCCCTTGAAGCTGTAGAGACACTGTAGGTGCTGGGTGGAGGGGCCAATCGCCCCGGTTCCCTGAAGCTGTAGAGACACTGTAGGTGCTGGGCGGAGGGGCCGATCGCCCCGGTTCCCAGAAGCTGTAGAGACACTGTAGGTGCTGGGCGGAGGGGCCGATCTCCCTGGTTCCCTGAAGCTCTAGAGACACTGTAGGTGCTGGGCGGAGGGGCCGATCGCCCCGGTTCCCAGAAGCTGTAGAGACACTGTAGGTGCTGGGCGGAGGGGTCGATCGCCACGGTTCCCTTGAAGCTGTAGAGACACTGTAGGTGCTGGGTGGAGGGGCCGATCGCCCTGGTTCCCTGAAGCTGTAGAGACACTGTAGGTGCTGGGTGGAGGGGCCGATCTCCCTGGTTCCCTGAAGCTGTAGAGACACTGTAGGTGCTGGGCGGAGGGGCCGATCGCCCCGGTTCCCAGAAGCTGTAGAGACACTGTAGGTGCTGGGTGGAGGGGCCGATCGCCCTGGTTCCCTGAAGCTGTAGAGACGCTGTAGGTGCTGGGCGGAGGGGTCGATCGCCACGGTTCCCTTGAAGCTGTAGAGACACTGTAGGTGCTGGGTGGAGGGGCCAATCGCCCCGGTTCCCTGAAGCTGTAGAGACACTGTAGGTGCTGGGCGGAGGGGCCGATCGCCCCGGTTCCCAGAAGCTGTAGAGACACTGTAGGTGCTGGGCGGAGGGGCCGATCTCCCTGGTTCCCTGAAGCTGTAGAGACACTGTAGATGCTGGGTGGAGGGGCCGATCGTCCCGGTTCCCTGAAGCTGTAGAGACACTGTAGGTGCTGGGCGGAGGGGCTGATCGTCCCGGTTCCCTGAAGCTGTAGAGACACTGTAGGTGCTGGGTGGAGGGGCCGATCATACCGGTTCCCTGAAGCTGTAGAGACACTGTAGGTGCTGGACGGAGGGGCCGATCGCCCCGGTTCCCTGAAGCTGTAGAGACGCTGTGGGTGCTGGGCAGAGGGGTCGATCGCCCCGGTTCCCTGAAGCTGTAGAGACGCTGTAGGTGCTGGGTGGAGGGGCCGATCTCCCTGGTTCCCTGAAGCTGTAGAGACACTGTAGGTGCTGGGCGGAGGGGCCGATCTCCCTGGTTCCCTGAAGCTGTAGAGACGCTGTGGGTGCTGGGCAGAGGGGCCGATTTCCCTGGTTCCCTGAAGCTGTAGAGATGCTGTAGGTGCTGGGCGGAGGGGTCGATCGCCACGGTTCCCTTGAAGCTGTAGAGACACTGTAGGTGCTGGCTGGAGGGGCCGATCGCCCTGGTTCCCTGAAGCTGTAGAGACACTGTAGGTGCTGGGTGGAGGGGCCGATCTCCCTGGTTCCCTGAAGCTGTAGAGACACTGTAGGTGCTGGGCGGAGGGGCCGATCGCCCCGGTTCCCAGAAGCTGTAGAGACACTGTAGGTGCTGGGCGGAGGGGTCGATCGTCCTGGTTCCCTGAAGCTGTAGAGACACTGTAGGTGCTAGGCGGAGGGGCCGATCGTCCCGGTTCCCTGAAGCTGTAGAGACACTGTAGGTGCTGGGTGGAGGGGCCGATCTCCCTGGTTCCCTGAAGCTGTAGAGACACTGTAGGTGCTGGGCGGAGGGGCCGATCGCCCCTGTTCCCAGAAGCTGTAGAGACACTGTAGGTGCTGGGTGGAGGGGCCGATCGCCCTGGTTCCCTGAAGCTGTAGAGACACTGTAGGTGCTGGGTGGAGGGGCCGATCGTCCCGGTTCCCTGAAGCTGTAGAGATGCTGTAGGTGCTGGGCGGAGGGGCCGATTGCCCTGGTTCCCTGAAGCCTTAGAGACACTGTAGGTGCTAGGCGGAGGGGCCGATCGTCCCGGTTCCCTGAAGCTGTAGAGACACTGTAGGTGCTGGGCGGAGGGGCCGATCGTCCCGGTTCCCTGAAGCTGTAGAGACACTGTAGGTGCTGGGCGGAGGGGCCGATCGTCCCGGTTCCCTGAAGCTGTAGAGACACTGTAGGTGCTGGACGGAGGGGCCGATCGCCCCGGTTCCCTGAAGCTGTAGAGACGCTGTGGGTGCTGGGCAGAGGGGTCGATCGCCCCGGTTCCCTGAAGCTGTAGAGACGCTGTAGGTGCTGGGTGGAGGGGCCGATCTCCCTGGTTCCCTGAAGCTGTAGAGACACTGTAGGTGCTGGGCGGAGGGGTCGATCGCCACGGTTTCCTTGAAGCTGTAGAGACACTGTAGGTGCTGGGTGGAGGGGCCGATCGCACTGGTTCCCTGAAGCTGTAGAGACACTGTAGGTGCTGGGTGGAGGGGCCGATCGCCCTGGTTCCCTGAAGCTGTAGAGACACTGTGGGTGCTGGGCGGAGGGGCCGATCTCCCTGGTTCCCTGAAGCTGTAGAGACACTGTAGGTGCTGGGCGGAGGGGCGGAGGGGCCAATCGTCCCGATTCCCTGAAGCTGTAGAGACACTGTAGGTGCTGGGCGGAGGGGCCGATCGTCCCGGTTCCCTGAAGCTGTAGAGACACTGTAGGTGCTGGGTGGAGGGGCCGATCGTACCGGTTCCCTGAAGCTGTAGAGACACTGTAGGTGCTGGACGGAGGGGCCGATCGCCCCGGTTCCCTGAAGCTGTAGAGACGCTGTGGGTGCTGGGCAGAGGGGTCGATCGCCACGGTTCCCTTGAAGCTGTAGAGACACTGTAGGTGCTGGGTGGAGGGGCCGATCGCCCTGGTTCCCTGAAGCTGTAGAGACGCTGTAGGTGCTGGGTGGAGGGGCCGATCTCCCTGGTTCCCTGAAGCTGTAGAGACACTGTTGGTGCTGGGCGGAGGGGCCGATCTCCCTGGTTCCCTGAAGCTGTAGAGACGCTGTGGGTGCTGGGCAGAGGGGCCGATTTCCCTGGTTCCCTGAAGCTGTAGAGATGCTGTAGGTGCTGGGCGGAGGGGTCGATCGCCACGGTTCCCTTGAAGCTGTAGAGACACTGTAGGTGCTGGGTGGAGGGGCCGATCGCCCTGGTTCCCTGAAGCTGTAGAGACACTGTAGGTGCTGGGTGGAGGGGCCGATCTCCCTGGTTCCCTGAAGCTGTAGAGACACTGTAGGTGCTGGGCGGAGGGGCCGATCGCCCCGGTTCCCAGAAGCTGTAGAGACACTGTAGGTGCTGGGCGGAGGGGTCGATCGCCACGGTTCCCTTGAAGCTGTAGAGACACTGTAGGTGCTGGGTGGAGGGGCCGATCGCCCTGGTTCCCTGAAGCTGTAGAGACACTGTAGGTGCTGGGTGGAGGGGCCGATCTCCCTGGTTCCCTGAAGCTGTAGAGACACTGTAGGTGCTGGGCGGAGGGGCCGATCGCCCCGGTTCCCAGAAGCTGTAGAGACACTGTAGGTGCTGGGTGGAGGGGCCGATCGCCCTGGTTCCCTGAAGCTGTAGAGACGCTGTAGGTGCTGGGCGGAGGGGTCGATCGCCACGGTTCCCTTGAAGCTGTAGAGACACTGTAGGTGCTGGGTGGAGGGGCCAATCGCCCCGGTTCCCTGAAGCTGTAGAGACACTGTAGGTGCTGGGCGGAGGGGCCGATCGCCCCGGTTCCCAGAAGCTGTAGAGACACTGTAGGTGCTGGGCGGAGGGGCCGATCTCCCTGGTTCCCTGAAGCTGTAGAGACACTGTAGGTGCTGGGCGGAGGGGCCGATCGCCCCGGTTCCCAGAAGCTGTAGAGACACTGTAGGTGCTGGGCGGAGGGGCCGATCTCCCTGGTTCCCTGAAGCTGTAGAGACACTGTAGGTGCTGGGTGGAGGGGCCAATCGCCCCGGTTCCCTGAAGCTGTAGAGACACTGTAGGTGCTGGGCGGAGGGGCCGATCGCCCCGGTTCCCAGAAGCTGTAGAGACACTGTAGGTGCTGGGCGGAGGGGCCGATCTCCCTGGTTCCCTGAAGCTGTAGAGACACTGTAGGTGCTGGGCGGAGGGGCCGATCGCCCCGGTTCCCAGAAGCTGTAGAGACACTGTAGGTGCTGGGCGGAGGGGCCGATCTCCCTGGTTCCCTGAAGCTGTAGAGACACTGTAGGTGCTGGGCGGAGGGGTCGATCGCCACGGTTCCCTTGAAGCTGTAGAGACACTGTAGGTGCTGGGTGGAGGGGCCGATCGCCCTGGTTCCCTGAAGCTGTAGAGACACTGTAGGTGCTGGGCGGAGGGGCCGATCGTCCCGGTTCCCTGAAGCTGTAGAGACACTGTAGGTGCTGGGCGGAGGGGCCGATCGTCCCGGTTCCCTGAAGCTGTAGAGACACTGTAGGTGCTGGACGGAGGGGCCGATCGCCCCGGTTCCCTGAAGCTGTAGAGACGCTGTGGGTGCTGGGCAGAGGGGTCGATCGCCCCGGTTCCCTGAAGCTGTAGAGACGCTGTAGGTGCTGGGTGGAGGGGCCGATCTCCCTGGTTCCCTGAAGCTGTAGAGACACTGTAGGTGCTGGGCGGAGGGGCCGATCTCCCTGGTTCCCTGAAGCTGTAGAGACGCTGTGGGTGCTGGGCAGAGGGGCCGATCTCCCTGGTTCCCTGAAGCTGTAGAGACACTGTAGGTGCTGGGCGGAGGGGTCGATCGCCACGGTTTCCTTGAAGCTGTAGAGACACTGTAGGTGCTGGGTGGAGGGGCCGATCGCACTGGTTCCCTGAAGCTGTAGAGACACTGTAGGTGCTGGGTGGAGGGGCCGATCGCCCTGGTTCCCTGAAGCTGTAGAGACACTGTGGGTGCTGGGCGGAGGGGCCGATCTCCCTGGTTCCCTGAAGCTGTAGAGACACTGTAGGTGCTGGGCGGAGGGGCGGAGGGGCCAATCGTCCCGATTCCCTGAAGCTGTAGAGACACTGTAGGTGCTGGGCGGAGGGGCCGATCGTCCCGGTTCCCTGAAGCTGTAGAGACACTGTAGGTGCTGGGTGGAGGGGCCGATCGTACCGGTTCCCTGAAGCTGTAGAGACACTGTAGGTGCTGGACGGAGGGGCCGATCGCCCCGGTTCCCTGAAGCTGTAGAGACGCTGTGGGTGCTGGGCAGAGGGGTCGATCGCCACGGTTCCCTTGAAGCTGTAGAGACACTGTAGGTGCTGGGTGGAGGGGCCGATCGCCCTGGTTCCCTGAAGCTGTAGAGACGCTGTAGGTGCTGGGTGGAGGGGCCGATCTCCCTGGTTCCCTGAAGCTGTAGAGACACTGTAGGTGCTGGGCGGAGGGGCCGATCTCCCTGGTTCCCTGAAGCTGTAGAGACGCTGTGGGTGCTGGGCAGAGGGGCCGATTTCCCTGGTTCCCTGAAGCTGTAGAGATGCTGTAGGTGCTGGGCGGAGGGGTCGATCGCCACGGTTCCCTTGAAGCTGTAGAGACACTGTAGGTGCTGGGTGGAGGGGCCGATCGCCCTGGTTCCCTGAAGCTGTAGAGACACTGTAGGTGCTGGGTGGAGGGGCCGATCTCCCTGGTTCCCTGAAGCTGTAGAGACACTGTAGGTGCTGGGCGGAGGGGCCGATCGCCCCGGTTCCCAGAAGCTGTAGAGACACTGTAGGTGCTGGGCGGAGGGGTCGATCGCCACGGTTCCCTTGAAGCTGTAGAGACACTGTAGGTGCTGGGTGGAGGGGCCGATCGCCCTGGTTCCCTGAAGCTGTAGAGACACTGTAGGTGCTGGGTGGAGGGGCCGATCTCCCTGGTTCCCTGAAGCTGTAGAGACACTGTAGGTGCTGGGCGGAGGGGCCGATCGCCCCGGTTCCCAGAAGCTGTAGAGACACTGTAGGTGCTGGGTGGAGGGGCCGATCGCCCTGGTTCCCTGAAGCTGTAGAGACGCTGTAGGTGCTGGGCGGAGGGGTCGATCGCCACGGTTCCCTTGAAGCTGTAGAGACACTGTAGGTGCTGGGTGGAGGGGCCAATCGCCCCGGTTCCCTGAAGCTGTAGAGACACTGTAGGTGCTGGGCGGAGGGGCCGATCGCCCCGGTTCCCAGAAGCTGTAGAGACACTGTAGGTGCTGGGCGGAGGGGCCGATCTCCCTGGTTCCCTGAAGCTCTAGAGACACTGTAGGTGCTGGGCGGAGGGGCCGATCGCCCCGGTTCCCAGAAGCTGTAGAGACACTGTAGGTGCTGGGCGGAGGGGTCGATCGCCACGGTTCCCTTGAAGCTGTAGAGACACTGTAGGTGCTGGGTGGAGGGGCCGATCGCCCTGGTTCCCTGAAGCTGTAGAGACACTGTAGGTGCTGGGTGGAGGGGCCGATCTCCCTGGTTCCCTGAAGCTGTAGAGACACTGTAGGTGCTGGGCGGAGGGGCCGATCGCCCCGGTTCCCAGAAGCTGTAGAGACACTGTAGGTGCTGGGTGGAGGGGCCGATCGCCCTGGTTCCCTGAAGCTGTAGAGACGCTGTAGGTGCTGGGCGGAGGGGTCGATCGCCACGGTTCCCTTGAAGCTGTAGAGACACTGTAGGTGCTGGGTGGAGGGGCCAATCGCCCCGGTTCCCTGAAGCTGTAGAGACACTGTAGGTGCTGGGCGGAGGGGCCGATCGCCCCGGTTCCCAGAAGCTGTAGAGACACTGTAGGTGCTGGGCGGAGGGGCCGATCTCCCTGGTTCCCTGAAGCTGTAGAGACACTGTAGATGCTGGGTGGAGGGGCCGATCGTCCCGGTTCCCTGAAGCTGTAGAGACACTGTAGGTGCTGGGCGGAGGGGCTGATCGTCCCGGTTCCCTGAAGCTGTAGAGACACTGTAGGTGCTGGGTGGAGGGGCCGATCATACCGGTTCCCTGAAGCTGTAGAGACACTGTAGGTGCTGGACGGAGGGGCCGATCGCCCCGGTTCCCTGAAGCTGTAGAGACGCTGTGGGTGCTGGGCAGAGGGGTCGATCGCCCCGGTTCCCTGAAGCTGTAGAGACGCTGTAGGTGCTGGGTGGAGGGGCCGATCTCCCTGGTTCCCTGAAGCTGTAGAGACACTGTAGGTGCTGGGCGGAGGGGCCGATCTCCCTGGTTCCCTGAAGCTGTAGAGACGCTGTGGGTGCTGGGCAGAGGGGCCGATTTCCCTGGTTCCCTGAAGCTGTAGAGATGCTGTAGGTGCTGGGCGGAGGGGTCGATCGCCACGGTTCCCTTGAAGCTGTAGAGACACTGTAGGTGCTGGCTGGAGGGGCCGATCGCCCTGGTTCCCTGAAGCTGTAGAGACACTGTAGGTGCTGGGTGGAGGGGCCGATCTCCCTGGTTCCCTGAAGCTGTAGAGACACTGTAGGTGCTGGGCGGAGGGGCCGATCGCCCCGGTTCCCAGAAGCTGTAGAGACACTGTAGGTGCTGGGCGGAGGGGTCGATCGTCCTGGTTCCCTGAAGCTGTAGAGACACTGTAGGTGCTAGGCGGAGGGGCCGATCGTCCCGGTTCCCTGAAGCTGTAGAGACACTGTAGGTGCTGGGTGGAGGGGCCGATCTCCCTGGTTCCCTGAAGCTGTAGAGACACTGTAGGTGCTGGGCGGAGGGGCCGATCGCCCCTGTTCCCAGAAGCTGTAGAGACACTGTAGGTGCTGGGTGGAGGGGCCGATCGCCCTGGTTCCCTGAAGCTGTAGAGACACTGTAGGTGCTGGGTGGAGGGGCCGATCGTCCCGGTTCCCTGAAGCTGTAGAGATGCTGTAGGTGCTGGGCGGAGGGGCCGATTGCCCTGGTTCCCTGAAGCCTTAGAGACACTGTAGGTGCTAGGCGGAGGGGCCGATCGTCCCGGTTCCCTGAAGCTGTAGAGACACTGTAGGTGCTGGGCGGAGGGGCCGATCGTCCCGGTTCCCTGAAGCTGTAGAGACACTGTAGGTGCTGGGCGGAGGGGCCGATCGTCCCGGTTCCCTGAAGCTGTAGAGACACTGTAGGTGCTGGACGGAGGGGCCGATCGCCCCGGTTCCCTGAAGCTGTAGAGACGCTGTGGGTGCTGGGCAGAGGGGTCGATCGCCCCGGTTCCCTGAAGCTGTAGAGACGCTGTAGGTGCTGGGTGGAGGGGCCGATCTCCCTGGTTCCCTGAAGCTGTAGAGACACTGTAGGTGCTGGGCGGAGGGGTCGATCGCCACGGTTTCCTTGAAGCTGTAGAGACACTGTAGGTGCTGGGTGGAGGGGCCGATCGCACTGGTTCCCTGAAGCTGTAGAGACACTGTAGGTGCTGGGTGGAGGGGCCGATCGCCCTGGTTCCCTGAAGCTGTAGAGACACTGTGGGTGCTGGGCGGAGGGGCCGATCTCCCTGGTTCCCTGAAGCTGTAGAGACACTGTAGGTGCTGGGCGGAGGGGCGGAGGGGCCAATCGTCCCGATTCCCTGAAGCTGTAGAGACACTGTAGGTGCTGGGCGGAGGGGCCGATCGTCCCGGTTCCCTGAAGCTGTAGAGACACTGTAGGTGCTGGGTGGAGGGGCCGATCGTACCGGTTCCCTGAAGCTGTAGAGACACTGTAGGTGCTGGACGGAGGGGCCGATCGCCCCGGTTCCCTGAAGCTGTAGAGACGCTGTGGGTGCTGGGCAGAGGGGTCGATCGCCACGGTTCCCTTGAAGCTGTAGAGACACTGTAGGTGCTGGGTGGAGGGGCCGATCGCCCTGGTTCCCTGAAGCTGTAGAGACGCTGTAGGTGCTGGGTGGAGGGGCCGATCTCCCTGGTTCCCTGAAGCTGTAGAGACACTGTTGGTGCTGGGCGGAGGGGCCGATCTCCCTGGTTCCCTGAAGCTGTAGAGACGCTGTGGGTGCTGGGCAGAGGGGCCGATTTCCCTGGTTCCCTGAAGCTGTAGAGATGCTGTAGGTGCTGGGCGGAGGGGTCGATCGCCACGGTTCCCTTGAAGCTGTAGAGACACTGTAGGTGCTGGGTGGAGGGGCCGATCGCCCTGGTTCCCTGAAGCTGTAGAGACACTGTAGGTGCTGGGTGGAGGGGCCGATCTCCCTGGTTCCCTGAAGCTGTAGAGACACTGTAGGTGCTGGGCGGAGGGGCCGATCGCCCCGGTTCCCAGAAGCTGTAGAGACACTGTAGGTGCTGGGCGGAGGGGTCGATCGCCACGGTTCCCTTGAAGCTGTAGAGACACTGTAGGTGCTGGGTGGAGGGGCCGATCGCCCTGGTTCCCTGAAGCTGTAGAGACACTGTAGGTGCTGGGTGGAGGGGCCGATCTCCCTGGTTCCCTGAAGCTGTAGAGACACTGTAGGTGCTGGGCGGAGGGGCCGATCGCCCCGGTTCCCAGAAGCTGTAGAGACACTGTAGGTGCTGGGTGGAGGGGCCGATCGCCCTGGTTCCCTGAAGCTGTAGAGACGCTGTAGGTGCTGGGCGGAGGGGTCGATCGCCACGGTTCCCTTGAAGCTGTAGAGACACTGTAGGTGCTGGGTGGAGGGGCCAATCGCCCCGGTTCCCTGAAGCTGTAGAGACACTGTAGGTGCTGGGCGGAGGGGCCGATCGCCCCGGTTCCCAGAAGCTGTAGAGACACTGTAGGTGCTGGGCGGAGGGGCCGATCTCCCTGGTTCCCTGAAGCTGTAGAGACACTGTAGGTGCTGGGCGGAGGGGCCGATCGCCCCGGTTCCCAGAAGCTGTAGAGACACTGTAGGTGCTGGGCGGAGGGGCCGATCTCCCTGGTTCCCTGAAGCTGTAGAGACACTGTAGGTGCTGGGCGGAGGGGTCGATCGCCACGGTTCCCTTGAAGCTGTAGAGACACTGTAGGTGCTGGGTGGAGGGGCCGATCGCCCTGGTTCCCTGAAGCTGTAGAGACACTGTAGGTGCTGGGTGGAGGGGCCGATCTCCCTGGTTCCCTGAAGCTGTAGAGACACTGTAGGTGCTGGGCGGAGGGGCCGATCGCCCCGGTTCCCAGAAGCTGTAGAGACACTGTAGGTGCTGGGTGGAGGGGCCGATCGCCCTGGTTCCCTGAAGCTGTAGAGACGCTGTAGGTGCTGGGCGGAGGGGTCGATCGCCACGGTTCCCTTGAAGCTGTAGAGACACTGTAGGTGCTGGGTGGAGGGGCCAATCGCCCCGGTTCCCTGAAGCTGTAGAGACACTGTAGGTGCTGGGCGGAGGGGCCGATCGCCCCGGTTCCCAGAAGCTGTAGAGACACTGTAGGTGCTGGGCGGAGGGGCCGATCTCCCTGGTTCCCTGAAGCTGTAGAGACACTGTAGATGCTGGGTGGAGGGGCCGATCGTCCCGGTTCCCTGAAGCTGTAGAGACACTGTAGGTGCTGGGCAGAGGGGCTGATCGTCCCGGTTCCCTGAAGCTGTAGAGACACTGTAGGTGCTGGGTGGAGGGGCCGATCATACCGGTTCCCTGAAGCTGTAGAGACACTGTAGGTGCTGGACGGAGGGGCCGATCGCCCCGGTTCCCTGAAGCTGTAGAGACGCTGTGGGTGCTGGGCAGAGGGGTCGATCGCCCCGGTTCCCTGAAGCTGTAGAGACGCTGTAGGTGCTGGGTGGAGGGGCCGATCTCCCTGGTTCCCTGAAGCTGTAGAGACACTGTAGGTGCTGGGCGGAGGGGCCGATCTCCCTGGTTCCCTGAAGCTGTAGAGACGCTGTGGGTGCTGGGCAGAGGGGCCGATTTCCCTGGTTCCCTGAAGCTGTAGAGATGCTGTAGGTGCTGGGCGGAGGGGTCGATCGCCACGGTTCCCTTGAAGCTGTAGAGACACTGTAGGTGCTGGCTGGAGGGGCCGATCGCCCTGGTTCCCTGAAGCTGTAGAGACACTGTAGGTGCTGGGTGGAGGGGCCGATCTCCCTGGTTCCCTGAAGCTGTAGAGACACTGTAGGTGCTGGGCGGAGGGGCCGATCGCCCCGGTTCCCAGAAGCTGTAGAGACACTGTAGGTGCTGGGCGGAGGGGTCGATCGCCACGGTTCCCTTGAAGCTGTAGAGACACTGTAGGTGCTGGGTGGAGGGGCCGATCGTCCTGGTTCCCTGAAGCTGTAGAGACACTGTAGGTGCTAGGCGGAGGGGCCGATCGTCCCGGTTCCCTGAAGCTGTAGAGACACTGTAGGTGCTGGGTGGAGGGGCCGATCTCCCTGGTTCCCTGAAGCTGTAGAGACACTGTAGGTGCTGGGCGGAGGGGCCGATCGCCCCTGTTCCCAGAAGCTGTAGAGACACTGTAGGTGCTGGGTGGAGGGGCCGATCGCCCTGGTTCCCTGAAGCTGTAGAGACACTGTAGGTGCTGGGTGGAGGGGCCGATCGTCCCGGTTCCCTGAAGCTGTAGAGATGCTGTAGGTGCTGGGCGGAGGGGCCGATTGCCCTGGTTCCCTGAAGCCTTAGAGACACTGTAGGTGCTAGGCGGAGGGGCCGATCGTCCCGGTTCCCTGAAGCTGTAGAGACACTGTAGGTGCTGGGCGGAGGGGCCGATCGTCCCGGTTCCCTGAAGCTGTAGAGACACTGTAGGTGCTGGGCGGAGGGGCCGATCGTCCCGGTTCCCTGAAGCTGTAGAGACACTGTAGGTGCTGGGTGGAGGGGCCGATCGTCCCGGTTCCCTAAAGCTGTAGAGACACTGTAGGTGCTGGGCGGAGGGGCCGATCGTACCGGTTCCCTGCAGCTGAAGAGACACTGTAGGTGCTGGGCGGAGGGGCAGATCGCCCCGGTTCCCTGAAGCTGTAGAGACGCTGTAGGTGCTGGGTGGAGGGGCCGATCGCCCCGGTTCCCTGAAGCTGTAGAGACGCTGTAGGTGCTGGGCGGAGGGGCCGATCGTCCCGGTTCCCTGAAGCTGTAGAGGCACTGTAGGTGCTGGGCGGAGGGGCCGATCGTACCGGTTCCCTGCAGCTGAAGAGACACTGTAGGTGCTGGGCGGAGGGGCAGATCGCCCCGGTTCCCTGAAGCTGTAGAGACGCTGTAGGTGCTGGGTGGAGGGGCCGATCTCCCTGGTTCCCTGAAGCTGTATAGACGCTGTAGGTGCTGGGCGGAGGGGCAGATCGCCCCGGTTCCCTGCAGCTGAAGAGACACTGTAGGTGCTGGGCGGAGGGGCAGATCGCCCCGGTTCCCTGAAGCTGTAGAGACGCTGTAGGTGCTGGGCGGAGGGGCCGATCGTCCCGGTTCCCTGAAGCTGTAGAGACACTGTAGGTGCTGGGTGGAGGGGCCGATCGTCCCGGTTCCCTGAAGCTGTAGAGATGCTGTAGGTGCTGGGCGGAGGGGCCGATTGCCCTGGTTCCCTGAAGCTGTAGAGACACTGTAGGTGCTAGGCGGAGGGGCCGATCGTCCCGGTTCCCTGAAGCTGTAGAGACACTGTAGGTGCTGGGCGGAGGGGCCGATCGTCCCGGTTCCCTGAAGCTGTAGAGACACTGTAGGTGCTGGGCGGAGGGGCCGATCGTCCCGGTTCCCTGAAGCTGTAGAGACACTGTAGGTGCTGGGTGGAGGGGCCGATCGTCCCGGTTCCCTAAAGCTGTAGAGACACTGTAGGTGCTGGGCGGAGGGGCCGATCGTACCGGTTCCCTGCAGCTGAAGAGACACTGTAGGTGCTGGGCGGAGGGGCAGATCGCCCCGGTTCCCTGAAGCTGTAGAGACGCTGTAGGTGCTGGGCGGAGGGGCAGATCGCCCCGGTTCCCTGCAGCTGAAGAGACACTGTAGGTGCTGGGCGGAGGGGCAGATCGCCCCGGTTCCCTGAAGCTGTAGAGACGCTGTAGGTGCTGGGCGGAGGGGCCGATCGTCCCGGTTCCCTGAAGCTGTAGAGACACTGTAGGTGCTAGGTGGAGGGGCCGATCGTCCCGGTTCCCTGAAGCTGTAGAGATGCTGTAGGTGCTGGGCGGAGGGGCCGATCGTCCCGGTTCCCTGAAGCTGTAGAGACACTGTAGGTGCTGGGCGGAGGGGCCGATCGTCCTGGTTCCCTGAAGCTGTAGAGACGCTGTGGGTGCTGGGCGGAGGGGCCGATCTCCCTGGTTCCCTGAAGCTGTAGAGACACTGTAGGTGCTGGGCGGAGGGGCCGATCGTCCCGGTTCCCTGAAGCTGTAGAGACACTGTAGGTGCTGGGTGGAGGGGCCGATCGTCCCGGTTCCCTGAAGCTGTAGAGACACTGTAGGTGCTGGGTGGAGGGGCCGATCGCCCCGGTTCCCTGAAGCTGTAGAGACACTGTAGGTGCTGGGCGGAGGGGCCGATCGTCCCGGTTCCCTGAAGCTGTAGAGACACTGTAGGTGCTGGGCGGAGGGGCCGATCGTCCCGGTTCCCTGAAGCTGTAGAGACACTGTAGGTGCTGGGCGGAGGGGCCGATCGTCCCGGTTCCCTGAAGCTGTAGAGACACTGTAGGTGCTGGGTGGAGGGGCCGATCGTCCCGGTTCCCTGAAGCTGTAGAGACACTGTAAGTGCTGGGCAGAGGGGCCGATCGTCCCGGTTCCCTGAAGCTGTAGAGACACTGTAGGTGCTGGGCGGAGGGGCCGATCGTCCTGGTTCCCTGAAGCTGTAGAGACGCTGTGGGTGCTGGGCGGAGGGGCCGATCTCCCTGGTTCCCTGAAGCTGTAGAGACACTGTAGGTGCTGGGCGGAGGGGCGGAGGGGCCGATCGTCCCGATTCCCTGAAGCTGTAGAGACACTGTAGGTGCTGGGCGGAGGGGCCGATCGTCCCGGTTCCCTGAAGCTGTAGAGACACTGTAGGTGCTGGGTGGAGGGGCCGATCGTCCCGGTTCCCTGAAGTTGTAGAGACACTGTAGGTGCTGGGCGGAGGGGCCGATCGTCCCGGTTCCCTGAAGCTGTAGAGACACTGTAGGTGCTGGGCGGAGGGACCGATCGTCCCGGTTCCCTGAAGCTGTAGAGACACTGTAGGTGCTGGACGGAGGGGCCGATCGCCCCGGTTCCCTGAAGCTGTAGAGACGCTGTGGGTGCTGGGCAGAGGGGTCGATCGCCCCGGTTCCCTGAAGCTGTAGAGACGCTGTAGGTGCTGGGTGGAGGGGCCGATCTCCCTGGTTCCCTGAAGCTGTAGAGACACTGTAGGTGCTGGGCGGAGGGGCCGATCTCCCTGGTTCCCTGAAGCTGTAGAGACGCTGTGGGTGCTGGGCAGAGGGGCCGATCTCCCTGGTTCCCTGAAGCTGTAGAGACGCTGTGGGTGCTGGGCAGAGGGGTCGATCGCCCCGGTTCCCTGAAGCTGTAGAGACACTGTAGGTGCTGGGTGGAGGGGCCGATCGCCCCGGTTCCCTGAAGCTGTAGAGACACTGTAGGTGCTGGGCGGAGGGGTCGATCGCCACGGTTTCCTTGAAGCTGTAGAGACACTGTAGGTGCTGGGTGGAGGGGCCGATCGCACTGGTTCCCTGAAGCTGTAGAGACACTGTAGGTGCTGGGTGGAGGGGCCGATCGCCCTGGTTCCCTGAAGCTGTAGAGACACTGTGGGTGCTGGGCGGAGGGGCCGATCTCCCTGGTTCCCTGAAGCTGTAGAGACACTGTAGGTGCTGGGCGGAGGGGCGGAGGGGCCAATCGTCCCGATTCCCTGAAGCTGTAGAGACACTGTAGGTGCTGGGCGGAGGGGCCGATCGTCCCGGTTCCCTGAAGCTGTAGAGACACTGTAGGTGCTGGGTGGAGGGGCCGATCGTACCGGTTCCCTGAAGCTGTAGAGACACTGTAGGTGCTGGACGGAGGGGCCGATCGCCCCGGTTCCCTGAAGCTGTAGAGACGCTGTGGGTGCTGGGCAGAGGGGTCGATCGCCACGGTTCCCTTGAAGCTGTAGAGACACTGTAGGTGCTGGGTGGAGGGGCCGATCGCCCTGGTTCCCTGAAGCTGTAGAGACGCTGTAGGTGCTGGGTGGAGGGGCCGATCTCCCTGGTTCCCTGAAGCTGTAGAGACACTGTAGGTGCTGGGCGGAGGGGCCGATCTCCCTGGTTCCCTGAAGCTGTAGAGACGCTGTGGGTGCTGGGCAGAGGGGCCGATTTCCCTGGTTCCCTGAAGCTGTAGAGATGCTGTAGGTGCTGGGCGGAGGGGTCGATCGCCACGGTTCCCTTGAAGCTGTAGAGACACTGTAGGTGCTGGGTGGAGGGGCCGATCTCCCTGGTTCCCTGAAGCTGTAGAGACACTGTAGGTGCTGGGCGGAGGGGCCGATCGCCCCGGTTCCCAGAAGCTGTAGAGACACTGTAGGTGCTGGGCGGAGGGGTCGATCGCCACGGTTCCCTTGAAGCTGTAGAGACACTGTAGGTGCTGGGTGGAGGGGCCGATCGCCCTGGTTCCCTGAAGCTGTAGAGACACTGTAGGTGCTGGGTGGAGGGGCCGATCTCCCTGGTTCCCTGAAGCTGTAGAGACACTGTAGGTGCTGGGCGGAGGGGCCGATCGCCCCGGTTCCCAGAAGCTGTAGAGACACTGTAGGTGCTGGGTGGAGGGGCCGATCGCCCTGGTTCCCTGAAGCTGTAGAGACGCTGTAGGTGCTGGGCGGAGGGGTCGATCGCCACGGTTCCCTTGAAGCTGTAGAGACACTGTAGGTGCTGGGTGGAGGGGCCAATCGCCCCGGTTCCCTGAAGCTGTAGAGACACTGTAGGTGCTGGGCGGAGGGGCCGATCGCCCCGGTTCCCAGAAGCTGTAGAGACACTGTAGGTGCTGGGCGGAGGGGCCGATCTCCCTGGTTCCCTGAAGCTGTAGAGACACTGTAGGTGCTGGGCGGAGGGGCCGATCGCCCCGGTTCCCAGAAGCTGTAGAGACACTGTAGGTGCTGGGCGGAGGGGTCGATCGCCACGGTTCCCTTGAAGCTGTAGAGACACTGTAGGTGCTGGGTGGAGGGGCCGATCGCCCTGGTTCCCTGAAGCTGTAGAGACACTGTAGGTGCTGGGTGGAGGGGCCGATCTCCCTGGTTCCCTGAAGCTGTAGAGACACTGTAGGTGCTGGGCGGAGGGGCCGATCGCCCCGGTTCCCAGAAGCTGTAGAGACACTGTAGGTGCTGGGTGGAGGGGCCGATCGCCCTGGTTCCCTGAAGCTGTAGAGACGCTGTAGGTGCTGGGCGGAGGGGTCGATCGCCACGGTTCCCTTGAAGCTGTGGAGACACTGTAGGTGCTGGGTGGAGGGGCCGATCGCCCCGGTTCCCTGAAGCTGTAGAGACACTGTAGGTGCTGGGCGGAGGGGCCGATCGCCCCGGTTCCCAGAAGCTGTAGAGACACTGTAGGTGCTGGGCGGAGGGGCCGATCTCCCTGGTTCCCTGAAGCTGTAGAGACACTGTAGATGCTGGGTGGAGGGGCCGATCGTCCCGGTTCCCTGAAGCTGTAGAGACACTGTAGGTGCTGGGCGGAGGGGCCGATTGTCCCGGTTCCCTGAAGCTGTAGAGACACTGTAGGTGCTGGGTGGAGGGGCCGATCATACCGGTTCCCTGAAGCTGTAGAGACACTGTAGGTGCTGGACGGAGGGGCCGATCGCCCCGGTTCCCTGAAGCTGTAGAGACGCTGTGGGTGCTGGGCAGAGGGGTCGATCGCCACGGTTCCCTTGAAGCTGTAGAGACACTGTAGGTGCTGGGTGGAGGGGCCGATCGCCCTGGTTCCCTGAAGCTGTAGAGACACTGTAGGTGCTGGGTGGAGGGGCCGATCTCCCTGGTTCCCTGAAGCTGTAGAGACACTGTAGGTGCTGGGCGGAGGGGCCGATCGCCCCGGTTCCCAGAAGCTGTAGAGACACTGTAGGTGCTGGGTGGAGGGGCCGATCTCCCTGGTTCCCTGAAGCTGTAGAGACGCTGTAGGTGCTGGGCGGAGGGGCCGATCGCCCCGGTTCCCTGAAGCTGTAGAGACACTGTAGGTGCTGGGCGGAGGGGCCGATCGTCCCGGATCCCTGAAGCTGTAGAGACACTGTAGGTGCTGGGTGGAGGGGCCGATCGTCCCGGTTCCCTGAAGCTGTAGAGACGCTGTAGGTGCTGGGCGGAGGGGCCGATCGTCCCGGTTCCCTGAAGCTGTAGAGACGCTGTAGGTGCTGGGCGGAGGGGCCGATCTCCCCGGTTCCCTGAAGCTGTAGAGACACTGTAGGTGCTGGGTGGAGGGGCCGATCTCCCTGGTTCCCTGAAGCTGTAGAGACGCTGTAGGTGCTGGGCGGAGGGGCAGATCGCCCTGGTTCCCTGAAGCTGTAGAGACACTGTAGGTGCTGGGCGGAGGGGCCGATCGCCCCGGTTCCCTGAAGCTGTAGAGACACTGTAGGTGCTGGGCGGAGGGGCCGATCGCCCTGGTTCCCTGAAGCTGTAGAGACACTGTAGGTGCTGGGCGGAGGGGCCGATCGCCCCGGTTCCCAGAAGCTGTAGAGACGCTGTAGGTGCTGGGCGGAGGGGCCGATCTCCCTGGTTCCCTGAAGCTGTAGAGACACTGTAGGTGCTGGGCGGAGGGGCCGATCGCCCCGGTTCCCAGAAGCTGTAGAGACACTGTAGGTGCTGGGCGGAGGGGCCGATCGCCCCGGTTCCCTGAAGCTGTAGAGACACTGTAGGTGCTGGGTGGAGGGGCCGATCGTCCCGGATCCCTGAAGCTGTAGAGACACTGTAGGTGCTGGGCGGAGGGGCCGATCGCCCCGGTTCCCAGAAGCTGTAGAGACGCTGTAGGTGCTGGGCGGAGGGGCCGATCTCCCTGGTTCCCTGAAGCTGTAGAGACACTGTAGGTGCTGGGCGGAGGGGCCGATCGCCCCGGTTCCCAGAAGCTGTAGAGACGCTGTAGGTGCTGGGCGGAGGGGCCGATCGCCCCGGTTCCCAGAAGCTGTAGAGACACTGTAGGTGCTGGGCGGAGGGGCCGATCGCCCCGGTTCCCAGAAGCTGTAGAGACACTGTAGGTGCTGGGCGGAGGGGCCGATCGCCCCGGTTCCCAGAAGCTGTAGAGACACTGTAGGTGCTGGGTGGAGGGGCCGATCTCCCTGGTTCCCTGAAGCTGTAGAGACGCTGTAGGTGCTGGGCGGAGGGGCCGATCGCCCCGGTTCCCTGAAGCTGTAGAGACACTGTAGGTGCTGGGCGGAGGGGCCGATCGTCCCGGATCCCTGAAGCTGTAGAGACACTGTAGGTGCTGGGTGGAGGGGCCGATCGTCCCGGTTCCCTGAAGCTGTAGAGACGCTGTAGGTGCTGGGCGGAGGGGCCGATCGTCCCGGTTCCCTGAAGCTGTAGAGACGCTGTAGGTGCTGGGCGGAGGGGCCGATCTCCCCGGTTCCCTGAAGCTGTAGAGACACTGTAGGTGCTGGGTGGAGGGGCCGATCTCCCTGGTTCCCTGAAGCTGTAGAGACGCTGTAGGTGCTGGGCGGAGGGGCAGATCGCCCTGGTTCCCTGAAGCTGTAGAGACACTGTAGGTGCTGGGCGGAGGGGCCGATCGCCCCGGTTCCCTGAAGCTGTAGAGACACTGTAGGTGCTGGGCGGAGGGGCCGATCGCCCTGGTTCCCTGAAGCTGTAGAGACACTGTAGGTGCTGGGCGGAGGGGCCGATCGCCCCGGTTCCCAGAAGCTGTAGAGACGCTGTAGGTGCTGGGCGGAGGGGCCGATCGTCCCGGTTCCCAGAAGCTGTAGAGACACTGTAGGTGCTGGGTGGAGGGGCCGATCTCCCTGGTTCCCTGAAGCTGTAGAGACACTGTAGGTGCTGGGCGGAGGGGCCGATCGCCCCGGTTCCCAGAAGCTGTAGAGACACTGTAGGTGCTGGGCGGAGGGGCCGATCTCCCTGGTTCCCTGAAGCTGTAGAGACACTGTAGGTGCTGGGCGGAGGGGCCGATCGCCCCGGTTCCCAGAAGCTGTAGAGACGCTGTAGGTGCTGGGCGGAGGGGCAGATCGCCCTGGTTCCCTGAAGCTGTAGAGACACTGTAGGTGCTGGGCGGAGGGGCCGATCGCCCCGGTTCCCAGAAGCTGTAGAGACGCTGTAGGTGCTGGGCGGAGGGGCCGATCTCCCTGGTTCCCTGAAGCTGTAGAGACACTGTAGGTGCTGGGCGGAGGGGCCGATCGCCCCGGTTCCCAGAAGCTGTAGAGACGCTGTAGGTGCTGGGCGGAGGGGCAGATCGCCCTGGTTCCCTGAAGCTGTAGAGACACTGTAGGTGCTGGGCGGAGGGGCCGATCGCCCCGGTTCCCTGAAGCTGTAGAGACACTGTAGGTGCTGGGCGGAGGGGCCGATCGCCCTGGTTCCCTGAAGCTGTAGAGACACTGTAGGTGCTGGGCGGAGGGGCCGATCGCCCCGGTTCCCAGAAGCTGTAGAGACGCTGTAGGTGCTGGGCGGAGGGGCCGATCTCCCTGGTTCCCTGAAGCTGTAGAGACACTGTAGGTGCTGGGCGGAGGGGCCGATCGCCCCGGTTCCCAGAAGCTGTAGAGACACTGTAGGTGCTGGGCGGAGGGGCCGATCGCCCCGGTTCCCTGAAGCTGTAGAGACACTGTAGGTGCTGGGTGGAGGGGCCGATCGTCCCGGATCCCTGAAGCTGTAGAGACACTGTAGGTGCTGGGCGGAGGGGCCGATCGCCCCGGTTCCCAGAAGCTGTAGAGACGCTGTAGGTGCTGGGCGGAGGGGCCGATCTCCCTGGTTCCCTGAAGCTGTAGAGACACTGTAGGTGCTGGGCGGAGGGGCCGATCGTCCCGGTTCCCAGAAGCTGTAGAGACACTGTAGGTGCTGGGCGGAGGGGCCGATCGCCCCGGTTCCCTGAAGCTGTAGAGACACTGTAGGTGCTGGGCGGAGGGGCCGATCGCCCTGGTTCCCTGAAGCTGTAGAGACACTGTAGGTGCTGGGCGGAGGGGCCGATCGCCCCGGTTCCCAGAAGCTGTAGAGACGCTGTAGGTGCTGGGCGGAGGGGCCGATCTCCCTGGTTCCCTGAAGCTGTAGAGACACTGTAGGTGCTGGGCGGAGGGGCCGATCGCCCCGGTTCCCAGAAGCTGTAGAGACACTGTAGGTGCTGGGCGGAGGGGCCGATCGCCCCGGTTCCCTGAAGCTGTAGAGACACTGTAGGTGCTGGGTGGAGGGGCCGATCGTCCCGGATCCCTGAAGCTGTAGAGACACTGTAGGTGCTGGGCGGAGGGGCCGATCGCCCCGGTTCCCAGAAGCTGTAGAGACGCTGTAGGTGCTGGGCGGAGGGGCCGATCTCCCTGGTTCCCTGAAGCTGTAGAGACACTGTAGGTGCTGGGCGGAGGGGCCGATCGCCCCGGTTCCCAGAAGCTGTAGAGACACTGTAGGTGCTGGGCGGAGGGGCCGATCGCCCCGGTTCCCAGAAGCTGTAGAGACACTGTAGGTGCTGGGCGGAGGGGCCGATCGCCCCGGTTCCCTGAAGCTGTAGAGACACTGTAGGTGCTGGGTGGAGGGGCCGATCGTCCCGGATCCCTGAAGCTGTAGAGACACTGTAGGTGCTGGGCGGAGGGGCCGATCGCCCCGGTTCCCAGAAGCTGTAGAGACGCTGTAGGTGCTGGGCGGAGGGGCCGATCTCCCTGGTTCCCTGAAGCTGTAGAGACACTGTAGGTGCTGGGTGGAGGGGTCGATCTCCCTGGTTCCCTGAAGCTGTAGAGACACTGTAGGTGCTGGGCGGAGGGGCCGATCGCCCCGGTTCCCAGAAGCTGTAGAGACACTGTAGGTGCTGGGTGGAGGGGTCGATCTCCCTGGTTCCCTGAAGCTGTAGAGACGCTGTAGGTGCTGGGCGGAGGGGCCGATCGTCCCGGTTCCCTGAAGCTGGTGCTGGACAGAGGATGGTAGAGAAGTAAATGGGGAATTTATATTGGGGGCATCGGCCCCCCAACCTGGAGGAGGAGGAGGAAAAGGAGGAGGAGGAGGAGGCAGAGGAGGAGAAGGAGTAGAAGGAGAAGGAGGAGGAGGAGGCAGTGGAGGAGAAGGAGGAGGAGGAGAAGGAGGCAGAGGAAGAGAAGAAGGAGGACGATGAGGCGGAGAAGGAGGAGGAGGAGAAGGAGGGGGAGGAGAGGGAGGAGGCGGAGCAGGAGGAGGAGGAGGGGAGGAGGAGGAGGAGGCGGAGCAGGAGGAGGAGGCAGAGGAGGAGGAGAAGGAGGAGGAGGAGGAGGCAGAGGAGGAGGAGGAGGAGAAGGAGGAGGAGAAGGAGGCGGAGAAGGAGGAGAACGAGGCGGAGGAGGAGGAGGCGGGGGAGGAGGAGGAGGAGAAGGAGAGGAGGAAACGCAGGAGGAGGCGGAGCAGTGGGAGGAGGAGGAGGAAGAGCAGGAGAAGGAGGCAGAGGAGGAGGAGGAGGAGGGAAGGAGGAGGAGGAGGAAGAGAAGGAGGAGGAGGAGGCGGAGCAGGAGGAGGAGGAGGAGGCAGAGGAGGAGAAGGAGGCGGAGGAGGAGGTGGAGGAGGAGAAGAAGGCGGAGGAGGAGGAGGCAGAGGAGGAGGTGGAGGAGGCGGAGGAGGAGGAGAAGGAGGCGGATGAGGAGGAGGAGGAGGAGGCAGAGGAGGAGGCGGAGGAGGAGGAGGCAGAGGAGGAGAAGGAGGCAGAGGAGGAGGAGAAGGAGGCGTAGGAGGAGGAGGCAGAGGAGGAGGTGGAGGAGGAGGTGGAGGAGGCGGAGGAGGAGAAGGAGGCGGAGGAGGAGGAAGATTCAGAGGAGGAGGAGGAGGCGGAGCAGGAGGAGGAGGAGGAGGCAGAAGAGGAGGAGGATTCAGAGGAGGCGGAGCAGGAGGAGGAGGCGGAGGAGGAGGCAGAAGAGGAGGAGGAGGTGGAGGAGGAGGAGGACGAGGCGGAGGAGGCGGAGCAGGAGGAGGCAGAGGAGGAGGAGGAGGCGGAGCAGGAGGAGGCAGAGGAGGAGGAGGCAGAGCAGGAGGAGGCAGAGGAGGAGGAGGCAGAGCAGGAGGAGGCAGAGGAGGAGGACGCGGAGCAGGAGGAGGAGGAGGCAGAGGAGGAGGAGGCGGAGCAGGAGGAGGCAGAGGAGGAGGACGCGAAGCAGGAGGAGGAGGAGGCAGAGGAGGAGGAGGCGAAGCAGGAGGAGGCAGAGGAGGACGCGGAGCAGGAGGAGGAGGACGAGGCAGAGGAGGAGGACGCGGAGGAGGAGGAGGTGGAGGAGGAGGAGGACGAGGCGGAGGAGGAGGAGGCGGAGCAGGAGGAGGAGGAGGCGGAGGAGGAGGCAGAAGAGGAGGAGGATTCAGAGGAGGAGGAGGCGGAGCAGGAGGAGGAGGCGGAGGAGGAGGCAGAAGAGGAGGTGGAGGAGGAGGAGGACGAGGCGGAGGAGGAGGAGGATGAGGAGGAGGCGGAGCAGGAGGAGGCAGAGGAGGAGGAGGAGGCGGAGCAGGAGGAGGCAGAGGTGGAGGAGGCGGAGCAGGAGGAGGCAGAGGAGGAGGACGCGGAGCAGGAGGAGGCAGAGGAGGAGGACGCGGAGCAGGAGGAGGCAGAGGAGGAGGAGGACGCGGAGCAGGAGGAGGAGGAGGAGGCAGAGGAGGAGGACGCGGAGCAGGAGGAGGCAGAGGAGGAGGAGGACGAGGCAGAGGAGGAGGATGAGGCGGAGGAGGAGGAGGACGAGGCAGAGGAGGAAGAGGAGGAGGCGGAGGAGGAGGACGAGGCAGAGGAGGAGGAGGCGGAGGAGGAAGAGGAGGAGGCGGAGGAGGCGGAGGAGGAGTCTGACCTCCTATCACAGATATAAATGGCGGTGAGAAAGGGAAATGAGATTCTCTCGGGAGATTTCTGCTGTTGGGTGAAATTTCGGAGTGCTGACAGAACACTAAGTAGCAGATATATGAGGCTTCAGCTAGAGGCATGGAAAGTGCCTGGAATCGGGGGAGGGGGAAGAGATAAGGGGGGGGAGTCTGCTGTATTGGGGGTGGTGGACGTCGCCTTACTTTTCTGTATCTGAGCTCTATCACTTGACAAAGGAGTGCAGCTGCCGCATCACACGCAGCATGCTCAGAAACGCGTCGCACTCCGGTGACGTCACCCCTCCGCACCGTACGGCTGTTCTTCCATCTAAGCGGTGACATTCCTCGGGATACGTAACCTACAGAAATGTCTTTTATCTCTTCTCATTTGTATGATCCAATAAAGAGCTTTTACTCCTACACTTAGGTGGCGCCCCTCCTCCTCCTACTGGAATTTGATGTCTATTCCCACATGGTGGCCGCCCTCCGTGATTGGACCTCACCCCTTCCTACACAATCCATGGACTTAACCCCTTCGATCGTCCCCGATGTTAACTTTGAAAAAAATGTAAGTAATTTGATATCTTATTTTTTTTAAATTAATTTAATTAAAGCAGAAAGTAAAAAATATTTTTTTTTTTCAAAATTGTCTTCAGGCTCAGAAGATTTACCCCCCATGTGACCAGGTCGTGTCTCACCATGCAGTTCTGCGGTACCGGAGCGGAGGATTGTGCGATCGTTCGGCGTTCTACATAAATAACATTTCTGTGGATTTTACTATCATCTCTACAAACAAAAAAAATAATTATATAAAAAAAATCTCATTTTACATTCGGGAGATTCTTATAATTATTATCGGTAAAAAATCCCGATAACCAAAATATTGATTGGATTGTGCAAAAGTCATCTACCCAATACGAGATCGATCTATGGAATATTTAATATTTATTGTTGTAATTAGTAATGGTGGAGATCTGCGATTTTTAATGGGACTGCGACATTGTGGCAGCCGATCAATGTACAATGTGATTGGAGGAGATCGGTGTACAATGTGATTGGAGGAGATCGGTGTACAATGTGATTGGAGGAGATCGGTGTACAATGTGATTGGAGGAGATCGGTGTACAATGTGATTGGAGGAGATCGATGTACAATGTGATTGGAGGAAATCGATGTACAATGTGATTGGAGGAGATCAGAGGAGACTGGAGGAGATCGATGTCCAATGTGATTGGAGGAGATCGGTGGACATCGGAGGAGATCGATGTACAATGTGATTGGTGGAGATCAGAGGAGACTGGAGGAGATCGGTGTACAATGTGATTGGAGGAGATTGGAGGAGACCGGAGGAGATCGATGTACAATGTGATTGGAGGAGATTGGAGGAGACCGGAGGAGATCGATGTCCAATGTGATTGGAGGAGATCGGTGGACATTGGAGGAGATCGATGTACAATGTGATTGGTGGAGATCAGAGGAGACTGGAGGAGATCGGTGTACAATGTGATTGGAGGAGATTGGAGGAGACCGGAGGAGATCGATGTACAATGTGATTGGAGGAGATTGGAGGAGACCGGAGGAGATCGATGTACAATGTGATTGGAGGAGATCGGAGGAGACTGGAGGAGATCGGAGGAGATCGATGTCCAATGTGATTGGAGGAGATCGGTGGACATCGGAGGAGATCGATGTACAATGTGATTGGTGGAGATCAGAGGAGACTGGAGGAGATCGGTGTACAATGTGATTGGAGGAGATTGGAGGAGACCGGAGGAGATCGATGTACAATGTGATTGGAGGAGATTGGAGGAGACCGGAGGAGATCGATGTCCAATGTGATTGGAGGAGATCGGTGGACATTGGAGGAGATCGATGTACAATGTGATTGGTGGAGATCAGAGGAGACTGGAGGAGATCGGTGTACAATGTGATTGGAGGAGATTGGAGGAGACCGGAGGAGATCGATGTACAATGTGATTGGAGGAGATTGGAGGAGACCGGAGGAGATCGATGTACAATGTGATTGGAGGAGATCGGAGGAGACTGGAGGAGATCGGAGGAGATCGATGTACAATGTGATTGGAGGAGATCGGTGTACAATGTGATTGGAGGAGATCGATGTACAATGTGATTGGAGGAGATTGGAGGAGATCGGTGTAGAATGTGATCGGAGGAGATCGGAAGAGATCGATGTACAATGTGATTGGAGGAGATCGGTGTAGAATGTGATTGGAGGAGATTGGAGGAGATCGGTGTACAATGTGATTGGAGGAGATCGGAGGAGATCGGAGGAGATCGGTGTACAATGTGATTGGAGGAGATTGGAGGAGACCGGAGGAGATCGATGTACAATGTGATTGGTGGAGATCAGAGGAGACTGGAGGAGATCGGTGTACAATGTGATTGGAGGAGATTGGAGGAGACCGGAGGAGATCGATGTACAATGTGATTGGTGGAGATCAGAGGAGACTGGAGGAGATCGGTGTACAATGTGATTGGAGGAGATTGGAGGAGACCGGAGGAGATCGATGTACAATGTGATTGGAGGAGATCGGAGGAGACTGGAGGAGATCGGAGGAGATCGATGTACAATGTGATTGGAGGAGATCGGTGTACAATGTGATTGGAGGAGATCGGAGGAGACTGGAGGAGATCGGAGGAGATCGATGTACAATGTGATTGGAGGAGATCGATGTACAATGTGATTGGAGGAGATCGGTGGAGATCGGAGGAGATCGATGTACAATGTGATTGGTGGAGATCAGAGGAGACTGGAGGAGATCGGAGAAGATCGATGTACAATGTGATTGGAGGAGATCGGTGTACAATGTGATTGGAGGAGATCGATGTACAATGTGATTGGAGGAGATTGGAGGAGATCGGTGTAGAATGTGATTGGAGGAGATCGATGTACAATGTGATTGGAGGAGATCGGTGTACAATGTGATTGGAGGAGATCGGAAGAGATCGATGTACAATGTGATTGGAGGAGATCGGTGGAGATCAGAGGAGATCGATGTACAATGTGATTGGTGGAGATCGGAGGAGACTGGAGGAGATCGATGTACAGTGTGATTGGAGGAGATCGGAGGAGACTGGAGGAGATCGGAGGAGATCGATGGAGATCGGAGGAGATCGATGTACAATGTGATTGGAGGAGATCGGTGGAGATCGGAGGAGATCGATGTACAATGTGATTGGAGGAGATCGGAGGAGACTGGAGGAGATCGGAGGAGATTGATGTACAATGTGATTGGAGGAGATCGGAGGAGACTGGAGGAGATCGGAGGAGATTGATGTACAATGTGATTGGAGGAGATTGGAGAAGACCGGAGGAGATCGGTGTACAATGTGATCGGTGGACATCGGAGGAGATCGGTGTACAATGTGATTGGAGGAGATCGGAGGAGATCGGAGGAGATCGGTGTACTATGTGAATGGAGGAGATCGGAGGAGATCGGAGGAGATCGGTGTACAATGTGATTGGAGGAGATCGATGTACAATGTGATTGGAGGAGATCGATGTACAATGTGATTGGAGGAGATCGATGTACAATGTGATTGGAGGAGATCGGAGGAGATCGGTGTACAATGTGATTGGTGGAGATCGGAGGAGATCGATGTACAATGTGATTGGAGGAGATCGGAGGAGACTGGAGGAGATCGGTGTACAATGTGATTGGAGGAGATCGGAGGAGACCGGAGGAGATCAATGTACAATGTGATTGGAGGAGATCAGAGGAGACTGGAGGAGATCGGTGTACAATGTGATTGGAGGAGATCGGAGGAGATCGGAGGAGATCGATGTACAATGTGATTGGAGGAGATCGGTGGAGATCGGAGGAGATCAATGTACAATGTGATTGGAGGAGATCAATGTACAATGTGATTGGAGGAGATCAATGTACAATGTGATTGGAGGAGATCGGAGGAGATCGGTGTACAATGTGATCGGAGGAGATCGATGTACAATGTGATTGGAGGAGATCGGTGTACAATGTGATTGGAGGAGATCGGTGTACAATGTGATTGGAGGAGATCGGTGGAGATCGGAGGAGATCGATGTACAATGTGATTGGAGGAGATCGGAGGAGATCGGAGGAGATCGGTGTACAATGTGATTGGTGGAGATCGGAGGAGATCGGAGGAGATCGGTGTACAATGTGATTGGTGGAGATCGGAGGAGATCGGAGGAGATCGGAGGAGATCGATGTACAATGTGAATGGAGGAGATCGGAGGAGATCGGAGGAGATCGGTGTACAATGTGATTGGAGGAGATCGGTGTACAATGTGATTGGAGGAGATCGATGTACAATGTGATTGGAGGAGATCGGTGGAGATCGGAGGAGATCGATGTACAATGTGATTGGTGGAGATCAGAGGAGACTGGAGGAGATCGGTGTACAATGTGATTGGAGGAGATCGGAGGAGATCGGAGGAGATCGGTGTACAATGTGATTGGAGGAGATCGGAGGAGATCGGTGTACAATGTGATTGGAGGAGATCGGAGGAGATCGGTGTACAATGTGATTGGAGGAGATCAATGTACAATGTGATTGGAGGAGATCGGAGGAGATCGGTGTACAATGTGATCGGAGGAGATTGGTGTACAATGTGATTGGAGGAGATCGGTGGAGATCAGAGGAGATCGGTGTACAATGTGATTGGTGGAGATCGGTGTACAATGTGATTGGAGGAGATCGGTGTACAATGTGATCGGAGGAGATCGGAGGAGATCGGAGGAGATCGATGTACAATGTGATTGGAGGAGATCGGTGTACAATGTGATTGGAGGAGATCGGTGTACAATGTGATTGGAGGAGATCGGTGTACAATGTGATCGGAGGAGATCGGAGGAGATCGGAGGAGATCGGTGTACAATGTTATTGGAGGAGATCGGTGTACAATGTGACTGGAGGAGATCGGAAGAGATCGATGTACAATGTGATTGGAGGAGATCGGAAGAGATCGATGTACAATGTGATTGGAGGAGATCGGAGGAGATCGGAGGAGATCGGAGGAGATTGGAGGAGATCGATGTACAATGTGATTGGAGGAGATCGGAGGAGATCGATGTACAATGTGATTGGTGGAGATCGGAGGAGATCGGAGGAGATCGGTGTACAATGTGATTGGAGGAGATCGGAGGAGATCGGAGGAGATCGGTGTACAATGTGATTGGTGGAGATCGGAGGAGACTGGAGGAGACTGGAGGAGATCGGTGTACAATGTGATTGGAGGAGATCGGAGGAGATCGGTGTACAATGTGACTGGAGGAGATCGGAGGAGATCGGTGTACAATGTGACTGGAGGAGATCGGAGGAGATCGGAGGAGATCGATGTACAATGTGATTGGAGGAGATCGGTGGAGATCGGAGGAGATCGGTGTACAATGTGATTGGAGGAGATCGGAGGAGATCGGTGTACAATGTGATTGGAGGAGATCGGAGGAGATCGATGTACAATGTGATTGGAGGAGATCGGAGGAGATCGGAGGAGATCGATGTACAATGTGATTGGAGGAGATCGGTGGAGATCGGAGGAGATCGGTGTACAATGTGATTGGAGGAGATCGGAGGAGATCGGTGTACAATGTGATTGGAGGAGATCGGAGGAGATCGATGTACAATGTGATTGGAGGAGATCGGAGGAGATCGATGTACAATGTGATTGGAGGAGATCGGAGGAGATCGGTGTACAATGTGATTGGAGGAGATCGGAGGAGATCGGTGTACAATGTGATTGGAGGAGATCGGAGGAGATCGGTGTACAATGTGATTGGAGGAGATCGGAGGAGATCGGTGTACAATGTGATTGGAGGAGATCGGAGGAGATCGGTGTACAATGTGATTGGAGGAGATCGGAGGAGATCGGTGTACAATGTGACTGGAGGAGATCGGAGGAGATCGGAGGAGATCGGAGGAGATCAGAGGAGATCGGAGGAGATCGATGTACAATGTGATTGGAGGAGATCGGAGGAGATCGATGTACAATGTGATTGGAGGAGATCGGTGGAGATCGGAGGAGATCGGTGTACAATGTGATTGGTGGAGATCAGAGGAGATCGGAGGAGATCGGTGTACAATGTGATTGGAGGAGATCGATGTACAATGTGATTGGAGGAGATCGGTGTAGAATGTGATTGGAGGAGATCGATGTACAATGTGATTGGAGGAGATCGGTGTACAATGTGATTGGAGGAGATCGGTGTACAATGTGATTGGAGGAGATCGGAGGAGATCGGTTTACAATGTGATTGGAGGAGATCGGAGGAGATCGGTTTACAATGTGATTGGAGGAGATCGGAGCAGACTGGAGGAGATCGATGTACAATGTGATTGGAGGAGATCGGAGGAGATCGGAGTACAATGTGATTGGAGGAGATCGGAGGAGATCGGTGTACAATGTGATTGGAGGAGATCGGAGGAGATCGGAGTACAATGTGATTGGAGGAGATCAGAGGAGATCGGTGTACAATGTGATTGGAGGAGATCGGTGGAGATCGGAGGAGATCGGAGGAGATCGGTGTACAATGTGATTGGTGGAGATCGGAGGAGATCGGAGGAGATCGGAGGAGATCGGTGTACAATGTGATTGGTGGAGATCGGAGGAGATCGGAGGAGATCGGTGTACAATGTGATTGGAGGAGATCGGAGGAGATCGGTGTACAATGTGATTGGAGGAGATCGGAGGAGATCGGTGTACAATGTGATTGGAGGAGATCGGAGGAGATCGGAGTACAATGTGATTGGAGGAGATCGGAGGAGATCGGTGTACAATGTGATTGGAGGAGATCGGAGGAGATCGGTGTACAATGTGATTGGAGGAGATCGGTGGAGATCGGAGGAGATCGGAGGAGATCGGTGTACAATGTGATTGGTGGAGATCGGAGGAGATCGGTGTACAATGTGATTGGAGGAGATCGGAGGAGATCGGTGTACAATGTGATTGGAGGAGATCGGAGGAGATCGGTGTACAATGTGATTGGAGGAGATCAGAGGAGATCGGAGGAGATCGGAGGAGATCGGTGTACAATGTGATTGGTGGAGATCGGAGGAGATCGGTGTACAATGTGATTGGAGAAGATCGGAGGAGATCGGTGTACAATATGATTGGAGGAGATCGGAGGAGATCGGAGGAGATCGGAGGAGATCGGAGGAGATCGGTGTACAATGTGATTGGAGGAGATCGGTGGAGATCGGAGGAGATCGGAGGAGATCGGTGTACAATATGAATGGAGGAGATCGGAGGAGATCGGAGGAGATCGGAGGAGATCGGTGTACAATGTGATTGGAGGAGATCGGAGGAGATCGGAGGAGATCGGTGTCCAATGTGATTGGAGGAGATCGGAGGAGATCGGTGTAGAATGTGATTGGAGGAGATCGGAGGAGATTGGAGGAGATCGGTGTACAATGTGATTGGAGGAGATCGGAGGAGATCGGAGGAGATCGGTGTAGAATGTGATTGGTGGATATCGGAGGAGATCGGTGTACAATGTGATCGGAGGAGATCGGAGGAGATCGGAGGAGATCAGTGTACAATGTGATTGGAGGAGATCGGAGGAGATCGGAGGAGATCGGTGTAGAATGTGATTGGAGGAGATCGGAGGAGATCGGAGGAGATCGGAGGAGATCGGTGTACAATGTGATCGGAGGAGATCGGAGGAGATCGGAGGAGATCAGAGGAGATCGGTGTACAATGTGATCGGAGGAGATCGGAGGAGATCGGAGGAGATCGGTGTACAATGTGATTGGAGGAGATCGGAGGAGATCGGAGGAGATCAGAGGAGATCGGAGGAGATCGGTGTACAATGTGATTGGAGGAGATCGGTGTACAATGTGATCGGAGGTGATCGGAGGAGATCGGAGGAGATCGGAGGAGATCGGTGTACAATGTGAATGGAGGAGATCGGAGGAGATCGATGTACAATGTGATTGGAGGAGATCGGAGGAGATCGGAGGAGATCGGAGGAGATCGGTGTACAATGTGATCGGAGGAGATCGGAGGAGATCGGACGAGATCGGTGTACAATGTGATCGGAGGAGATCGGAGGAGATCGGACGAGATCGGTGTACAATGTGATTGGAGGAGATCGGAGGAGATCGGAGGAGATCGGTGTACAATGTGATTGGAGGAGATCGGAGGAGATCGGTGTACAATGTGATTGGAGGAGATCGGTGTAGAATGTGATTGGAGGAGATCGGAGGAGATCAGAGGAGATCGGAGGAGATCGGTGTACAATGTGATTGGAGGAGATCGGTGTACAATGTGATTGGAGGAGATCGGAGGAGATCAGAGGAGATCGGAGGAGATCAATGTACAATGTGATTGGAGGAGATCGATGTACAATGTGATTGGAGGAGATCGGTGTACAATGTGATTGGAGGAGATCGGAGGAGATCGGTGTACAATGTGATTGGAGGAGATCGGAGGAGACTGGAGGAGATCGATGTACAATGTGATTGGAGGAGATCGGACGAGATCGGTGTAGAATGTGATTGGAGGAGATCGGTGTAGAATGTGATTGGAGGAGATCGGTGGAGATCGGAGGAGATCGGTGTACAATGTGATTGGAGGAGATCGGAGGAGATCGGTGTAGAATGTGATTGGAGGAGATCGGTGGAGATCGGAGGAGATCGGAGGAGATCGGTGGAGATCGGAGGAGATCGGTGTACAATGTGATTGGAGGAGATCGGAGGAGACTGGAGGAGATCGGAGGAGATCGATGTACAATGTGATTGGAGGAGATCGGAGGAGACTGGAGGAGATCGGAGGAGATCGATGTCCAATGTGATTGGAGGAGATCGGTAGAGATCGGAGGAGATCGATGTACAATGTTATTGGAGGAGATCGGAGGAGACTGGAGGAGATCGGAGGAGATCGATGTACAATGTGATTGGAGGAGATCGGTGTACAATGTGATTGGAGGAGATCGGTGTACAATGTGATTGGTGGAGATCGGAGGAGATCGGAGGAGATCGATGTACAATGTGATTGGAGGAGATCGGTGGAGATCGGAGGAGATCGGAGGAGATCGATGTACAATGTGATTGGAGGAGATCGGTGGAGATCGGTGTACAATGTGATTGGAGGAGATCGGAGGAGATCGATGTACAATGTGATTGGAGGAGATCGGTGGAGATCGGAGGAGATCGGAGGAGATCGATGTACAATGTGATTGGAGGAGATCGGAGGAGATCGGAGGAGATCGGAGGAGATCGATGTACAATGTGATTGGAGGAGATCGGTGGAGATCGGAGGAGATCGGAGGAGATCGGTGTACAATGTGATTGGAGGAGATCGGAGGAGATCGGTGTACAATGTGATTGGAGGAGATCGGAGGAGATCGGTGTACAATGTGATTGGAGGAGATCGGAGGAGATCGGAGGAGATCGGAGGAGATCGATGTACAATGTGATTGGAGGAGATCGGTGGAGATCGGAGGAGATCGGAGGAGATCGGTGTACAATGTGATTGGAGGAGATCGGAGGAGATCGGTGTACAATGTGATTGGAGGAGATCGGTGTACAATGTGATTGGAGGAGATCGGAGGAGATCGGTGTACAATGTGATTGGAGGAGATCGGAGGAGATCGGTGTACAATGTGATTGGTGGAGATCGGAGGAGATCGGTGTACAATGTGATTGGAGGAGATCGGTGTACAATGTGATTGGAGGAGATCGGAGGAGATCGGTGTACAATGTGATTGGTGGAGATCGGAGGAGATCGGTGTACAATGTGATTGGAGGAGATCGGTGTACAATGTGATTGGAGGAGATCGGAGGAGATCGATGTACAATGTGATTGGAGGAGATCGGTGGAGATCGGAGGAGATCGGAGGAGATCGGTGTACAATGTGATTGGAGGAGATCGGTGTAGAATGTGATTGGAGGAGATCGGTGTAGAATGTGATTGGAGGAGATCGGAGGAGATCAGAGGAGATCGGAGGAGATCGATGTACAATGTGATTGGAGGAGATCGATGTACAATGTGATTGGAGGAGATCGGAGGAGATCGGTGTACAATGTGATTGGAGGAGATCGGAGCAGACTGGAGGAGATCGATGTACAATGTGATTGGAGGAGATCGGAGGAGATCGGTGTACAATGTGATTGGAGGAGATCGGAGCAGACTGGAGGAGATCGATGTACAATGTGATTGGAGGAGATCGGAGGAGATCGGTGTACAATGTGATTGGAGGAGATCGGACGAGATCGGTGTAGAATGTGATTGGAGGAGATCGGTGTAGAATGTGATTGGAGGAGATCGGTGGAGGTCGGAGGAGATCGGTGTACAATGTGATTGGAGGAGATCGGTGTAGAATGTGATTGGAGGAGATCGGAGGAGATCGGTGTAGAATGTGATTGGAGGAGATCGGTGTACAATGTGATTGGTGGAGATCGGAGGAGATCGGTGTACAATGTGACTGGAGGAGATCGGAGGAGATCGATGTACAATGTGATTGGAGGAGATCGGTGGAGATCGGAGGAGATCGGTGTACAATGTGATTGGAGGAGATCGGTGTACAATGTACAATGTGATTGGAGGAGATCGGAGGAGATCGGTGTACAATGTGATTGGAGGAGATCGGAGGAGATCGGAGGAGATCAGAGGAGATCGGAGGAGATCGGTGTACAATGTGATTGGAGGAGATCGGAGGAGATCGGTGTACAATGTGATTGGAGGAGATCGGTGTACAATGTGATTGGAGGAGATCGGAGGAGATCGGTGTACAATGTGATTGGAGGAGATCGGAGGAGATCGGTGTACAATGTGATTGGTGGAGATCGGAGGAGATCGGTGTACAATGTGATTGGAGGAGATCGGTGTACAATGTGATTGGAGGAGATCGGAGGAGATCAGAGGAGATCGGTGTACAATGTGATTGGAGGAGATCGGTGGAGATCGGAGGAGATCGCTGTACAATGTGATTGGAGGAGATCGGAGGAGATCGGAGGAGATCGGTGTACAATGTGATTGGTGGAGATCGGAGGAGATCGGAGGAGATCGGAGGAGATCGGAGGAGATCGGTGTACAATGTGATTGGTGGAGATCGGAGGAGATCGGTGTACAATGTGATTGGAGGAGATCGGTGTACAATGTGATTGGAGGAGATCGGAGGAGATCGGTGTACAATGTGAATGGAGGAGATCGGAGGAGATCGGTGTACAATGTGATTGGAGGAGATCGGTGTACAATGTGATCGGAGGAGATCGATGTACAATGTGATTGGAGGAGATCGGAGTACAATGTGATTGGAGGAGATCGGAGGAGATCGGTGTACAATGTGATTGGAGGAGATCGGTGGAGATCGGAGGAGATCGGAGGAGATCGGTGTACAATGTGATTGGAGGAGATCGGTGTACAATGTGATTGGAGGAGATCGGTGTACAATGTGATTGGTGGAGATCGGAGGAGATCGGAGGAGATCGGTGTACAATGTGATTGGAGGAGATCGGAGGATATCGGAGGAGATCGGTGTACAATGTGATTGGAGGAGATCGGTGTACAATGTGATTGGAGGAGTTCGGAGGAGATCGGAGGAGATCGGTGTACAATGTGAATGGAGGAGATCGGAGGAGATCGGAGGAGATCGGTGTACAATGTGATTGGAGGAGATCGGAGGAGATTGGAGGAGATCGGTGTAGAATGTGATTGGAGGAGATCAATGTACAATGTGATTGGAGGAGATCGGAGGAGATCGGTGTACAATGTGATTGGAGGAGATCGGTGTACAATGTGATTGGAGGAGATCGGAGGAGATCAGAGGAGATCGGTGTACAATGTGATTGGAGGAGATCGGAGGAGACTGGAGGAGATCGGAGGAGATCAGAGGAGATCGGTGTACAATGTGATTGGAGGAGATCGGTGGAGATCGGAGGAGATCGGTGTACAATGTGATTGGAGGAGATCGGAGGAGATCGGTGTACAATGTGATTGGTGGAGATCGGAGGAGATCGGAGGAGATCGGAGGAGATCGGAGGAGATCGGTGTACAATGTGATTGGTGGAGATCGGAGGAGATCGGTGTACAATGTGATTGGAGGAGATCGGTGTACAATGTGATTGGAGGAGATCGGAGGAGATCGGTGTACAATGTGAATGGAGGAGATCGGAGGAGATCGGTGTACAATGTGATTGGAGGAGATCGGAGGAGATCGGTGTACAATGTGATCGGAGGAGATCGATGTACAATGTGATTGGAGGAGATCGGAGTACAATGTGATTGGAGGAGATCGGAGGAGATCGGTGTACAATGTGATTGGAGGAGATCGGTGGAGATCGGAGGAGATCGGTGTACAATGTGATTGGAGGAGATCGGTGTACAATGTGATTGGAGGAGATCGGTGTACAATGTGATTGGTGGAGATCGGAGGAGATCGGTGAACAATGTGATTGGAGGAGATCGGAGGAGATCGGAGGAGATCGGTGTACAATGTGATTGGAGGAGATCGGTGTACAATGTGATTGGAGGAGATCGGTGTACAATGTGATTGGAGGAGTTCGGAGGAGATCGGAGGAGATCGGTGTACAATGTGAATGGAGGAGATCGGAGGAGATCGGAGGAGATCGATGTACAATGTGATTGGAGGAGATCGGAGGAGATTGGAGGAGATCGGTGTAGAATGTGATTGGAGGAGATCGGAGGAGATCGGTGTACAATGTGATTGGAGGAGATCGGAGGAGATCGGTGTACAATGTGAATGGAGGAGATCGGAGGAGATCGGAGGAGATCGATGTACAATGTGATTGGAGGAGATCGGAGGAGATCGGTGTACAATGTGAATGGAGGAGATCGGAGGAGATCGGAGGAGATCGATGTACAATGTGATTGGAGGAGATCGGAGGAGATCGGTGTACAATGTGATTGGAGGAGATCGGAGGAGATCGGAGGAGATCGGTGTACAATGTGATTGGAGGAGATCGGAGGAGATCGGAGGAGATCGGTGTACAATGTGATTGGAGGAGATCGGAGGAGATCGGAGGAGATCGGTGTAGAATGTGATTGGTGGAGATCGGAGGAGATCGGTGTACAATGTGATTGGAGGAGATCGGTGGAGATCGGAGGAGATCGGAGGAGATCAGAGGAGATCGGTGTACAATGTGATTGGAGGAGATCGGAGGAGATCGGTGTACAATGTGATTGGAGGAGATCGGAGGAGATCGGAGGAGATCAGAGGAGATCGGTGTACAATGTGATTGGAGGAGATCGGTGGAGATCGGAGGAGATCGGTGTACAATGTGATTGGAGGAGATCGGAGGAGATCGGTGTACAATGTGATCGGAGGAGATCGGAGGAGATCAGAGGAGATCGGTGTACAATGTGATTGGAGGAGATCGGTGTACAATGTGATTGGAGGAGATCGGAGGAGATCGGTGTACAATGTGATTGGTGGAGATCGGAGGAGATCGGAGGAGATCGGTGTACAATGTGATTGGAGGAGATCGGAGGAGATCGGAGGAGATCGGTGTACAATGTGATTGGAGGAGATCGGAGGAGATCGGTGTACAATGTGATTGGAGGAGATCGGAGGAGATCGGAGGAGATCAATGTACAATGTGATTGGAGGAGATCGGAGGAGATCGGTGTACAATGTGATTGGTGGAGATCGGAGGAGATCGGAGGAGATCGGAGGAGATCGGAGGAGATCGGTGTACAATGTGATTGGAGGAGATCAATGTACAATGTGATTGGAGGAGATCGGAGGAGATCGGAGGAGATCGGAGGAGATCGGTGTACAATGTGATTGGAGGAGATCGGAGGAGATCGGAGGAGATCGGAGGAGATCGGTGTACAATGTGATTGGAGGAGATCAATGTACAATGTGATTGGAGGAGATCGGAGGAGATCGGAGGAGATCGGAGGAGATCGGAGGAGATCGGTGTACAATGTGATTGGAGGAGATCGGAGGAGATCGGAGGAGATCGGTGTACAATGTGATTGGAGGAGATCGGAGGAGATCAATGTACAATGTGATTGGAGGAGATCGGAGGAGATCGGTGTACAATGTGATTGGAGGAGATCGGTGGAGATCGGAGGAGATCGGAGGAGATCAGAGGAGATCGGTGTACAATGTGATTGGAGGAGATCGGAGGAGATCGGAGGAGATCGGAGGAGATCGGAGGAGATCGGTGTACAATGTGATCGGAGGAGATCAGAGGAGATCGGAGGAGATCGGTGTACAATGTGATTGGAGGAGATCGGAGGAGATCGGAGGAGATCGGTGTAGAATGTGATTGGAGGAGATCGGAGGAGATCGGTGTACAATGTGATCGGAGGAGATCGGAGGAGATCGGAGGAGATCGGTGTACAATGTGATTGGAGGAGATCGGAGGAGATCGGTGTACAATGTGATTGGAGGAGATCGGTGTACAATGTGATTGGAGGAGTTCGGAGGAGATCGGAGGAGATCGGTGTACAATGTGATTGGAGGAGATCGGAGGAGATCGGAGGAGATCGGAGGAGATCGGTGTACAATGTGAATGGAGGAGATCGGAGGAGATCGGAGGAGATCGATGTACAATGTGATCGGAGGAGATCGGAGGAGATCGGAGGAGATCGGTGTACAATGTGATCGGAGGAGATCGGAGGAGATCGGAGGAGATCGGTGTACAATGTGATTGGAGGAGATCGGAGGAGATCGGAGGAGATCAGAGGAGATCGGAGGAGATCGGAGGAGATCAGAGGAGATCGGAGGAGATCGGAGGAGATCGGAGGAGATCAGAGGAGATCGGTGTACAATGTGATTGGAGGAGATCGGAGGAGATCGGTGTACAATGTGATTGGAGGAGATCGGAGGAGATCGGAGGAGATCGGAGGAGATCGGTGTACAATGTGATTGGAGGAGATCGGTGGAGATCGGAGGAGATCGGAGGAGATCAGAGGAGATCGGTGTACAATGTGATTGGAGGAGATCGGAGGAGATCAATGTACAATGTGATTGGAGGAGATCGGAGGAGATCGGAGGAGATCGGTGTACAATGTGATTGGAGGAGATCGGAGGAGATCGGTGTACAATGTGATTGGAGGAGATCGGAGGAGATCGGAGGAGATCGATGTACAATGTGATTGGAGGAGATCGGAGGAGATCAATGTACAATGTGATTGGAGGAGATCGGAGGAGATCGGAGGAGATCAATGTACAATGTGATTGGAGGAGATCGGAGGAGATCGGTGTACAATGTGATTGGTGGAGATCGGAGGAGATCGGAGGAGATCGGTGTACAATGTACAATGTGATTGGAGGAGATCGGAGGAGATCGGTGTACAATGTGATTGGAGGAGATTGGAGGAGATCGGAGGAGATCAGAGGAGATCGGTGTACAATGTGATTGGAGGAGATCGGTGGAGATCGGAGGAGATCGGAGGAGATCAGAGGAGATCGGTGTACAATGTGATTGGAGGAGATCGGAGGAGATCAATGTACAATGTGATTGGAGGAGATCGGAGGAGATCGGTGTACAATGTGATTGGTGGAGATCGGAGGAGATCGGAGGAGATCGGTGTACAATGTGATTGGAGGAGATCGGAGGAGATCGGAGGAGATCGGTGTACAATGTGATCGGAGGAGATCGGAGGAGATCGGTGTACAATGTGATTGGAGGAGATCGGAGGAGATCGGAGGAGATCGGTGTACAATGTGATTGGAGGAGATCGGTGTACAATGTGATTGGAGGAGTTCGGAGGAGATCGGAGGAGATCGGTGTACAATGTGATTGGAGGAGATCGGAGGAGATCGGAGGAGATCGGAGGAGATCGGTGTACAATGTGAATGGAGGAGATCGGAGGAGATCGGAGGAGATCGATGTACAATGTGATCGGAGGAGATCGGAGGAGATCGGAGGAGATCGGTGTACAATGTGATCGGAGGAGATCGGAGGAGATCGGAGGAGATCGGAGGAGATCGGTGTACAATGTGATCGGAGGAGATCGGAGGAGATCGGAGGAGATCGGTGTACAATGTGACTGGAGGAGATCGGAGGAGATCGGTGTACAATGTGATCGGAGGAGATCGGAGGAGATCGGAGGAGATCGGTGTACAATGTGATCGGAGGAGATCGGAGGAGATCGGAGGAGATCGGAGGAGATCGGTCTACAATGTGATTGGAGGAGATCGGAGGAGATCGGAGGAGATCGGAGGAGATCGGTGTACAATGTGATTGGAGGAGATCGGAGGAGATCGATGTACAATGTGATTGGAGGAGATCGGTGGAGATCGGAGGAGATCGGTGTACAATGTGATTGGAGGAGATCGGAGGAGACTGGAGGAGATCGATGTACAATGTGATTGGAGGAGATCGGAGGAGATCGGTGTACAATGTGATTGGAGGAGATCGGAGGAGATCGGAGGAGATCGGTGTACAATGTGATTGGAGGAGATCGGAGGAGACTGGAGGAGATCGATGTACAATGTGATTGGAGGAGATCGGAGGAGATCGGTGTACAATGTGATTGGAGGAGATCGATGTACAATGTGATTGGAGGAGATCGGAGGAGATCGGAGGAGATCGGAGGAGATCGGTGTACAATGTGAATGGAGGAGATCGGAGGAGATCGGAGGAGATCGGTGTACAATGTGATTGGAGGAGATCGGAGGAGATCGGAGGAGATCGGAGGAGATCGGTGTACAATGTGAATGGAGGAGATCGGAGGAGATCGATGTACAATGTGATTGGAGGAGATCGGAGGAGATCGGTGTACAATGTGATTGGAGGAGTTCGGAGGAGATCGGAGGAGATCGGTGTACAATGTGATTGGAGGAGATCGGAGGAGATCGGAGGAGATCGGAGGAGATCGGTGTACAATGTGAATGGAGGAGATCGGAGGAGATCGGAGGAGATCGATGTACAATGTGATCGGAGGAGATCGGAGGAGATCGGAGGAGATCGGAGGAGATCGGAGGAGATCGGTGTACAATGTGATTGGAGGAGATCGGAGGAGATCGGAGGAGATCGGAGGAGATCGGTGTACAATGTGATTGGAGGAGATCGGAGGAGATCGGAGGAGATCGATGTACAATGTGATTGGAGGAGATCGGAGGAGATCGGTGTACAATGTGATTGGAGGAGATCGGAGGAGATCGGTGTACAATGTGAATGGAGGAGATCGGAGGAGATCGGAGGAGATCGGTGTACAATGTGATTGGAGGAGATCGGAGGAGATCGGTGTACAATGTGATTGGAGGAGATCGGAGGAGATCGGAGGAGATCGATGTACAATGTGATCGGAGGAGATCGGAGGAGATCGGAGGAGATCGGTGTACAATGTGATTGGAGGAGATCGGAGGAGATCGGAGGAGATCAGAGGAGATCGGAGGAGATCGATGTACAATGTGATCGGAGGAGATCGGAGGAGATCGGAGGAGATCAGAGGAGATCGGAGGAGATCGATGTACAATGTGATCGGAGGAGATCGGAGGAGATCGGAGGAGATCGGAGGAGATCGGTGTACAATGTGATTGGAGGAGATCGGAGGAGATCGGTGTAGAATGTGATCGGAGGAGATCGGAGGAGATCGATGTACAATGTGATTGGAGGAGATCGGAGGAGATCGGAGGAGATCGGAGGAGATCGATGTACAATGTGATCGGAGGAGATCGGAGAAGATCGGAGGAGATCGGTGTACAATGTGATTGGAGGAGATCGGAGGAGATCGGAGGAGATCGATGTACAATGTGATTGGAGGAGATCGGAGGAGATCGGAGGAGATCGATGTACAATGTGATTGGAGGAGATCGGAGGAGATCGGAGGAGATCGGTGTACAATGTGATTGGAGGAGATCGGAGGAGATCGGAGGAGATCGGTGTACAATGTGATTGGAGGAGATCGGAGGAGATCGGAGGAGATCGGTGTACAATGTGATTGGAGGAGATCGGAGGAGACTGGAGGAGATCGATGTACAATGTGATTGGAGGAGATCGGAGGAGATCGGAGGAGATCGGTGTACAATGTGATTGGAGGAGATCGGAGGAGATCGGTGTACAATGTGAATGGAGGAGATCGGAGGAGATCGGAGGAGATCGGTGTACAATGTGAATGGAGGAGATCGGAGGAGATCGGAGGAGATCGGAGGAGATCGGTGTACAATGTGATTGGAGGAGATCGGAGGAGATCGGAGGAGATCGGTGTACAATGTGATTGGAGGAGATCGGTGTACAATGTGATTGGAGGAGTTCGGAGGAGATCGGTGTACAATGTGATTGGAGGAGATCGGAGGAGATCGGTGTACAATGTGAATGGAGGAGATCGGAGGAGATCGGAGGAGATCGGTGTACAATGTGAATGGAGGAGATCGGAGGAGATCGGTGTACAATGTGATTGGAGGAGATCGGTGTACAATGTGATTGGAGGAGTTCGGAGGAGATCGGTGTACAATGTGATTGGAGGAGATCGGAGGAGATCGGTGTACAATGTGAATGGAGGAGATCGGAGGAGATCGGAGGAGATCGGTGTACAATGTGAATGGAGGAGATCGGAGGAGATCGGAGGAGATCGGTGTACAATGTGATTGGAGGAGATCGGAGGAGATCGGAGGAGATCGGAGGAGATCGGTGTACAATGTGATTGGAGGAGATCGGAGGAGATCGGAGGAGATCGGTGTACAATGTGATTGGAGGAGATCGGAGGAGATCGGTGTACAATGTGATTGGAGGAGATCGGAGGAGACTGGAGGAGATCGATGTACAATGTGATTGGAGGAGATCGGAGGAGATCGGAGGAGATCGGTGTACAATGTGATTGGAGGAGATCGGAGGAGATCGGTGTACAATGTGATTGGAGGAGATCGATGTACAATGTGATTGGAGGAGATCGGAGGAGATCGGAGGAGATCGGTGTACAATGTGATTGGAGGAGATCGGTGTACAATGTGATTGGAGGAGATCGGAGGAGATCGGTGTACAATGTGATTGGAGGAGTTCGGAGGAGATCGGTGTACAATGTGATTGGAGGAGTTCGGAGGAGATCGGTGTACAATGTGATTGGAGGAGATCGGAGGAGATCGGTGTACAATGTGAATGGAGGAGATCGGAGGAGATCGGAGGAGATCGGTGTACAATGTGAATGGAGGAGATCGGAGGAGATCGGAGGAGATCGGTGTACAATGTGATTGGAGGAGATCGGAGGAGATCGGAGGAGATCGGAGGAGATCGGTGTACAATGTGATTGGAGGAGATCGGAGGAGATCGGTGTACAATGTGAATGGAGGAGATCGGAGGAGATCGGAGGAGATCGATGTACAATGTGATCGGAGGAGATCGGAGGAGATCGGAGGAGATCGGAGGAGATCGGAGGAGATCGATGTACAATGTGATTGGAGGAGATCGGTGGAGATCGGAGGAGATCGGTGTACAATGTGATTGGAGGAGATCGGAGGAGATCGATGTACAATGTGATCGGAGGAGATCGGAGGAGATCGGTGTACAATGTGATTGGAGGAGATCGGAGGAGATCGGAGGAGATCGATGTACAATGTGATCGGAGGAGATCGGAGGAGATCGGAGGAGATCGGAGGAGATCGATGTACAATGTGATTGGAGGAGATCGGAGGAGATCGGAGGAGATCGGAGGAGATCGATGTACAATGTGATTGGAGGAGATCGGTGGAGATCGGAGGAGATCGGTGTACAATGTGATTGGAGGAGATCGGAGGAGATCGATGTACAATGTGATTGGAGGAGATCGGTGGAGATCGGAGGAGATCGGAGGAGATCGATGTACAATGTGATTGGAGGAGATCGGTGTACAATGTGATTGGAGGAGATCAGAGGAGATCGGAGGAGATCGGAGGAGATCGGTGTACAATGTGATTGGAGGAGATCAGAGGAGATCGGAGGAGATCGGTGTACAATGTGATTGGTGGAGATCGGAGGAGATCGGAGGAGATCGATGTACAATGTGATCGGAGGAGATCGGAGGAGATCGGAGGAGATCGGAGGAGATCGGTGTACAATGTGATTGGAGGAGATCGGAGGAGATCGGAGGAGATCGGTGTACAATGTGAATGGAGGAGATCGGAGGAGATCGGAGGAGATCGGTGTACAATGTGATTGGAGGAGATCGGAGGAGATCGGAGGAGATCGATGTACAATGTGATCGGAGGAGATCGGAGGAGATCGGAGGAGATCGGAGGAGATCGGTGTACAATGTGATTGGAGGAGATCGGAGGAGATCGGAGGAGATCGGTGTACAATGTGAATGGAGGAGATCGGAGGAGATCGGTGTACAATGTGATTGGAGGAGATCGGAGGAGATCGGAGGAGATCGGTGTACAATGTGATCGGAGGAGATCGGAGGAGATCGGAGGAGATCGGAGGAGATCGGTGTACAATGTGATTGGAGGAGATCGGAGGAGATCGGAGGAGATCGGTGTACAATGTGATTGGAGGAGATCGGAGGAGATCGGAGGAGATCGGAGGAGATCGGTGTACAATGTGATTGGAGGAGATCGGAGGAGATCGGAGGAGATCGGAGGAGATCGGTGTACAATGTGATTGGAGGAGATCGGAGGAGATCGGAGGAGATCGGAGGAGATCGGTGTACAATGTGATCGGAGGAGATCGGAGGAGATCGGAGGAGATCGGTGTACAATGTGATTGGAGGAGATCGGAGGAGATCGGTGTACAATGTGATTGGAGGAGATCGGAGGAGATCGGTGTACAATGTGATTGGAGGAGATCGGAGGAGATCGGAGGAGATCGGAGGAGATCGGTGTACAATGTGATCGGAGGAGATCGGAGGAGATCGGAGGAGATCGGTGTACAATGTGATTGGAGGAGATCGGAGGAGATCGGAGGAGATCGATGTACAATGTGAATGGAGGAGATCGGAGGAGATCGGTGTACAATGTGAATGGAGGAGATCGGAGGAGATCGGTGTACAATGTGATTGGAGGAGATCGGAGGAGATCGGAGGAGATCGGTGTACAATGTGATTGGAGGAGATCGGAGGAGATCGGAGGAGATCGGAGGAGATCGGTGTACAATGTGATCGGAGGAGATCGGAGGAGATCGGAGGAGATCGGTGTACAATGTGATTGGAGGAGATCGGAGGAGATCGGAGGAGATCGATGTACAATGTGATCGGAGGAGATCGGAGGAGATCGGAGGAGATCGGAGGAGATCGATGTACAATGTGATTGGAGGAGATCGGAGGAGATCGGAGGAGATCGGAGGAGATCGATGTACAATGTGATTGGAGGAGATCGTTGGAGATCGGAGGAGATCGGAGGAGATCGGTGTACAATGTGATTGGAGGAGATCAGAGGAGATCGGAGGAGATCGATGTACAATGTGATCGGAGGAGATCGGAGGAGATCGGAGGAGATCGGTGTACAATGTGATTGGAGGAGATCGGAGGAGATCGGAGGAGATCGGTGTACAATGTGATTGGAGGAGATCAGAGGAGATCGGAGGAGATCGGAGGAGATCGGTGTACAATGTGATTGGAGGAGATCGGAGGAGATCGGAGGAGATCGGTGTACAATGTGATTGGAGGAGATCGGAGGAGATCGGAGGAGATCGGAGGAGATCGGTGTACAATGTGATTGGAGGAGATCGGAGGAGATCGGAGGAGATCGGTGTACAATGTGATTGGAGGAGATCAGAGGAGATCGGAGGAGATCGATGTACAATGTGATCGGAGGAGATCGGAGGAGATCGGAGGAGATCGGAGGAGATCGGTGTACAATGTGATTGGAGGAGATCGGAGGAGATCGGAGGAGATCGGTGTACAATGTGAATGGAGGAGATCGGAGGAGATCGGTGTACAATGTGATTGGAGGAGATCGGAGGAGATCGGAGGAGATCGGAGGAGATCGGTGTACAATGTGATTGGAGGAGATCGGAGGAGATCGGAGGAGATCGGAGGAGATCGGTGTACAATGTGATTGGAGGAGATCGGAGGAGATCGGAGGAGATCGGTGTACAATGTGATCGGAGGAGATCGGAGGAGATCGGAGGAGATCGGTGTACAATGTGATTGGAGGAGATCGGAGGAGATCGGAGGAGATCGGTGTACAATGTGATCGGAGGAGATCGGAGGAGATCGGAGGAGATCGGAGGAGATCGATGTACAATGTGATTGGAGGAGATCGGAGGAGATCGGAGGAGATCGGTGTACAATGTGATCGGAGGAGATCGGAGGAGATCGGAGGAGATCGGAGGAGATCGGTGTACAATGTGATTGGAGGAGATCGGAGGAGATCGGAGGAGATCGGTGTACAATGTGATTGGAGGAGATCGGAGGAGATCGATGTACAATGTGATTGGAGGAGATCGGAGGAGATCGGAGGAGATCGGTGTACAATGTGATCGGAGGAGATCGGAGGAGATCGGAGGAGACTGGAGGAGATCGGTGTACAATGTGATTGGAGGAGATCGGAGGAGATCGGAGGAGATCGGAGGAGATCGGTGTACAATGTGAATGGAGGAGATCGGAGGAGATCGGAGGAGATCGATGTACAATGTGATCGGAGGAGATCGGAGGAGATCGGAGGAGATCGGAGGAGATCGGTGTACAATGTGATTGGAGGAGATCGGAGGAGATCGGAGGAGATCGGAGGAGATCGGTGTACAATGTGATTGGAGGAGATCGGAGGAGATCGGAGGAGATCGATGTACAATGTGATTGGAGGAGATCGGAGGAGATCGGTGTACAATGTGATTGGAGGAGATCGGAGGAGATCGGTGTACAATGTGAATGGAGGAGATCGGAGGAGATCGGAGGAGATCGGTGTACAATGTGATTGGAGGAGATCGGAGGAGATCGGTGTACAATGTGATTGGAGGAGATCGGAGGAGATCGGAGGAGATCGATGTACAATGTGATCGGAGGAGATCGGAGGAGATCGGAGGAGATCGGTGTACAATGTGATTGGAGGAGATCGGAGGAGATCGGAGGAGATCAGAGGAGATCGGAGGAGATCGATGTACAATGTGATCGGAGGAGATCGGAGGAGATCGGAGGAGATCAGAGGAGATCGGAGGAGATCGATGTACAATGTGATCGGAGGAGATCGGAGGAGATCGGAGGAGATCGGAGGAGATCGGTGTACAATGTGATTGGAGGAGATCGGAGGAGATCGGTGTAGAATGTGATCGGAGGAGATCGGAGGAGATCGATGTACAATGTGATTGGAGGAGATCGGAGGAGATCGGAGGAGATCGGAGGAGATCGATGTACAATGTGATCGGAGGAGATCGGAGAAGATCGGAGGAGATCGGTGTACAATGTGATTGGAGGAGATCGGAGGAGATCGGAGGAGATCGATGTACAATGTGATTGGAGGAGATCGGAGGAGATCGGAGGAGATCGATGTACAATGTGATTGGAGGAGATCGGAGGAGATCGGAGGAGATCGGTGTACAATGTGATTGGAGGAGATCGGAGGAGATCGGTGTACAATGTGATTGGAGGAGATCGGAGGAGATCGGAGGAGATCGGTGTACAATGTGATTGGAGGAGATCGGAGGAGACTGGAGGAGATCGATGTACAATGTGATTGGAGGAGATCGGAGGAGATCGGAGGAGATCGGTGTACAATGTGATTGGAGGAGATCGGAGGAGATCGGTGTACAATGTGAATGGAGGAGATCGGAGGAGATCGGAGGAGATCGGTGTACAATGTGAATGGAGGAGATCGGAGGAGATCGGAGGAGATCGGAGGAGATCGGTGTACAATGTGATTGGAGGAGATCGGAGGAGATCGGAGGAGATCGGTGTACAATGTGATTGGAGGAGATCGGTGTACAATGTGATTGGAGGAGTTCGGAGGAGATCGGTGTACAATGTGATTGGAGGAGATCGGAGGAGATCGGTGTACAATGTGAATGGAGGAGATCGGAGGAGATCGGAGGAGATCGGTGTACAATGTGAATGGAGGAGATCGGAGGAGATCGGTGTACAATGTGATTGGAGGAGATCGGTGTACAATGTGATTGGAGGAGTTCGGAGGAGATCGGTGTACAATGTGATTGGAGGAGATCGGAGGAGATCGGTGTACAATGTGAATGGAGGAGATCGGAGGAGATCGGAGGAGATCGGTGTACAATGTGAATGGAGGAGATCGGAGGAGATCGGAGGAGATCGGTGTACAATGTGATTGGAGGAGATCGGAGGAGATCGGAGGAGATCGGAGGAGATCGGTGTACAATGTGATTGGAGGAGATCGGAGGAGATCGGAGGAGATCGGTGTACAATGTGATTGGAGGAGATCGGAGGAGATCGGTGTACAATGTGATTGGAGGAGATCGGAGGAGACTGGAGGAGATCGATGTACAATGTGATTGGAGGAGATCGGAGGAGATCGGAGGAGATCGGTGTACAATGTGATTGGAGGAGATCGGAGGAGATCGGTGTACAATGTGATTGGAGGAGATCGATGTACAATGTGATTGGAGGAGATCGGAGGAGATCGGAGGAGATCGGTGTACAATGTGATTGGAGGAGATCGGAGGAGATCGGTGTACAATGTGATTGGAGGAGTTCGGAGGAGATCGGTGTACAATGTGATTGGAGGAGTTCGGAGGAGATCGGTGTACAATGTGATTGGAGGAGATCGGAGGAGATCGGTGTACAATGTGAATGGAGGAGATCGGAGGAGATCGGAGGAGATCGGTGTACAATGTGAATGGAGGAGATCGGAGGAGATCGGAGGAGATCGGTGTACAATGTGATTGGAGGAGATCGGAGGAGATCGGAGGAGATCGGAGGAGATCGGTGTACAATGTGATTGGAGGAGATCGGAGGAGATCGGTGTACAATGTGAATGGAGGAGATCGGAGGAGATCGGAGGAGATCGATGTACAATGTGATCGGAGGAGATCGGAGGAGATCGGAGGAGATCGGAGGAGATCGGAGGAGATCGATGTACAATGTGATTGGAGGAGATCGGTGGAGATCGGAGGAGATCGGTGTACAATGTGATTGGAGGAGATCGGAGGAGATCGATGTACAATGTGATCGGAGGAGATCGGAGGAGATCGGAGGAGATCGGTGTACAATGTGATTGGAGGAGATCGGAGGAGATCGGAGGAGATCGATGTACAATGTGATCGGAGGAGATCGGAGGAGATCGGAGGAGATCGGAGGAGATCGATGTACAATGTGATTGGAGGAGATCGGAGGAGATCGGAGGAGATCGGAGGAGATCGATGTACAATGTGATTGGAGGAGATCGGTGGAGATCGGAGGAGATCGGTGTACAATGTGATTGGAGGAGATCGGAGGAGATCGATGTACAATGTGATTGGAGGAGATCGGTGGAGATCGGAGGAGATCGGAGGAGATCGATGTACAATGTGATTGGAGGAGATCGGTGTACAATGTGATTGGAGGAGATCAGAGGAGATCGGAGGAGATCGGTGTACAATGTGATTGGTGGAGATCGGAGGAGATCGGAGGAGATCGATGTACAATGTGATCGGAGGAGATCGGAGGAGATCGGAGGAGATCGGAGGAGATCGGAGGAGATCGGTGTACAATGTGATTGGAGGAGATCGGAGGAGATCGGAGGAGATCGGTGTACAATGTGAATGGAGGAGATCGGAGGAGATCGGAGGAGATCGGTGTACAATGTGATTGGAGGAGATCGGAGGAGATCGGAGGAGATCGATGTACAATGTGATCGGAGGAGATCGGAGGAGATCGGAGGAGATCGGAGGAGATCGGTGTACAATGTGATTGGAGGAGATCGGAGGAGATCGGAGGAGATCGGTGTACAATGTGAATGGAGGAGATCGGAGGAGATCGGTGTACAATGTGATTGGAGGAGATCGGAGGAGATCGGAGGAGATCGGTGTACAATGTGATCGGAGGAGATCGGAGGAGATCGGAGGAGATCGGAGGAGATCGGTGTACAATGTGATTGGAGGAGATCGGAGGAGATCGGAGGAGATCGGTGTACAATGTGATTGGAGGAGATCGGAGGAGATCGGAGGAGATCGGAGGAGATCGGTGTACAATGTGATTGGAGGAGATCGGAGGAGATCGGAGGAGATCGGAGGAGATCGGTGTACAATGTGATCGGAGGAGATCGGAGGAGATCGGAGGAGATCGGTGTACAATGTGATCGGAGGAGATCGGAGGAGATCGGAGGAGATCGGTGTACAATGTGATTGGAGGAGATCGGAGGAGATCGGTGTACAATGTGATTGGAGGAGATCGGAGGAGATCGGTGTACAATGTGATTGGAGGAGATCGGAGGAGATCGGAGGAGATCGGAGGAGATCGGTGTACAATGTGATCGGAGGAGATCGGAGGAGATCGGAGGAGATCGGTGTACAATGTGATTGGAGGAGATCGGAGGAGATCGGAGGAGATCGATGTACAATGTGAATGGAGGAGATCGGAGGAGATCGGTGTACAATGTGAATGGAGGAGATCGGAGGAGATCGGTGTACAATGTGATTGGAGGAGATCGGAGGAGATCGGAGGAGATCGGTGTACAATGTGATTGGAGGAGATCGGAGGAGATCGGAGGAGATCGGAGGAGATCGGTGTACAATGTGATCGGAGGAGATCGGAGGAGATCGGAGGAGATCGGTGTACAATGTGATTGGAGGAGATCGGAGGAGATCGGAGGAGATCGATGTACAATGTGATCGGAGGAGATCGGAGGAGATCGGAGGAGATCGGAGGAGATCGATGTACAATGTGATTGGAGGAGATCGGAGGAGATCGGAGGAGATCGGTGTACAATGTGATCGGAGGAGATCGGAGGAGATCGGAGGAGATCGGAGGAGATCGGTGTACAATGTGATTGGAGGAGATCGGAGGAGATCGGAGGAGATCGGTGTACAATGTGATTGGAGGAGATCGGAGGAGATCGATGTACAATGTGATTGGAGGAGATCGGAGGAGATCGGAGGAGATCGGTGTACAATGTGATTGGAGGAGATCAGAGGAGATCGGAGGAGATCGGAGGAGATCGGAGGAGATCGGTGTACAATGTGATTGGAGGAGATCAGAGGAGATCGGAGGAGATCGGAGGAGATCGGAGGAGATCGGTGTACAATGTGATTGGAGGAGATCAGAGGAGATCGGTGGAGATCGGAGGAGATCGGAGGAGATCGGTGTACAATGTGATTGGAGGAGATCAGAGGAGATCGGAGGAGATCGATGTACAATGTGATCGGAGGAGATCGGAGGAGATCGGAGGAGATCGGTGTACAATGTGATTGGAGGAGATCAGAGGAGATCGGAGGAGATCGGAGGAGATCGGTGTACAATGTGATTGGAGGAGATCGGAGGAGATCGGAGGAGATCGGTGTACAATGTGATTGGAGGAGATCGGAGGAGATCGGAGGAGATCGGAGGAGATCGGTGTACAATGTGATTGGAGGAGATCGGAGGAGATCGGAGGAGATCGGTGTACAATGTGATTGGAGGAGATCAGAGGAGATCGGAGGAGATCGATGTACAATGTGATCGGAGGAGATCGGAGGAGATCGGAGGAGATCGGAGGAGATCGGTGTACAATGTGATTGGAGGAGATCGGAGGAGATCGGAGGAGATCGGTGTACAATGTGAATGGAGGAGATCGGAGGAGATCGGTGTACAATGTGATTGGAGGAGATCGGAGGAGATCGGAGGAGATCGGAGGAGATCGGTGTACAATGTGATTGGAGGAGATCGGAGGAGATCGGAGGAGATCGGAGGAGATCGGTGTACAATGTGATTGGAGGAGATCGGAGGAGATCGGAGGAGATCGGTGTACAATGTGATCGGAGGAGATCGGAGGAGATCGGAGGAGATCGATGTACAATGTGATTGGAGGAGATCGGAGGAGATCGGAGGAGATCGGTGTACAATGTGATCGGAGGAGATCGGAGGAGATCGGAGGAGATCGGAGGAGATCGATGTACAATGTGATTGGAGGAGATCGGAGGAGATCGGAGGAGATCGGTGTACAATGTGATCGGAGGAGATCGGAGGAGATCGGAGGAGATCGGAGGAGATCGGTGTACAATGTGATTGGAGGAGATCGGAGGAGATCGGAGGAGATCGGTGTACAATGTGATTGGAGGAGATCGGAGGAGATCGATGTACAATGTGATTGGAGGAGATCGGAGGAGATCGGAGGAGATCGGTGTACAATGTGATCGGAGGAGATCGGAGGAGATCGGAGGAGACTGGAGGAGATCGGTGTACAATGTGATTGGAGGAGATCGGAGGAGATCGGAGGAGATCGGTGTACAATGTGATTGGAGGAGATCGGAGGAGATCGGAGGAGATCGGTGTACAATGTGATTGGAGGAGATCGGAGGAGATCGGTGTACAATGTGATTGGTGGAGATCGGAGGAGACTGGAGGAGATCGGAGGAGATCGGTGTACAATGTGATTGGAGGAGATCGGAGGAGATCGGAGGAGATCGGAGGAGATCGGTGTACAATGTGATCGGAGGAGATCGGAGGAGATCGGAGGAGATCGATGTCCAATGTGATTGGAGGAGATCGGTGGACATTGGAGGAGATCGATGTACAATGTGATTGGTGGAGATCAGAGGAGACTGGAGGAGATCGGTGTACAATGTGATTGGAGGAGATTGGAGGAGACCGGAGGAGATCGATGTACAATGTGATTGGAGGAGATCGGAGGAGACTGGAGGAGATCGGAGGAGATCGATGTACAATGTGATTGGAGGAGATCGGTGTACAATGTGATTGGAGGAGATCGATGTACAATGTGATTGGAGGAGATTGGAGGAGATCGGTGTAGAATGTGATCGGAGGAGATCGGAAGAGATCGATGTACAATGTGATTGGAGGAGATCGGTGTAGAATGTGATTGGAGGAGATTGGAGGAGATCGGTGTACAATGTGATTGGAGGAGATCGGAGGAGATCGGAGGAGATCGGTGTACAATGTGATTGGAGGAGATCGGAGGAGATCGGAGGAGATCAGAGGAGATCGGTGTACAATGTGATTGGAGGAGATCGGAGGAGATCGGTGTACAATGTGAATGGAGGAGATCGGAGGAGATCGGAGGAGATCGGAGGAGATCGGTGTACAATGTGATTGGAGGAGATCGGAGGAGATCGGAGGAGATCGGTGTACAATGTGATTGGAGGAGATCGGAGGAGATCGATGTACAATGTGATTGGAGGAGATCGGAGGAGATCGGAGGAGATCGGTGTACAATGTGATTGGAGGAGATCGGAGGAGATCGGAGGAGATCGGAGGAGATCGGTGTAGAATGTGATCGGAGGAGATCGATGTACAATGTGATTGGAGGAGATCGGTGTACAATGTGAATGGAGGAGATCGGAGGAGATCGGTGTACAATGTGATTGGAGGAGATCGGTGTACAATGTGAATGGAGGAGATCGGAGGAGATCGGTGTACAATGTGATTGGAGGAGATCGGTGTACAATGTGAATGGAGGAGATCGGAGGAGATCGATGTACAATGTGATTGGAGGAGATCGGTGTACAATGTGAATGGAGGAGATCGGAGGAGATCGGTGTACAATGTGATTGGAGGAGATCGGTGTACTATGTGATTGGAGGAGAGAAGTTGTGATGTAATGATGACATAGAATAAAAGGGGAGGAGTCATACAGACTGTCCCCTCCCTTTGTCTCCGGCGGATGATGACGTCTCTGTATGGAGATTACAGGTGAATCTGTGGTGGGCGGGGTAGAGAGCGATAGTGGGCGGGTCAGAGGACACATTGTGGGCGGGTAGAACGCGGTAGTAGCAATTCGGAGAGCGGGTGGTGGGCGGGTCAGAGGACAGGTGGTGGGCGGGGTAGAGAGCAGGTGGTGGGCGGGTCAGAGTGCAGGTGGTGGGCGGGGTAGAGAGCTGTAGTGGGCGGGTCAGAGTGCAGGTGGTGGGCGGGGTTATTAATAAAAAATGCCGGACGGGGAGCAGAGTTCAGTTTCAGCCAATCACAGGGCGGCCTTCTTCCCGATACATCCAATGGGAGGAGGTAGAAGAAGGTAGAGGCTCCTCCCCTCCCGGTCAGTGTTCGATCCGAGCCATGGAGAGAAAGATCGCCCGAGAGTTCCGGCATAAGGTGACCCGAGAGGGGGAGGGGATGTGATGCGGGTGATGGTGGGGGAGGGGGGATGACCGGGGACCCCTGATTATTATTGTATGGGGGGAGGGGGCGGGGCTCGGTGATCAGACATATATACAGTATATCTATGGAGGGGGAGGGGGAGGGTTTGACTGATAAGGAAACGATCGATCTGTAATTTATTGGAACACATTTCATAAAAGTTATAAATCGATTTGTATTGGGTGAGGGAAATAAGTATGTGAACCCCGATCGATCGTCTCCCGGGTGACGAGCTGAGATATATATATATATATATATAGGGAGTGCTCCTAATCTCAGCTTGTTTCCTGTACCGGGGACTTCTGTCCACAGAATCAATCGATCAGATTGCGATCTCATCGCCGTGGAGATCATCGATGTGTCGGAGGATGTGGGGGAGGGGATTGTAGATCTGCACAAGGCTGGAATGGGCTACAAGACCATCGCCGATCAGATCGGTGGGAGGAGGAGACTGTCGGTGGGGGGAGGAGGCTGTCGGTGGGAGGAGGAGGCTGTCGGAGGGAGGAGGAGACTGTCGGTGGGGGGAGGAGGCTGTCGGTGGGGGGAGGAGGCTGTAGGTGGGGGGAGGAGGCTGTCGGTGGGGGGAGGAGGCTGTCGGTGGGGGGAGGAGGCTGTCGGTGGGGGGAGGAGGCTGTCGGTGGGGGGAGGAGGCTGTAGGTGGGGGGAGGAGACTGTCGGTGGGGGGAGGAGGCTGTCGGTGGGGGGAGGAGGCGGTCGGTGGGGGGAGGAGGCGGTCGGTGGGAGGAGGAGGCGGTCGGTGGGAGGAGGAGACTGTAGGTGGGAGGAGGAGGAGACTGTCGGTGGGAGGAGGAGACTGTAGGTGGGAGGAGGAGGAGACTGTAGGTGGGAGGAGGAGGAGACTGTAGGTGGGAGGAGGAGGAGACTGTCGGTGGTGGGAGGAGGAGACTGTCGGTGGTGGGAGGAGGAGGCGGTCGGTGGGAGGAGGAGGAGACTGGTGGGAGGAGGAGACTGTCGGTGGGAGGAGGAGGAGACTGTCGGTGGTGGGAGGAGGAGACTGTCGGTGGTGGGAGGAGGAGGCGGTCGGTGGTGGGAGGAGGAGGCGGTCGGTGGTGGGAGGAGGAGGCGGTCGGTGGGAGGAGGAGGAGGCGGTCGGTGGGAGGAGGAGGAGGCGGTCGGTGGGAGGAGGAGGAGACTGTCGGTGGGAGGAGGAGGAGACTGTCGGTGGGAGGAGGAGGAGACTGTCGGTGGGAGGAGGAGGCGGTCGGTGGGAGGAGGAGACTGTCGGTGGGAGGAGGAGACTGTCGGTGGGAGGAGGCGGTCGGTGGGAGGAGGAGACTGTCGGTGGGAGGAGGAGGCGGTCGGTGGGAGGAGGCGGTCGGTGGGAGGAGGAGACGGTCGGTGGGAGGAGACGGTCGGTGGGAGGAGGAGGCGGACGGTGGGAGGAGGAGGAGACTGTCGGTGGGAGGAGGAGGAGACTGTCGGTGAGAGGAGGAGACTGTCGGTGGGAGGAGGAGGCGGTCGGTGGGAGGAGGAGGCGGTCGGTGGGAGGAGGAGGCGGTCGGTGGGAGGAGACGGTCGGTGGGAGGAGGAGGCGGTCGGTGGGAGGAGGAATATTACACTTTGGGGGTATTTCTGATCAGGGACCATATCCTGGGTGAGAACCTCCTTCCCTCAGCCGGGGCACTGAAGATGGGTCATGGACGGGTCTTCCAGCACAATGACCCAAAACATACCGCCAAGGTAACAAAGAAGAGGCTCAAGAAGAAGCACATTGAGGTTCTGAAGTGGCCTAGCCGGTCTCCAGACCTTAATCCTATAGAAATGATGTGGAGGGAGCTGAAGGTTGGAGTCACCAAACGTCATCCTGGAAACCTCAATGACTTGGAGAGGATCTGCAAAGAGGAGAAAATCCCTCCTGAGATGTGCGAACCTGGAGGCCAACTCCAAGAAACGTCTGACCTCTATGATCGCCAACAAGGGTTTCTCCACCAACTACTAAGTCATGTTCTGTGAAGGGTTCACATACTTATTCTACTCATTAAAACTCAAATCTATTTATAACTTTTATGAAATGCATTTTTCTGGATATTTTTGTTGTTTTTCTCTCTGTTATAATAAACCGACCAATAAAATTACAGACGATCGTTTCTTTGTTACAAAATCAGCAGCCAATCAAAGACTTCCCTCCCCCCTCACTCCTCCTTCTACTGGAATGATATAAAGGGGAACTCTGTGTTTGGTGTGACTGGAGAAATCAGTTTTTGATCACATGTTGGGGGAGGGGGGAGATCACATGTTGGGGCGGGGGGTCACATGTTTGGGGGAGATCACATGTTGGGGGAGGGGGGAGATCACATGTTAGGGTGGGGGGGTCACATGTTGGGGCAGGGGGGAGATCACATGGTGGGGCGGGGGGTCACATGGTGGGGGGAGGGGGAGATCAGATGTTGGGGCGGGGGTCACATGATGGGGGGAGGGGGAGATCAGATGTTGGGGCGGGGGTCACATGATGGGGGAGGGGGAGATCAGATGTTGGGGCGGGGGTCACATGATGGGGGGGAGGGGGGAGATCACATGTTGGGGCGGGGGGGGTCACATGGTGGGGGAGATCACATGTTGGGGGAGGGGGGAGATCAAATGTTAGGGTGGGGGGGTCACATGTTGGGGCAGGGGGGAGATCACATGGTGGGGCGGGGGGTCACATGGTGGGGGGAGGGGGAGATCAGATGTTGGGGCGGGGGTCACATGATGGGGGGAGGGGGAGATCAGATGTTGGGGCGGGGGTCACATGATGGGGGAGGGGGAGATCAGATGTTGGGGCGGGGGTCACATGATGGGGGGGAGGGGGGAGATCACATGTTGGGGCGGGGGGGGTCACATGGTGGGGGAGATCACATGTTGGGGGAGGGGGGAGATCAAATGTTAGGGTGGGGGGGTCACATGTTGGGGCAGGGGGGAGATCACATGGTGGGGCGGGGGGTCACATGGTGGGGGGAGGGGGAGATCAGATGTTGGGGGGAGGGAGAGATCAGATGTTGGGGCGGGGGGTCACATGATGGGGGGGAGGGGGGAGATCACATGTTGGGGCGGGGGGGGGGGGGTCACATGGTGGGGGAGGGAGGAGATCACATGTTGGGGCGGGGGTCACATGTTGGGGGAGGGGTCACATGTAGGGGGAGGGGGGAGATCACATGTTAAGGCGGGGGGGTCACATGTTGGGGGAGATCACATGTTGGGGGAGATCACATGGTGGGGGGAGGGGGAGATCACATGTTGGGGCGGGGGGTCACATGGGGAGATCACATGTTGGGGGAGGGGGAAGATCACATGTTGGGGCGGGGGTCACATGTTGGGGGGGAGGGGGGAGATCACATGTTGGGGCGGGGGGGGGTCACATGTTGGGGGGGAGGGGGGAGATCACATGTTGGGGCGGGGGGGAGATCACATGTTGGGGCGGGGGGGGTCACATGTAGGGGGGAGGGGGGAGATCACATGTTGAGGCGGGGGGGTCACATGTTGGGGGAGATCACATGTTGGGGCAGGGGGGAGATCACATGTTGGGGGAGATCACATGGTGGGGGAGGGGGAGATCACATGTTGGGGCGGGGGGTCACATGGGGAGATCACATGTTGGGGGAGGGGGAAGATCACATGTTGGGCGGGGGTCACATGTTGGGGGGGAGGGGGGAGATCACATGTTGGGGCGGGGGGGGTCACATGTAGGGGGGAGGGGGGAGATCACATGTTGGGGCGGGGGGGGGGGGTCACATGTAGGGGGGAGGGGGGAGATCACATGTTGAGGCGGGGGGTCACATGCACATGTTGGGGGCGGGGGGGTACATGTAGGGGGGAGGGGGGAGATCACATGTTGAGGCGGGGGTCACATGTTGGGGGAGATCACATGTTGGGGCAGGGGGGAGATCACATGTTGGGGGAGATCACATGGTGGGGGGAGGGGAGATCACATGGTGGGGGGAGGGGAGATCACATGTTGGGGCGGGGGGGTCACATGGGGGAGATCACATGTTGGGGCGGGGGGGTCACATGGGGAGATCACATGTTGGGGGAGGGGAAAGATCACATGTTGGGGCGGGGGTCACATGTTGGGGCAGGGGGTCACATGTTGGGGGAGATCACATGGTGGGGGGAGGGGAGATCACATGTTGGGGCGGGGGGGTCACATGGGGGAGATCACATGTTGGGGGAGGGGGGAGATCACATGTCTGATTCAGACTATGGAATAGAGAGGTCGGCCATGTTGGCGGGTGGTGTCGGGGGAGGGGGTGGGTGTGGCTCTTATCTCCTGGGATTGGTTTATTGGGGACAAGTGCGGAATGTCGGGTCGTTCGGTTGGAGGGCGATGATCGGAGTCGGTCACATAAGAAGGAATTGCTGACATGTCTCCCCCCCCCCCCCCCCCCCTCTCCATATTTCAGTGTGGAAAGTGGGTGTGGTCTGTCCCTCTGCAGCTCCTGATTGGCTTTCCTCATTTTTTCCCCTAAAGCCATAAAATGTGACATTTCCTACATTACAGATCACTAATCCCGGGATGTGACGTCCGCATTCCTTTTCTTATTTTTATCTGGTGATCCGGCCAGTAAACTTTGTTGTTTTTCAACAGAAGCTGCCCTGCAGGTGTATCAGTTAGAGTTATGAGATGAGCCACTGACAGGGGTGCTTACAACGATCAGCTTTTATTGATGGAAAATCTTTATCCCAAAGGGAAGAAAACTTCCCGGAACGGATTATAACGTGTGAGGCGGAGTTTGGCTTCAATCTGTTAGACTAGCAGATCTAGATACACTAACATCACCCCCACCCCCACCCAGACTGAGAATAGTGCTGTCCAAAGGTGCTCCTTCCTCCAGAGTGGGAGGAGCTCTAATATAGGAGGGGTGTTACCAGCAAGATTGGGGGGTGGGGGATGCAGCCGCCCCATCTAATGATTGGTGATATGTGACCTCCGGATGAGGCTTTATTACCGCTTCAACTTACCCGTAGAAGGGTAACAGGGGCACAATACTGCCCTACATGCCCTGCACCCCCTTCATCCCTTTCCTTGAGTGCACCCCCTATATACCTTGCACCCCCTTTTCCCAAGAGTTCTAGTGCTGACTCTCTTGTATTTGGGGCCCTTGGTAACCTTTAGCATTGGGGCCCATCAAAGTTCTCACCGGTCAGATTGCTTCCCACTCCACCGATGGTCTGGACAGTGGTTTTGTGGTGGATTTTTGGCCCGATCTTCCCGCTCAGGAGGCCACATTGGGGGGTGAATGACCTTCTCACCTGTCTCTGCTCCTCTGTGTGGCCCCGTATTCTGTTTCTTAGGATCTGTGGGATTTATTTCATTCATTTTATGTCCCTCTTCATCTGCCCTCCACTGTGATATTCTCAGGTTGGGGTGATGGACTCAAAGCTTGGTAGACATTCCCAAAAATCATGTGATATTTCATTCTGCCTGGTGGGGCCCCAACAAGGTTCCTGGGAAAGCCATATGGATTGGTCTGAGTAGGAAATGTAATTTGTCATTGTTAGTCTATCTGGACCCGTCCCATGGCTTGGCCTCCTCCTCCTCCAGTCTGGACCCGTCCCATGGCTTGGCCTCCTCCTCCAGTCTGGACCCGTCCCATGGCTTGGCCTTCCTCCAGTCTGGACCCGTCCCATGGCTTGACCTCCTCCTCCAGTCTGGACCCGTCCCATGGCTTGGCCTCCTCCTCCAGTCTGACCCGTCCCATGGCTTGGCCTCCTCCTCCAGTCTGGACCCGTCCCATGGCTTGGCCTCCTCCTCCAGTCTGGACCCGTCCCATGGCTTGGCCTCCTCCTCCAGTCTGGACCCGTCCCATGGCTTGGCCTCCTCCTCCAGTCTGGACCCGTCCCATGGCTTGGCCCTCCCTCCTCCTCCAGTCTGGACCCGTCCCATGGCTTGGCCTCCTCCTCCAGTCTGGACCCGTCCCATGGCTTGGCCTCCTCCTCCAGTCTGGACCCGTCCCATGGCTTGGCCTCCTCCTCCAGTCTGGACCCGTCCCATGGCTTGGCCTCCTCCTCCAGTCTGGACCCGTCCCATGGCTTGGCCTCCTCCTCCAGTCTGGACCCGTCCCATGGCTTGGCCTCCTCCTCCAGTCTGGACCCGTCCCATGGCTTGGCCTCCTCCTCCAGTCTGGACCCGTCCCATGGCTTGGCCTCCTCCTCCAGTCTGGACCCGTCCCATGGCTTGGCCTCCTCCTCCAGTCTGGACCCGTCCCATGGCTTGGCCTCCTCCTCCAGTCTGGACCCGTCCCATGGCTTGGCCTCCTCCTCCAGTCTGGACCCGTCCCATGGCTTGGCCTCCTCCTCCAGTCTGGACCCGTCCCATGGCTTGGCCTCCTCCTCCACTCTGGACCCGTCCCATGGCTTGGCCTCCTCCTCCAGTCTGGACCCGTCCCATGGCTTGGCCTCCTCCTCCAGTCTGGACCCGTCCCATGGCTTGGCCTCCTCCTCCTCCTGTCTGGACCCGTCTCATGGCTTGGCCTCCTCTTCCTCCTCCTCCTCCTGTCTGGACCCGTCTCATGGCTTGGCCTCCTCTTCCTCCTCCTCCTCCTGTCTGGACCCGTCTCATGGCTTGGCCTCCTCCTCCTCCTGTCTGGACCCATCTCATGGCTTGGCCTCCTCCTCCTCCTCCTGTCTGGACCCGTCTTATGGCTTGGCCTCCTCCTCCTCCTGTCTGGACCCGTCCCATGGCTTGGCCTCCTCCTCCTCCAGTCTGGACCCGTCCTATGGCTTGGCCTCCTCCTCCTCCTCCTGTCTGGACCCGTCTTATGGCTTGGCCTCCTCCTCCTCCTGTCTGGACCCGTCCCATGGCTTGGCCTCCTCCTCCTCCTCCAGTCTGGACCCGTCTTATGGCTTGGCCTCCTCCTCCTCCAGTCTGGACCCGTCCCATGGCTTGGCCTCCTCCTCCTCCTCCTCCTGTCTGGACCCGTCTTATGGCTTGGCCTCCTCCTCCTCCTGTCTGGACCCGTCCCATGGCTTGGCCTCCTCCTCCTCCTCCTGTCTGGACCCGTCCCATGGCTTGGCCTCCTCCTCCTCCTCCAGTCTGGACCCGTCCCATGGCTTGGCCTCCTCCTCCTCCAGTCTGGACCCATCCCATGGCTTGGCCTCCTCCTCCTCCTCCAGTCTGGACCCATCCCATGGCTTGGCCTCCTCCTCCTCCAGTCTGGACCCGTCCCATGGCTTGGCCTCCTCCTCCTCCAGTCTGGACCCGTCCCATGGCTTGGCCTCCTCCTCCTCCAGTCTGGACCCGTCCAATGGCTTGGCCTCCTCCTCCTCCTGTCTGGACCCGTCCCATGGCTTGGCCTCCTCCTCCTCCTGTCTGGACCCGTCCCATGGCTTGGGCGTCCTCTATCTGGACCGAGCCTCCCTTGTGACCTTGGCAGCGAGAGACCTTCTGTACAGTGTGCGCAGAGCGCCCCCAGGAGTGTCATTTCCTACATGCTCTTCCACCAGCAGCCTGGTTATGTGATTACAAGAGGCAGCTCCTCCCATATAGTAAGTGATTGGAATGCGTTGGTCTATATTTACAGGGCAGAAGCAGGTGAGAGTTGGCAGGAAGTTCTTCCACCTTCCATTATTCCCTAAAATCTGCACACATCGCTCTGCGTGCTGCAAGTGCTCCGTTGTGTGCTCTCCCCTCCCAGCGCAGAGTCAGGTAATGTGATCCGCAGAGTCAGTACAGCTCTTCTCCTCCGCACATCGTCTCCTCAGATCTCCGGCATGTGCGGCATCAACCAATGGCCCAAAAGATTCCTCAACACCTTCTTCCAGCACCTCACCCAGCGCCAGGTACTGCTGGTCACCTGGAGTGTGCCCGGTTCTGCATTCTGCCAGATGCAGGGGGCGAGTCTTGTGTTGCGCAGGGGGCGGGCGGGCGGTCTTGTGTTGCGCAGGTCTTGTGTTTTGCGCAGGGGCGGGCGCGGGTCTTGTGTTGCGCAGGGCTTGTGTTTTGCGCAGGGGCGGGCGTGGGTCTTGTGTTGCGCAGGGCTTGTGTTTTGCGCAGGGGGCGGGTCTTGTGTTTTGCGCAGGGGGCGGGTCTTGTGTTTTGCACAGGGGCGGGCGCGGGTCTTGTGTTGCGCAGGGCTTGTGTTTTGCGCAGGGCGCGGGTCTTGTGTTTTGCGCAGGGGGCGGGTGCAGGTCTTGTGTTGCGCAGGGAGCAGGCGCGGGTCTTGTGTTGCACGGGTCTTGTGTTGCGCAGGGGCGGGCGCGGGTCTTGTGTTTTGCGCAGGGGGCGGGCTCAGGTCTTGTGTTGTGCAGGGGGCGGGCGCGGGTCTTGTGTTTGCGCAGGGGGCGGGCTCAGGTCTTGTGTTGTGCAGGGGGCGGGCGCGGGTCTTGTGTTGTGCAGGGGGCGGGCGCGGGTCTTGTGTTGTGCAGGGGGCGGGCGCGGGTCTTGTGTTTTGCGCATGGGGCGGGCTCAGGTCTTGTGTTGTGCAGGGGGCGGGCTCAGGTCTTGTGTTGTGCAGGGGGCGGGCGCGGGTCTTGTGTTGTGCAGGGGGCGGGCTCAGGTCTTGTGTTGTGCAGGGGGCGGGCTCAGGTCTTGTGTTGTGCAGGGGGCGGGCTCAGGTCTTGTGTTGTGCAGGGGGCGGGCGCGGGTCTTGTGTTGTGCAGGGGGCGGGCGCGGGTCTTGTGTTTTGCGCATGGGGCGGCTCAGGTCTTGTGTTGTGCAGGGGCGGGCTCAGGTCTTGTGTTGTGCAGGGGGCGGGCTCAGGTCTTGTGTTTTGCGCAGGGAGCAGGCGCGGGTCTTGTGTTGCACGGGTCTTGTGTTGCGCAGGGGCAGGCGCGGGTCTTGTGTTTTGCGCAGGGGGCGGCTCAGGTCTTGTGTTGTGCAGGGGGCGGGCGCGGGTCTTGTGTTTGCGCAGGGGGCGGGCTCGGGTCTTGTGTTGTGCAGGGGGCGGGCTCAGGTCTTGTGTTGTGCAGGGGGCGGGCTCAGGTCTTGTGTTGTGCAGGGGGCGGGCTCAGGTCTTGTGTTTTGCGCAGGGAGCAGGCGCGGGTCTTGTGTTGCACGGGTCTTGTGTTGCGCAGGGGCAGGCGCGGGTCTTGTGTTTTGCGCAGGGGGCGGGCTCAGGTCTTGTGTTTTGCGCAGGGAGCAGGCGCGGGTCTTGTGTTGCACGGGTCTTGTGTTGCGCAGGGGCAGGCGCGGGTCTGTGTTTTGCGCAGGGGGCGGGCTCAGGTCTTGTGTTGTGCAGGGGGCGGGCGCGGGTCTTGTGTTTTGCGCAGGGGGCGGGCTCGGGTCTTGTGTTGTGCAGGGGGCGGGCTCAGGTCTTGTGTTGTGCAGGGGGCGGGCTCAGGTCTTGTGTTGCGCTCAGTAGGATTTGGTTATTATTTCTCATGACTTTGTTCTCTGATTTGTAGGTGGAGAAATGTATGACAACGAGGCGGAGAAGGATTATCTGTACGATGTGCTCCGCATGTACTACCAGTGAGTATCATTCTGGGACATACCAGTGAGTATCATTCTGGGACATAGAAGAGTACTATGAGGAGTAGAGGAGTGCATATAGACTGGGGGTAGATGAAGGATTCCGGGGGGTATATAGTATACAGGGGTTGGGGTATTGCAGACAATACAGAGAGTTCTTCCCCCCTCCCCGGGTCCCGGCTTTGTTCTGCGGTTGGGTCTCCCCGGGTCCCGGTTTTGTTCTGCGGTTGGGTCTCCCCGGGTCCCGGCTTTGTTCTGTGGTTGGGTCTCCCCGGGTCCCGGCTTTGTTCTGCGGTTGGGTCTCCCCGGGTCCCGGCTTTGTCTGTGGTTGGGTCTCCCCGGGTCCCGGCTTTGTTCTGTGTTTGGGTCTCCCCGGGTCCCGGCTTTGTTCTGTGGTTGGGTCTCCCCGGGTCCCGGCTTTGTTCTGTGGTTGGGTCTCCCCGGGTCCCGGCTTTGTTCTGTGGTTGGGTCTCCCCGGGTCCCGGCTTTGTTCTGTGGTTGGGTCTCCCCGGGTCCCGGCTTTGTTCTGCGGTTGGGTCTCCCCGGGTCCCGGTTTTGTTCTGCGGTTGGGTCTCCTCGGGTTCCGGCTTTGTTCTGCGGTTGGGTCTCCTCGGGTTCCGGCTTTGTTCTGCGGTTGGGTCTCCTCGGGTCCCGGCTTTGTTCTGCGGTTGGGTCTCCTCGGGTCCCGGCTTTGTTCTGCGGTTGGGTCTCCTCGGGTCCCGGCTTTGTTCTGCGGTTGGGTCTCCTCGGGTCCCGGCTTTGTTCTGCGGTTGGGTCTCCCCGGGTCCCGGCTTTGTTCTGCGGTTGGGTCTCCTCGGGTCCCGGCTTTGTTCTGTGGTTGGGTCTCCCCGGGTCCCGACTTTGTTCTGCGGTTGGGTCTCCTCGGGTTCCGGCTTTGTTCTGCGGTTGGGTCTCCTCGGGTCCCGGCTTTGTTTTGCGGTTGGGTCTCCTCGGGGTCCCGGCTTTGTTCTCCTCGGGGTCCCGGCTTTGTTCTGCGGTTGGGTCTCCTCGGGTCCCGGCTTTGTTCTGCGGTTGGGTCTCCTCGGGTCCCGGCTTTGTTCTGCGGTTGGGTCTCCTCGGGTCCCGGCTTTGTTCTGCGGTTGGGTCTCCTCGGGTTCCGGCTTTGTTCTGCGGTTGGGTCTCCTCGGGTCCCGGCTTTGTTCTGCGGTTGGGTCTCCTCGGGTCCCGGCTTTGTTCTGCGGTTGGGTCTCCTCGGGTCCCGACTTTGTTCTGCGGTTGGGTCTCCCCGGGTCGGGTCTGCGGTTGGGGTCTCCCCCGGGTTCCGGCTTTGTTCTGCACTTGGGTCTCCTCGGGTCCCGGCTTTGTTCTGCGCTTGGGTCTCCTCGGGTCCCGGCTTTGTTCTGCGCTTGGGTCTCCTCGGGTCCCGGTTTTGTTCTGCGGTTGGGTCTCCCCGGGTCCCGGTTTTGTTCTGCGGTTGGGTCTCCTCGGGTCCCGGCTTTGTTCTGCGGTTGGGTCTCCCCGGGTCCCGGCTTTGTTCTGCGGTTGGGTCTCCTCGGGTTCCGGCTTTGTTCTGCGGTTGGGTCTCCCCGGGTCCCGGCTTTGTTCTGCGGTTGGGTCTCCTCGGGTCCCGGCTTTGTTCTGCGGTTGGGTCTCCTCGGGTCCCGGTTTTGTTCTGCGGTTGGGTCTCCCCGGGTCCCGGTTTTGTTCTGCGGTTGGGTCTCCTCGGGTTCCGGCTTTGTTCTGCGGTTGGGTCTCCCCGGGTCCCGGCTTTGTTCTGCGGTTGGGTCTCCCCTGGGTCCCGGCTTTGTTCTGCGGTTGGGTCTCCTCGGGTCCCGGCTTTGTTCTGCGGTTGGTCTCCTCGGGTCCCGGCTTTGTTCTGCGGTTGGGTCTCCTCGGGTCCGGCTTTGTTCTGCGGTTGGGTCTCCTCGGGTCCCGGCTTTGTTCTGCGGTTGGGTCTCCCTCGGGTCCCGGGTTTGTTCTGCGGTTGGGTCTCCTCGGGTTCCGGCTTTGTTCTGCGGGTCTCCTCGGGTCCCGGCTTTGTTCTGCGGTTGGGTCTCCTCGGGTCCCGGCTTTGTTCTGCGGTTGGGTCTCCTCGGGTCCCGGCTTTGTTCTGCGCTTGGGTCTCCTCGGGTCCCGGCTTTGTTCTGCGCTTGGGTCTCCTCGGGTCCCGGCTTTGTTCTGCGGTTGGGTCTCCTCGGGTCCCGGCTTTGTTCTGCGGTTGGGTCTCCTCGGGTCCCGGCTTTGTTCTGCGGTTGGGTCTCCTCGGGTCCCGGCTTTGTTCTGCGGTTGGGTCTCCTCGGGTTCCGGCTTTGTTCTGCGGTTGGGTCTCCTCGGGTTCCGGCTTTGTTCTGCGGTTGGGTCTCCTCGGGTCCCGGCTTTGTTCTGCGGTTGGGTCTCCTCGGGTCCCGGCTTTGTTCTGCGGTTGGGTCTCCTCGGGTCCCGGCTTTGTTCTGCGGTTGGGTCTCCTCGGGTCCCGGCTTTGTTCTGCGGTTGGGTCTCCTCGGGTTCCGGCTTTGTTCTGCGGTTGGGTCTCCTCGGGTTCCGGCTTTGTTCTGCGGTTGGGTCTCCTCGGGTTCCGGCGCTCTCATTGTTCGCTGTGTTGAGGCGGCTCAGTGACATGAATTGGGTTCTCAATTATTCACAATGACGGCGGGATGATCGATGTTCATTCTTCGCTCTCTGCGGATCGAATGATAACTGCAAATGTTTTCATCTGAAATCCATTCTAGAGAAAACAAAATAACTGACTGCAGAAATATATCCCCCCCCCCCCCCCACTCACCATCGGACTGCAGTCACATTTTGTTCACAACGCACAGAAAACGCCTCACACTGTAAAATGCGACAACTCCGGGTCAAAAAACGCACAAAGCTCGACGATCAAAAAGGTAGATGAGTGACCTCACCACATTTGTGTGACACATGGAAACCTATTTGACCCCTTTTTAGCTCCGAAAGATTTACCCCCCAAAAAAAATGTATCCCAATACGTGTATATTGATCGGTTTTCACAAAAGTTATCACGTCCGTCGCGGGAGGGAGGCGGACGAGGAGGAGGGGGGAGGGAGGCGGACGAGGGGCGGCCGTCGCGGGAGGGAGGCGGACTAGGAGGAGGAGGGGGGGGCGTCGCGGGAGGGAGGCGGACTAGGAGGAGGAGGGGGGCGTCGCGGGAGGGAGGCGGACTAGGAGGAGGAGGGGGGCGTCGCGGGAGGGAGGCGGACTAGGAGGAGGGGGGGGGCGTCGCGGGAGGGAGGCGGACGAGGAGGGGGGGGGGGCGGCCGTCGCGGGTGGGAGGCGGATGAGGAGGAGGAGGAGGGGGGGCGGCCGTCGCGGGAGGGAGGCGGAGGAGGGGGGCGGCCGTCGCGGGAGGGAGGCGGATGAGGAGGGGGTGGGAGGCGGATGAGATGGTGGTCAGTGTGGAAAGACTAAGATTACCGGTAACCACTAAGAACAATTTTCCAGCCTCAGCGGCTGAGATTGGAGGCTGCCATTGTTATGGGGGGATGGGGGGGTATATGGAGATTGTATAAAAGGAGGCCGGGTATATGTTCCGGCTCACTGCCTAGAGCTGAGGATCATCTATACATGGATATTCCTCACCAGGCGGTGTTCTCGGTGAGGGGTTTGGGGGGATGGTGGTGGGTGGGTGGGCTGGCGGTGGGGTTATGGTCACAGTAGGTCATGTGATCTGGGGGTTTTTCCAGGTCGATGGATCTGCCGGTGTTTGTGGGCGATCTGAAGCTGGTCATCAATGAACCGTCACGGTTGCTGCTCTTCGATGCCATCCGTCCGCTCATCCCGCTAAAGCATCAGGTGGAATACGACCAGCTAACGCCAAAACGATCCAGGTAACCCGGAGACTTCCACCAATGCAGAACCCCAAACCACCCAATCAGATGCTATTGTCCTGATTACATTGGTGGCTGTGGGTTCCTTCCGGGGGATGATGGGGGTTGTCCCTTCAGATGATGGGGGATGTGGTGTCTTCACATCTTTGTTGCGGTCTGTGTTCACAGGAAGCTGAGGGAGGTGAAGTTGGACCGCTCTCATCCTGATGGACTCGGTTTCAGCGTTCGGGGGGGTCTGGAGTTCAGATGTGGATTATTTATCTCTCATATAATGAAGGAAGGCCAGGCGGACAGCGCGGGGCTGCAGGTGAGGTCACATGACACACGCTTCACTCCTTCCATCATCCTGGGATTGGCTGGGGTCCCTAATCATTCCTGGGAGCACAAGTTGGGTCTGATGGGTCTCCCTTGTATGAGGTCGGTGAGTTGGGTCTGGTGTGTTGATCTTGTATGATGTCCGTGTGTCGGGTCTGTTGGGTCTCCCCTGTGTGATGTCGGGTCTGTTGGGTCTCCCCTGTGTGATGTCGGGTCTGTTGGGTCTCCCCTGTGTGATGTCGGGTCTGTTGGGTCTCCCCTGTGTGATGTCGGGTCTGTTGGGTCTCCCCTGTGTGATGTCGGGTCTTTTGGGTCTCCCCTGTGTGATGTCGGGTCTGTTGGGTCTCCCCTGTGTGATGTCGGGTCTGTTGGGTCTCCCCTGTGTGATGTCGGGTCTGTTGGGTCTCCCCTGTGTGATGTCGGGTCTGTTGGGTCTCCCCTGTGTGATGTCGGGTCTGTTGGGTCTCCCCTGTGTGATGTTGGGTCTCCCCTGTGTGATGTCGGGTCTGGTGGGTCTCCCCTGTGTGATGTCGGGTCTGGTGGGTCTACCCTGTGTGATGTTGGGTCTGTTGGGTCTCCCCTGTGTGATGTCGGGTCTGTTGGGTCTACCCTGTGTGATGTTGGGTCTGGTGGGTCTCCCCTGTGTGATGTTGGGTCTGGTGGGTCTCCCCTGTGTGATGTTGGGTCTGGTGGGTCTCCCCTGTGTGATGTTGGGTCTGGTGGGTCTGGTTGGTCTCCTCTGTATGATGTTTGGGTTGGGCCCAGTGGGTCTCGCCTGTGTGATGTGATGTGGGTCTCCTCTGTATGTTTGTGGGTAAGGTCTGGTGGGTCTCCCCAGTTTGATGTGGGTTGGGTCAGAGCTGGTGAGTCTCCCCTGGGTTGGGTCGGGTCTGGTGGGTCTCCTCTGTATGTTTTGTGGTCCAGGTCTGGTGGGTGTCCCTTGTGTGATGTCAGTGGGTTGGGTCTGGTGGGCCTCCCCTGTGTGATGTGGGTGGGTTGGGTCTGGTGGGTCTCCCCTGTGTGATGTGGGTGGGTTGGGTCTGGTGGGTCTCCCCTGTGTGATGTCGGGTCTGTTGGGTCTACCCTGTGTGATGTTGGGTCTGGTGGGTCTCCCCTGTGTGATGTTGGGTCTGGTGGGTCTCCCCTGTGTGATGTTGGGTCTGGGGGGTCTCCCCTGTGTGATGTTGGGTCTGGTGGGTCTGGTTGGTCTCCTCTGTATGATGTTTGGGTTGGGCCCAGTGGGTCTCGCCTGTGTGATGTGATGTGGGTCTCCTCTGTATGTTTGTGGGTAAGGTCTGGTGGGTCTCCTCTGTATGTTTTGTGGTCCAGGTCTGGTGGGTCTCCCCTGTGTGATGTGGGTGGGTTGGGTCTGGTGGGCCTCCCCTGTGTGATGTGGGTGGGTTGGGTCTGGTGGGTCTCCCCTGTGTGATGTCGGGTCTGTTGGGTCTGGTGGGTCTCCCCAGTTTGATGTGGGTTGGGTCAGAGCTGGTGAGTCTCCCCTGGGTTGGGTCGGGTCTGGTGGGTCTCCTCTGTATGTTTTGTGGTCCAGGTCTGGTGGGTCTCCCTTGTGTGATGTGGGTGGGTTGGGTCTGGTGGGTCTCCCCTGTGTGATGTGGGTGGGTTGGGTCTGGTGGGTCTCCCCTGTGTGATGTGGGTGGGTTGGGTCTGGTGGGTGTCCCTTGTGTGATGTCAGTGGGTTGGGTCTGGTGGGCCTCCCCTGTGTGATGTGGGTGGGGTCTCCCTTGTGTTGGTGGATGGGGTCTGGCAGTTGGTGTAGAGCAGCCTTTCTCAACCTTTTCAACACAGAGGAACCCTTGAAATAGTTCTCCGGTCTCGGGGAACCTCTGCTAAAAATGTGAAATGTACAACTCATGATACATTAGTGTGATGGTCGGTGGGAAGAATGGTCCTTACACTTGTGGTCGGTGGGAGGAACGCTCCTTACACTTGTGGTCGGTGGGAGGAACGCTCCTTACACTTGTGGTCGGTGGGAAGAACGCTCCTTACACTTGTGGTTGGTGGGAAGAATGGTCCTTACACTTGTGGTCAGTGGGAAGAATGGTCCTTACACTTGTGGTTGGTGGGAAGAATGGTCCTTACACTTGTGGTCGGTGGGAAGAACGGTCCTTACACTTGTGGTCGGTGGGAGGAACGCTCCTTACACTTGTGGTCGGTGGGAGGAACGCTCCTTACACTTGTGGTCGGTGGGAAGAACGCTCCTTACACTTGTGGTCGGTGGGAAGAATGGTCCTTACACTTGTGGTCGGTGGGAAGAATGGTCCTTACACTTGTGGTCGGTGGGAAGAATGGTCCTTACACTTGTGGTCGGTGGGAAGAATGGTCCTTACACTTGTGGTCGGTGGGAAGAACGGTCCTTACACTTGTGGTCGGTGGGAAGAACGCTCCTTACACTTGTGGTCGGTGGGAGGAACGCTCCTTACACTTGTGGTCGGTGGGAGGAACGCTCCTTACACTTGTGGTCGGTGGGAAGAGTGACCTCCTTACAGAGAGCTTAAAAGGTCAATGGTGTCGGTGGGAAGTTATCTGAGAGGCAGAAATGGCCGGTTGTGAAGGAACCCCTACAACCTCTGGAGGAACCCTGGCTGAGAATCGCTGGTGTAGCGGGTTGGGTTCTGTGTTGGTCTTGGTGGGGACACTGATGGCGCTCCCGGTGGACGGTTCTTCTGGACAGGTCGCTCTTCCGGAGAGTTCTCACGCTGTAATCTGATCTCCCCGCCGTTGGTCATTTTTGGCTGAAGGGATGTTGGGCGGAGTGTTAATAACGCGGTGAGGTGGAGAATGGTCTCCGGGGGTAATTGGCGCGGTCTTTGTCTCCCGGAGATTTCCTTTGTGCGGCTCAGACTGCGGGATTGTCAGAGATCTCATTATATGTGAATAGAGAGCCGCCATCTTCCCATCATCACAAATAAAGGCAGATCTTATCAGGAGGCCAATTCCCGATTCTCCTCCTTTATCAGATCAGGATTGTCTCTTGCTGAGAGTTTTGGTGTCGGTTTTCCTGTGTGGGGGAGGGTGACGGTTCCCCGGGGGGGGGGGGGAGTTATTCTTCCCATCATTCCCACTTCCATGGCTCCATATAGAGAGAAATGAATGTAGAATTCAGGAGGCAGTCAGGTGCTTGGTGTAATGAAGGACACACAGCCGGACATCGATCGTTCCCCGGACTGCGACATCGATCGTTCCCCGGACTGCGACATCGATCGTTCCCCGGACTGCGACATCGATCGTTCCCCGGACTGCGACATCGATCGTTCCCCGGACTGCGACGTCGATCGTTCCCCGGACTGCGACATCGATCGTTCCCCGGACTGCGACGTCGATCGTTCCCCGGACCGCGACTCTCCAATCTGCTGAATTCTGTCTATTGGCTCTTTTATTGATGAGTTTTTAACCCTTCGTCTTCAGATTGGGGACGAGCTTGTTCGGATAAACGGATACTCGCTCAGTTCCTGCATCCATGAGGAGGTCATCAACCTCATCCGCACCAAGAAGATCGTCTTCCATCAAAGTCCGACGTAAGTTGTGTGACGTGGGGGGAGGGGAGGGACTTGGCATGGCGGTCAATGACTTACCTCCTTCTCTCCACAGATGTCGGGATGATTCCAGTGAAAAGGTGATGTCCCCCCTCCCCCTCCAGATCACCCATCTACAAGTCATTGGAGGGTGTCCCCGAGGAACCCCACCCCACCTCACCCCACCCCACCCCACCTCACCCCACCTCACCCCACCCACCCCACCTCACCCCACCTCACCCCACCCCACCTCACCCCACCTCACCCCACCCCACCCACCTCACCTCACCTCACCCACCCCACCCCACCTCACCTCACCTCACCCCACCTCACCCCACCCCACCTCACCTCATCCCACCCCACCCCACCTCACCCCACCTCACCCCACCCCACCCCACCTCACCTCACCTCACCTCACCCCACCCCACCCCACCTCACCTCACCTCACCCCACCCCACCCCACCCCACCTCACCCCACCCCACCTCACCCCACCCCACCCCACCCCACCCCACCCCACCCCACCCCACCCCATCCCACCCCACCCCACCTCACCCCACCCCACCCCACCCCACCTCACCCCACCCCACCCACCCCACCCCACCCCACCCCACCCCACCTCACCCCACCCCACCCCACCCCACCCCACCCCACCCCACCCCACCCCACCTCACCCCACCCCACCCCACCCCACCCCACCCCACCCCACCCCACCCCACCCCACCCCACCTCACCCCACCCCACCTCACCTCACCCCACCCCACCCCACCCCACCCCACCTCACCTCACCCCACCTCACCCCACCCCACCTCACCTCACCCCACCCCACCCCACCTCACCTCACCCCACCTCACCCCACCCCACCTCACCTCACCCCACCCCACCCCACCCCACCCCACCTCACCCCACCCCACCCCACCTCACCCCACCCCACCCCACCTCACCCCACCCCACCCCACCTCACCCCACCTCACCTCACCCCACCCCACCTCACCTCACCCCACCCACCCACCTCACCTCACCTCACCCCACCTCACCCCACCCCACCCCACCTCACCCCACCTCACCTCACCTCATCCCACCCCACCCCACCCCACCCCACCCCACCCCACCCACCCCACCCCACCCCACCCCACCTCACCTCACCCCACCCCACCTCACCTCACCTCACCCCACCCCACCCCACCTCACCTCACCTCACCCCACCTCACCTCACCTCACCCCACCTCACCCCACCCCACCCCACCCCACCCCACCCCACCTCATCCCACCCCACCCCACCCCACCTCACCCCACCTCACCCCACCCCACCCCACCTCACCCCACCCCACCTCACCCCACCCCACCTCACCCCACCTCACCTCACCTCATCCCACCCACCCCACCCCACCCCACCCCACCCACCCCACCCCACCTCACCCCACCTCACCCCACCCCACCTCACCCCACCTCACCCCACCCCACCCCACCTCACCCCACCCCACCTCACCCCACCTCACCCCACCCCACCCCACCTCACCTCATCCCACCCCACCCCACCTCACCCCACCTCACCCCACCCCACCCCACCTCACCCCACCCCACCTCACCTCACCCCACCTCACCTCACCCCACCCCACCCCACCTCACCCCACCCCACCTCACCTCACCCCACCTCACCTCACCCCACCCCACCTTACTAAATCTCCTCTGCATTCTCTCCTAAATGAATTGTGGGAGTTTTGTGTATCTCATCTATGACTGACCACCACAAGTCCATTCTCATCTCATATACTGGTTCTGGGCCCCTCAGATTACCCAGAAGGCCTCATCACCTCCGGATCGTCTCCATTTTTCCTCCATTAATTTCCATTTTCTTAATTTTTTTAGCTCTGCCGAGGAGCCACTAAAGTGGCAGTACGCCGACCAGATCATTTCCGAGACCGAGGTGAGTCCATGTACAGTGTGAGGACCTCCTATAGAATGGACCTCCTATACAGGGGCCTGCGGGCCTCCTATAGACTGGACCTCCTATACAGGGGTCTGCGGGCCTCCTATAGACTGGACCTCCTATACAGGGGTCTGCGGGCCTCCTATAGAATGGACCTCCTATACAGGGGCCTGCGGGCCTCCTATAGACTGGACCTCCTATACAGGGGACTGCGGGCCTCCTATAGACTGGACCTCCTATACAGGGGCCTGCGGGCCTCCTATAGAGGAGCCATGAGAAGGTCTACTCCCCCCGACCCCCTCGGTATCAGAGGGATTTGCTGTGTTCCCCTCCCCCCCGGACCCCCTCGGTATCGGAGGGATTTGCTGTGTTCCCCTCCCCCCCCGGACCCCCTCGGTATCGGAGGGATTTGCTGTGTTCCCCTCCCCCCCCGGACCCCCTCGGTATCAGAGGGATTTTGCTGTGTTCCCCTCCCCCCCGGACCCCCTCGGTATCGGAGGGATTTGCTGTGTTCCCCCCCTCGGTATCGGAGGATTTATCAGGATTGTGTGGAATTTTCTGGCTCCTCTCCGGCTCCGGTTGCCGATTCTCATAGAACGGTCGCTGTGTGCCGAGAATTCTTTACATGCTGCAGAGAAACTTCAGCCGAATAATCCCGGCGGAGCTCGGCGCTCTGTGATTGGATCCTTTGTCTGTGCCGATCCCCCGCCATGTCATAATCTCATATTGTATATCCCCAGCCAGTCGCTTCCACCAAGACCCCCGCCGTGTGCCCTCCCGGGGGTGTCCTGTATTCAGGTTACGGGGGGGGGAAATCATCACCCTCAATAGAAAATATCCCCCCCTCCCCCCGGTTATCAGAAGGGACAGGAAGTCCGCTGTGCGCAGGAGAATGTCTTCCTTCCAGAAATCTCCATTGATTTTCCTCCAATAGGAGAGGAGTTTTTGTCTTAAAATGTGAGTTGTCTCTGCAGGGCGGGAAGAGCAGTGTGGCGGGATTGAGAGGTGAAGGAGAAGAAAGTCTTCATCAGCTTGGTGGGCACCACAGGAATGGGCTGCAGGTAGGTGGATGGGGAGTCTGTATTGTCTGCACTCGGCTTATGTGAGCCAATCCCACCTCTTGCCACAAGATGGCGACTCGCACCACATTCCATCTATAGAGAGCGTACAATGTATCATTCCATCTATAGGAGCGTACAATGTATTCTATAGGGAGCGTACAGTGTATTCTATAGGGAGCGTACAGTGTATCATTCCTTTTATAGGGAGCCGTACAATGTTTTCTATAGGGAGCGTACAATATGTTTTCTATAGGGAGCGTACAATGTATTGTTCTATAGGGAGCGTACAATGTATTGTTCTATAGGGAGCGTACAATGTATTGTTCTATAGGGAGCGTACAATGTATTGTTCTATAGGGAGCGTACAATGTATTGTTCTATAGGGAGCGTACAATGTATTGTTCTATAGGAAGCGTACAATGTATTCTATAGGGAGCGTACAATGTATTGTTCTATAGGGAGTGTACATTGGGGGAGGTTTTTGGAAAACTGAAGCACACAGAATTCGGGTTCAGCTCTGCATGGTAACCAATCAGCTTCTATCTTCACTAAGGATGAGCTCCGGTGTGTTCCCATACTCCGCGTGCAGAGCCCGCCTGGAAGTCGGCGCTGTGCTAATCACAGGCAGTGAGACGTCGCCCCGATGTGCGGCTACAGAGATCGGGAAATGTCTCACTGCCTGTGATTAGCGCTGCGCCGACTTCCTGGCGGGCTCTGCACGCGGAGTATGGGAACACACCAGAGCTCATCCTTAATCTTCACATTGTTCAATTCATCTTTGACAATAAAACCTGGAAGCTGATTGGTTGCTATGCACAGCTGCACCGGACCGGGTTCTGTGTACTCCAATTTAGAATGGGGGGGGAAGTGACTGACTCCTCGGGGGCGTGTAGAAGGAAATTTATTCTGTGCATTCCTTGTTTTATGGGGGTAGATGGGCGGGCTAGTGGTGTTATGGGGGTAGATGGGTGGGGGCAGGGTTGTGGTGGTATGGGGTAGATGGGTGGGGGCAGGGTTGTGGTGGTATGGGGGTAGATGGGTGGGAGCGGGATAGTTGTTGGTGGGTGTGGTTTGGTGGGCTCCTAATAGAAGTTCTTTCTGGCAGCATTTCCAGTGGGCCGTCCCAGAAACCCGGAATATTCATCAGTAATGTGAAGGCGGGATCCATATCTGCGGAGGTGGGGCTGGAGGTAAGTCCGGGGCTCAGGCTCCTCCAATCATCCAAGTATCACCTGAACTATCCACATGGGGGAGGATGAACTCCTCCTCCTCCTTCTCCCCCTCCTGGCCTGCTGTGTCACCACTCCTCCTCCTCCTGGCCTGCTGTGTCGCTCCTCGCTGTCATCTGTCTGTTTCTCCCTTAGATTGTGACCAGATTGTGGAGGTGAATGGGGTGGATTTCTCTGGCGTGGACCATAAAGAGGTAAAACTCAGAATGATGTATTTTACATCCATACAGCTTCCAGGGCCGAATCCCATTTTCTAGGAACCAGCGACCATACTAGGATGATATGGGAGTGTGACTGTGTGTGTGTGCGCCAAATGGGGGGGGGGGGAGCAGGGCTGGGTGTATGCTGGGAGGGGGCAGGAGAGGTGCGGGGATAGGTGTATTCTGGGAGGGTTTAGGTCTGGGTGTATGCTGGAAGGGAGCGGGGATAGGCGTATGCTGGGAGGGGTAAGGGGCGGGGCTGGGTGGGAGCAGGGATGGGCGTATGCTGGGAGGGGTTAGGGACGGGGCTGGGTGTATGCTGGGAGGGATTGGGGATAGGCGTATGCTGGGAGGGGTTAGGGGCAGGGCAGGGAGGGAGCAGGGATAGGCGTATGCTGGGAGCAGTTAGGGGCGGGGCTGGGTGTGTGCTGGGAGGGAGGAAGGGGACTCTGCACAGCTGGGTTGGTGTGTAGTTGGGGGATTTTCTGTCTTGTACGATGGATATAATGTGTTCACCTTCTGTCTGATTTCAGGCTGTACAAGTATTGAAGGGGAGCCGGAGCCTGACACTAACAATTGTGACCGGCGCTGTGAGTATCTCCACACACCTGAGAAGGGAAGACACAGGACTCATACATATGGGGTGAAAAGTTTATGCTTAGGACTGGTTGGATCAGACGGCCCTTTGAGGTTGGCTCGGGTGTGCATCAGGGGTGTCCTTTGAGTCCTCTCCTATATGCGTTCACAATCTATCCCTTCATCAGGAGGTTAGAGAGCGGACCGTTGTGTGGAGTGTCTTTGGGCATTAGCGGTGAGCATCCTCTGAGGGTTATGGTCTATGCTGATGATGTGTCTGTTTTCATCTATGGGACAGAGGAGGCGGAGGAGGTGGTCTCAGTGATGGAGCAGTATGCTGAGGCATCTGGCTCATAGATCAATCAGGATAAAAGTGAGGTTTTCTGGATGGGAGAGGAAGGCGACTGCTTTGAGCTTCCGGACGTCTTCCCAGAGCCCAGACAGGAAATTTAACTTTTAGGCATCAAATTTGGTCCCAGCGATTATGGCCTTGCAAATTGGGTAAGCAGGAAACAAGATGGCGATGCCAAGGTTGCCAGCCAGAAGGATTGGAAACTCTCTTACAGGGAAAGGATTGACCTGATTAACACTTACCTGATCCCGGTATTTCTGTATGTCAGCTTTGTCTGTGTTTTGACCGCGTCTCTCTATGCGAAGATCTACGGCTGTTTCTCCTTCCCAGGAGGATGGGTGGCCTGGGTATGGTGAACCCAAGATATATATATATATATATATATATATATATATATATATAAATTTCTGTTTTTGAAACCTAATTTTGGCAACATGCTGGCAGAGGAAACGTCTGGGTGGGTTGGTATTTTTCAGTCCTGGTTTAGGCCTTTTCTGTGGAGCTGGGAGAATGGTGGGCCAGTGGGTCCCACACGGTGAGCTTCGGCTGTGACGGTGGAGGAAATTAAGTCCCTCAAGAGGGGGGGGGCTGTTGAATCTGGCTTTAGTGAGCCACTGGCCTTGAGGGATTGCCCAGGCCCTGTTATGTGGGAGGGTCTAAGTTTGATTAACCTGGAGAGAATCCCTTTTTTGGGATTAAAGGGATTTGGCCTGGTGCTCATTCCATGGCAGACTCTATGTGAAGGGCAACTTAAAGCATCGCTCTGCAGAGAGCTGTGTGGTGGGGTGGAGGAAACAATGGCCCATTTCTTGCTTCAGTGCCCCATCAATATAGAAGTCTATGTGGGTGGGTGGGGCTCTGGCCTTTCCTTTCCTGCTTGAATTATGCGGAGGGGTCGTACGGGGCCTTAGAGACATCGGGATTTTGAGACACTTTTTCTAGTTAGCACGGTGTCGGGTTTCCATTCGGAAAAAGTCCTTCCTGTGGAGATGTTGGTGCACCACATTGTGGGTGAGGTTGGGAAGATTCGGGGTCTTGGGAAGGACAGGTGGTGGCCGGGTGCCTGGACAAAGGTGTGGAGGAAGGTCGGGTCCCCGTAGCTGCTGTCTGTCTCTGGGGGTGCCGCTTTTATTTCTGTCCTTTTTGCCTCCCCTAGATTTTTATAAGATCAGATTTTTGGAAAAGGGGCGCATGCATGGGTTACATTTTCTTAGCCCGAGGGGGTGATTAGGTGGAGGTTTGGGGCTTTGTTGAGGTGCATGATAGTAATATGAAAATGTCTTTTATATATTTAGTTTTCTTTTGTTTTTTTTTGTTTTCTGTTCCTATGCTGAAGTGAGCTTTTTTTTTTTTTTTTTTTTGCTTTTGTATATAATATATTCTGTATATATGTAAATATGTTTTTAATAAGTTGTATGTTTGTAAGATTTGTAATACTTGACATCGGGGGATGGGGCACACGGCGTGCTGATGTCCTATGAGGGGACACACGTGGAGCCCCGTGTGGGATGAATAGAAGACGTTGGGTTGGTGGCGTGATGCGTACCTCATACTCCGGAGAGAAATCTCTGACACTCTCCAGCTGTTCTCACTGTTTGGTAAACGGACTTTCTGCGGTCACTATGGAGACGTGATAACGTCTCGCTGAGGTCAGGAAACGCACGCGGGACACGTCTGGATCACAGATCTGCTTCTTGTAGAGAAGTGTCATTACCGCCAATGTAATCCACGGCTTCTGAGAATCCTCACCACCTACCACATATGTGTCACCCCTCCCAGCCCCCAATGGAATCGTCATCTCATGGGAAGGTTCATTGGCACATGAGGAGAAAGGCCAAATCTTAGAAACCCCCCCATCCAAAAACCTAGCCCCCCCCCCCCCAATCCATGAACTGGGCCCTACCTCAGCGGCACGCATTCTGCACTTTTTGCACGCTTTCCTGATGAAGGGCCCGAGGCCTTTCCTGCCCAACTTGACCTTGTCGCTGCTCCTTGATTTGTGTCTCTTCTAGGGCCGGGAACTCTTCATGACCGAAGATGAGAAGCTGGTAGAACAGAACCGTCAGGAGCTGGATCGCCAGGAACTCCTCCGCCAGAAGAGACTCGCCATGGAGACCAACAAGATCCTGAAAGAGCAGCAGGAGAAGGAGAAGGCGTAAGTGACTGAGGGGACCAGTGTGAGGTTGGAGGTGACTGGTATGGGGGTGACTGGTGTGGAGGTGGCATGCAAGGAAGTGGATAGGTGACTGGTGAGAGGTGGAGATGACCGAGGAGAAGGAGTCTGGTGAGGAATAAATGGCGAGTTGTTTGGTGGTGGCTGATGGGAAGGAGGTGTTGGAGATGGATGCTGAGGAGGAGGCGGGGTCTGAGGTGAGTGAGGATGAGGTGGAGATGGCTGGTGAGGAGGAGGTGGTGGCTGAGGAGGAAGAGCTGGCTGGTGAGCAGGAGGAGGTGTTGGCTGGTGCGGTGGCGGAGGAGGTGTTGGTTGGTGCGGGGGTGGAGGGAGAGGTGTTGGCTGGTGCGGGGGTGGAGGAGGAGGAGATGTTGGCTGGTGCGGGGGTGGAGGAGGAGGAGATGTTGGCTGGTGTGGTGGTGGAGGAGGAGGTTGTGTTGGCTGGAACGGTGGTGGAGGAGGAGGAGATGTTGGCTGGTGCGGTGGTGGAGGAGGTGGTGTTGGCTGGTGCGGTGGTGGAGGAGGAGGAGATGTTGGCTGGTGCGGGGGTGGAGGAGGAGGAGATGTTGGCTGGTGTGGTGGTGGAGGAGGAGGTTGTGTTGGCTGGAACGGTGGTGGAGGAGGAGGAGATGTTGGCTGGTGCGGTGGTGGAGGAGGTGGTGTTGGCTGGTGTGGTGGTGGAGGAGGAGGAGGTGTTGGCTGGTGTGGTGGTGGAGGAGGAGGTTGTGTTGGCTGGAACGGTGGTGGAGGAGGAGGAGATGTTGGCTGGTGCGGTGGTGGAGGAGGTGGTGTTGGCTGGTGTGGTGGTGGAGGAGGAGGTGGTGTTGGCTGGTGCGGGGGTGGAGGAGGAGGAGATGTTGGCTGGTGCGGTGGTGGAGGAGGAGGTTGTGTTGGCTGGAACGGTGGTGGAGGAGGAGGAGATGTTGGCTGGTGCGGTGGTGGAGGAGGTGGTGTTGGCTGGTGTGGTGGTGGAGGAGGAGGAGGTGTTGGCTGGTGCGGTGGTGGAGGAGGAGGAGGTGTTGGCTGGTGCGGTGGTGGAGGAGGAGGTGTTGGCTGGTGCGGTGGTGGAGGAGGAGGTGTTGGCTGGTGCGGTGGTGGAGGAGGAGGTGGTGTTGGCTGGTGCGGTGGTGAAGGAGGAGGAGGTGTTGGCTGGTGCGGTGGTGAAGGAGGAGGTGGTGTTGGCTGGTGCGGTGGTGAAGGAGGAGGTGGTGTTGGCTGGTGCGGTGGTGAAGGAGGAGGTGGTGTTGGCTGGTGCGGTGGTGAAGGAGGAGGTGGTGTTGGCTGGTGCGGTGGTGAAGGAGGAGGTGGTGTTGGCTGGTGCGGTGGTGGAGGAGGAGGAGGTGTTGGCTGGTGCGGTGGTGGAGGAGGAGGTGTTGGCTGGTGCGGTGGTGGAGGAGGAGGTGTTGGCTGGTGCGGTGGTGAAGGAGGAGGTGGTGTTGGCTGGTGCGGTGGTGAAGGAGGAGGTGGTGTTGGCTGGTGCGGTGGTGAAGGAGGAGGTGGTGTTGGCTGGTGCGGTGGTGAAGGAGGAGGTGGTGTTGGCTGGTGCGGTGGTGAAGGAGGAGGTGGTGTTGGCTGGTGCGGTGGTGAAGGAGGAGGTGGTGTTGGCTGGTGCGGTGGGGGAGGAGGAGGTGGTGTTGGCTGGTGCGGTGGTGGAGGAGGAGAAGGTGGTGTTGGCTGGTGCGGTGGTGGTGGAGGTGGTGTTGGCTGGTGCGGTGGTGGTGGAGGAGGAGATGTTGGCTGGTGCGGTGGTGGTGGAGATGTTGGCTGGTGCGGTGGTGGAGGAGGTGGTGTTGGCTGGTGCGGTGGTGGTGGAGGTGGTGTTGGCTGGTGCGGTGGTGGTGGAGGAGGAGATGTTGGCTGGTGCGGTGGTGGTGGAGATGTTGGCTGGTGCGGTGGTGAAGGAGGAGGTGGTGTTGGCTGGTGCGGTGGTGAAGGAGGAGGTGGTGTTGGCTGGTGTGGTGGTGAAGGAGGAGGTGGTGTTGGCTGGTGCGGTGGTGAAGGAGGAGGTGGTGTTGGCTGGTGCGGTGGGGGAGGAGGAGGTGGTGTTGGCTGGTGCGGTGGTGGAGGAGGAGGAGGTGGTGTTGGCTGGTGCGGTGGTGGTGGAGGTGGTGTTGGCTGGTGCGGTGGTGGTGGAGGAGGAGATGTTGGCTGGTGCGGTGGTGGTGGAGATGTTGGCTGGTGCGGTGGTGGAGGAGGTGGTGTTGGCTGGTGCGGTGGTGGAGGAGGTGGTGTTGGCTGGTGCGGTGGTGGTGGAGGTGGTGTTGGCTGGTGCGGTGGTGGTGGAGGAGGAGGTGTTGGCTGGTGCGGTGGTGGAGGAGGAGATGTTGGCTGGTGCGGTGGTGGAGGAGGTGGTGTTGGCTGGTGTGGTGGTGGAGGAGGAGGAGGTGTTGGCTGGTGCGGTGGTGGAGGAGGAGGAGGTGTTGGCTGGTGCGGTGGTGGAGGAGGAGGTGTTGGCTGGTGCGGTGGTGGAGGAGGAGGTGTTGGCTGGTGCGGTGGTGGAGGAGGAGGTGGTGTTGGCTGGTGCGGTGGTGAAGGAGGAGGAGGTGTTGGCTGGTGCGGTGGTGAAGGAGGAGGTGGTGTTGGCTGGTGCGGTGGTGAAGGAGGAGGTGGTGTTGGCTGGTGCGGTGGTGAAGGAGGAGGTGGTGTTGGCTGGTGCGGTGGTGAAGGAGGAGGTGGTGTTGGCTGGTGCGGTGGTGAAGGAGGAGGTGGTGTTGGCTGGTGCGGTGGTGGAGGAGGAGGAGGTGTTGGCTGGTGCGGTGGTGGAGGAGGAGGTGTTGGCTGGTGCGGTGGTGGAGGAGGAGGTGTTGGCTGGTGCGGTGGTGAAGGAGGAGGTGGTGTTGGCTGGTGCGGTGGTGAAGGAGGAGGTGGTGTTGGCTGGTGCGGTGGTGAAGGAGGAGGTGGTGTTGGCTGGTGCGGTGGTGAAGGAGGAGGTGGTGTTGGCTGGTGCGGTGGTGAAGGAGGAGGTGGTGTTGGCTGGTGCGGTGGTGAAGGAGGAGGTGGTGTTGGCTGGTGCGGTGGGGGAGGAGGAGGTGGTGTTGGCTGGTGCGGTGGTGGAGGAGGAGGAGGTGGTGTTGGCTGGTGCGGTGGTGGTGGAGGTGGTGTTGGCTGGTGCGGTGGTGGTGGAGGAGGAGATGTTGGCTGGTGCGGTGGTGGTGGAGATGTTGGCTGGTGCGGTGGTGGAGGAGGTGGTGTTGGCTGGTGCGGTGGTGGTGGAGGTGGTGTTGGCTGGTGCGGTGGTGGTGGAGGAGGAGATGTTGGCTGGTGCGGTGGTGATGGAGATGTTGGCTGGTGCGGTGGTGAAGGAGGAGGTGGTGTTGGCTGGTGCGGTGGTGGAGGAGGAGGTGGTGTTGGCTGGTGTGGTGGTGGAGGAGGAGGTGGTGTTGGCTGGTGTGGTGGAGGAGGAGGAGGTGTTGGCTGATGTGGTGGTGGAGTAGGTGGTGTTGGCTGGTGTGGTGGTGGAGGTGACTGGTGAGGGGTTTGGTGGGTGTCTCTGTTATACAGTTGGGGGTATTTTTATATTGCCCGATCTGTCTGTATGGGCAGGAGGAAGATGGAAATCTCCCAGAAGATGGCGGATGAGGAGGAGCGATACCACAAGGAGATGGAGAAGTGAGTTATGTTGCGCCACTTCGTAGGGAGAAATCTGATCTCATTTCCTGAGTCCAGTCCCTTCTCAGTGTGGAGAGCCGTAATAATCAATGGGGACATCAATCACAGACCAGAAATCTACTGAGTGAAGTCACTATGGGTTCTGCATGTGAGGGGCTCTCTATATTGGGGTCACTATGGGTTCTGCACGAGGGGCTCTCTGTATTGGGGTCACTGTGGGTCCCTGCACATGAGGGCTCTCTATATTGAGGTCACTGTGGGTTCTGCACACGAGGGGCTCTCTATATTGGGGTCACTATGGTTCCTGCACGTGGGGGCTCTCTATATTGGGGTCACTATGGGTTCTGCACATGAGGGCTCTCTATATTGGGGTCACTGTGGGTCCCTGCACATGAGGGCTCTCTATATTGGGGTCACTATGGTTCCTGCACGTGGGGGCTCTCTATATTGGGGTCACTATGGTTCCTGCACGTGGGGGCTCTCTATATTGGGGTCACTATGGGTTCTGCACATGAGGGCTCTCTATATTGGGGTCACTGTGGGTTCTGCACATGAGGGCTCTCTATATTGGGGTCACTATGGGTTCTGCACATGAGGGCTCTCTATATTGGGGTCACTGTGGGTTCTGCACATGAGGGCTCTCTATATTGGGGTCACTATGGGTTCTGCACATGAGGGCTCTCTATATTGGGGTCACTATGGGTTCTGCATGTGAGGGGCTCTCTATATTGGGGTCACTATGGGTTCTGCATGTGAGGGCTCTCTATATTGGGGTCACTATGGGTTCTGCACATGAGGGCTCTCTATATTGGGGTCACTGTGGGTTCTGCATGTGAGGGGCTCTCTATATTGGGGTCACTGTGGGTTCTGCATGTGAGGGGCTCTCTATATTGGGGTCACTGTGGGTTCTGCACATGAGGGCTCTCTATATTGGGGTCACTGTGGGTTCTGCATGTGAGGGGCTCTCTATATTGGGGTCACTATGGATTCTGCATGTGAGGGGCTCTCTATATTGGGGTCACTGTGGGTTCTGCACATGAGGGCTCTCTATATTGGGGTCACTATGGATTCTGCATGTGAGGGGCTCTCTATATTGGGGTCACTATGGGTTCTGCACATGAGGGCTCTCTATATTGGGGTCACTATGGGTTCTGCACATGAGGGCTCTCTATATTGGGGTCACTATGGGTTCTGCACATGAGGGCTCTCTATATTGGGGTCACTATGGGTTCTGCATGTGAGGGGCTCTCTATATTGGGGTCACTATGGGTTCTGCACATGAGGGCTCTCTATATTGGGGTCACTGTGGGTTCTGCACATGGGGGCTCTATATTGGGGTCACTGTGGGTTCTGCACATGAGGGCTCTCTATATTGGGGTCACTATGGGTTCTGCATGTGAGGGGCTCTCTATATTGGGGTCACTATGGGTTCTGCACATGAGGGCTCTCTATATTGGGGTCACTATGGGTTCTGCATGTGAGGGGCTCTCTATATTGGGGTCACTATGGGTTCTGCACATGAGGGCTCTCTATATTGGGGTCACTGTGGGTTCTGCACATGAGGGCTCTCTATATTGGGGTCACTGTGGGTTCTGCACATGAGGGCTCTCTATATTGGGGTCACTATGGGTTCTGTACATGAGGACTCTCTATATTGGGGTCACTGTGGGTTCTGCACATGAGGGCTCTCTATATTGGGGTCACTATGGGTTCTGTACATGAGGACTCTCTATATTGGGGTCACTATGGGTTCTGCATGTGAGGGGCTCTCTATATTGGGGTCACTATGGGTTCTGCATGTGGGGGCTCTCTATATTGGGGTCACTGTGGGTTCTGCACATGAGGACTCTCTATATTGGGGTCACTGTGGGTTCTGCACATGAGGGCTCTCTATATTGGGGTCACTATGGGTTCTGTACATGAGGACTCTCTATATTGGGGTCACTATGGGTTCTGTACATGAGGACTCTCTATATTGGGGTCACTATGGGTTCTGCACATGAGTGCTCTCTATATTGGGGTCACTATGGGTTCTGCATGTGAGGGGCTCTCTATATTGGGGTCACTATGGGTTCTGCATGTGGGGGCTCTCTATATTGGGGTCACTATGGGTTCTGCACATGAGGGCTCTCTATATTGGGGTCACTGTGGGTTCTGCACATGAGGGCTCTCTATATTGGGGTCACTGTGGGTTCTGCACATGAGGGCTCTATATTGGGGTCACTGTGGGTTCTGCACATGAGGGCTCTCTATATTGGGGTCACTATGGGTTCTGCATGTGAGGGGCTCTCTATATTGGGGTCACTATGGGTTCTGCACATGAGGGCTCTCTATATTGGGGTCACTGTGGGTTCTGCACATGAGGGCTCTCTATATTGGGGTCACTGTGGGTTCTGCACATGAGGGCTCTCTATATTGGGGTCACTATGGGTTCTGTACATGAGGACTCTCTATATTGGGGTCACTGTGGGTTCTGCATGTGAGGGGCTCTCTATATTGGGGTAACTATGGGTTCTGCATGTGAGGGGCTCTCTATATTGGGGTCACTATGGGTTCTGCATGTGGGGGCTCTCTATATTGGGGTCACTATGGGTTCTGCACATGAGGACTCTCTATATTGGGGTCACTGTGGGTTCTGCACATGAGGGCTCTCTATATTGGGGTCACTGTGGGTTCTTCATGTGAGGGGCTCTCTATATTGGGGTCACTATGGGTTCTGCATATGAGGGCTCTCTATATTGGGGTCACTATGGGTTCTGCACATGAGGGCTCTCTATATTGGGGTCACTATGGGTTCTGCACATGAGGGCTCTCTATATTGGGGTCACTGTGGGTTCTGCACATGAGGGCTCTCTATATTGGGGTCACTGTGGGTTCTTCATGTGAGGGGCTCTCTATATTGGGGTCACTGTGGGTTCTTCATGTGAGGGGCTCTCTATATTGGGGTCAGAACCTGAGCCTTCTACCTGTTGTCTGTTCTAGGGCTCCCAACCACCCCCATTCAGTCCTGTGTGTAGAGCTCTGACCCCCCCAGGAAATAGTTCTTTTATGCGGGTGTTTGTCCCGGAGTGCTGCCACATAATGAGAAGCGGTCATGAAGTCGTCTGTCGCTCTCTTCCAGGATCGCGGCTCAGGAGGAGAAGATGAAGAAGGATTGGGAGGAAGATTGGGGTCACAAGGAGCAACCGAAGAGCACAAAACCATCAACCCCTCCCAGACAGCGCAGCCCCCCCACCAGACACAAAGGTAGGGCCATGATGGGCGTCTATGTGCCAGGAGGGTGGATGGATAGACCTCTGCCTCACTCTTTGGGGTTCTCAGACACGCCCTAAGCTGGCTCCTCCTCTTCTCTCATATACAGACTCTCTGATTGGTCCCCCTGGTGCTGGTATAATTCTGTAAGCTGGAAAAGTCAGAGTTCCCCCTAATCGGTGACTCTCCGAGTGTAGATGATAGGCTCCTCCCCTTCCTATGATGGGAGTTGTAGTCCGCCTCAGTCCGCACATCATGGAAAGGACCTCTCTGCCCCGGGATATGTGGTGACGGTGTCCAGCATCCGTGGCCCACGTGTTTTCCATTGGCGGTGACTCCAGAGCGGGGCTCCGGGGACACAACAAAGAATGGACATGTCATGGGAAAGAGATTACATGAGAATAAATGTCACCGGCTTCCCTCATTAATGAGTCCTCGGGGCAGTGCGGTGCGCTGCATCCTCGCCGGGGAATGTTCTCTGCAGAGATTAGAGGTCGCTACTGAACATCTGCTGAGCCTGGCGGCGTCACTGAGATGTTCAGAGCGACTGCGAGCTGCATGGGGGGGGGGGGGGCCAATCACACTGGTCTGGGGGTTACTCTCTGGATGGGGGTGGCACATCACACTGGTCTGGGGGTCAGTGTCTGGATTGGGAGGGGGGCCCTCAATCACACCGTACTGGGGTAACTCTGGATGCGGGTAATCTGGGCCCCGGTCACACTGGTCGGGGGTGGGGCACATCACACTGGTCTGGGTCACTCTTTTTGGATGGGGGTACTCGGGGGGGGGGGGGGGGCCCAATCACACTGGTCTGGGGGGGGGGGTCACTTTCTGGATGGGGGTACTCGGGGCCCCGGTCACACTGGTCTGGGGGGGTCACTTTCTGGATGGGGGTACTCGGGGCCCCGGTCACACTGGTCTGGGGGGGGTCACTTTCTGGATGGGGGTACTCGGGGCCCTGGTCACACTGGTCTGCGGGTCACTCTCTCGATGGGGGTACTCGGGGGGGGTTAGTCTCTGGATGAGATGTATTGTGGGTTGGTCCTCGGTTTAGGGTGGGCGGTCTTCTGTAGTGTGGGCGGTCCTTTGTGTAGGATGGGCAGGTGGAACCGGGCCCTCGGTGTAGTTGCACAATTGGGTAGGTGGGCCTGGTGTATTGTGGGGGTCCTCTTTGTAGTGTGGGTGGGCCTTCTGTTTAGGGTAGGCGGGCCCTCAGATGCAGTATTGGGGGTCATTCTGTTGGGGGTCTCTCCTCCTTGGCGGTGTGTTTGGTGTCACTCTCTTCCTCTGTTCCTTTAGCTGATGAGCGAGTGGCGCAGAGCGGGACGGCGGGCGACGCCCACAAGCAGGTTTGAGTCTCTGATCTCCTTCCTCTGTCTGGTCCGGTCCGGGTTCTGGCAATAGAGGCCAATGCCTGATTGCTGGCTCCTCCCTGCTCTGCGTGGAGGAGGATGCGGCTTGGAAGGACCGGTCATCCAGGTGATTGGTCAATTAAGATATCGGTTCTATTTGGAGGATTGCAGTGTGTCCATCCATTTCCCAGAATCCTTTGCAGAGCTCACAGAGCCGACCAATGGGGTGCTCATCTCTGCATATCACACTGCGGAACAGAGACGGCTACCGCGTGCGTTGTGTGTGTGACGGGCGTGCGTTGTGTGTGTGACGGGCGTGCGTGTGTGTGTGACGGGCGTGCGTTGTGTGTGTGTGACGGGCGTGGGGATGGTTTATTACATCACATGGAATCCAAAAAATATGAAAATAGCTCTGGGGGGGGGGGGGGGGCCGAGGCTAAGGTGGGGGGATGGGGTGAGGGGGGGTTGGGGTGGAGGAGGGTAAGGTGGGGGGAGGTGCCAAAGACCTCTGTGGCCCCCATATTATGATCCCGTCACGATTGGTCCAGAATGTTTTGTATACATTGTGTCGTTCTCTATGGCGGGCTATTGGTGGGTGTGCGGGGGAGGGGTGGATGGTGGTGACTCTGTTCTTCTCATTCAGCGTTCGGTTGGTTCTATCGCTATGAGGGGAAGTTCCCGACTCTCAGGAAGGTACGGTGTGTGCCGTGTCTGTGCTCCTCCTATCAGAGTGCTCCGCTCCGCATGCTCTGCATGGATTGGCTGTACAGACCTCATCCATTTCTTCCTTTCTGTGTTTTTTCCTTTTGTTCTCCAACTCTGAGCTCACCTTCCCCACCATTGCTCACAGTCTGTACCTGCCCCAGGACCCTAATATTGTCCCAGTACAGGGCAACTAATGTTCTCACTTGCAGCACCAAGAGACCTAAAAAAGCTCCGCCCCCCCTCCCCTCCCCCGGGGGATACAATGTGATCCAGAGAGATGTGGAGTCGGTACTACCAGCAGTCACCTTCTACTGATACTACATTCCAGCGCTGGATCCCTCCCGGCTCCATACTTCAGTATGTGGGTCCTCCCCGGGTCCAGGCTCCGGCTGGCCCGTTCCCCCCCCCCCCCCCCCCCCGAGTCCAGGCTCTGGTGCCGCTCCACCCCCAGGTCCAGGCTCTGGTGTCCTTCCCTGCCAGGTCCAGGCTCCAACGGCGCACCCCCCCCCCCCGGTCCAGGCATCGGCGTTGCGCCCCCCCCCCGGGTCCAGGCTCCGGCATTGCGTCCCCCCCCCGGGTCCAGGCTCCGGCAGGTCCTGGCCCTGCCGTTTGTGTCCCCCCCGGGTCCAGATACCAGCGTTGCGTTACCCCCCCCCCCCCCCCCGCCCCCGCCTGGGTGCGGTAATCCTCTCCATGTACGGACCAGAGTTGTACAGAAAGTCTCAGATCTGCACAGACGGATTTTATGTAATGATTTGGGTTTGTATCCTCTCTCCTGATTGGCTCTCTTTGTTTTGCTGTGTTTTGTTCCACCATTTCCGTTCTGCTATCAGAACTCCGGCGCTCGGTGGGTTGGCGCCATTTTGAATGCGGTGTGATCAGCACAGTGTGCGCCCCATTTCCAGGGGTCCTTCACCCTCTGATTTCCCCCCAGAAGGGGAAGGGGCGCAAGAAGTCCAAGGTGGAGAGTCTGACGGAGCAGAAGAAGAGTAAGAAGGAGATGGAGTTCGAGGAGAAGCTGGCCCAAGAGAATGAGGGGAGGCTGGAGAAGGAGAAGCAGCTGAAGATCAACCGGCTGGTGCAGGAGGTGAGCGCCGCCGCGCCTGCAACCCCCATATACCCCCTATATACATATATATATATATATATACACACACATACAGAAGGTGAGCGCCGCCGCGCCTGCAACCCTCATATACCCCCCCGTGTGTGTGTGGTTAGGGTTAGAGAGTCAGTACACCCCCTGTGAATGGGGAGCAGGTGTGTTAAATTTGGTGTTATCGCTCTCACTCTCTCATACTGGTCACTGGAAGTACAACATGGCACCTCATGGCAAAGAACTCTCTGAGGATCTGAAGTTAAGAATTGTTGCTCTACATAAAGATGGCCTAGGCCAGTGATGGCGAACCTTGGCACCCCAGATGTTTTGGAACTACATTTCCCATGATGCTCATGCACTCTTCAGTGTAGTTGAGCATCATGGGATATGTAGTTCCAAAACATCTGGGGTGCCAAGGTTCGCCATCACTGGCCTAGGCTATAAGAAGATTGCCAAGACCCTGAAACTGAGCTGCAGCACGGTGGCCAAGACCATACAGCTGTTGTCTACAGTCAGGCATGGTGGTGGGAGTGTCATGGTCTGGGGCTGCATGAGTGCTGCCGGCACTGGGGGGCTACAGATCATTGAGGGGACCATGAATGCCAACATGTACTGTGACATACTGAAGCAGAGCATGATCCCCTCCCTTCAGAGACTGGTCCGCAGGGCAGTATTCCAACATGATAACCACCCAAACACACCTCCAACACCACCACTGCCTTGCTAAAGAAGCTGAGGGTAAAGGTGATGGACTGGCCAAGCATGTCTCCAGACCTAAACCCTATTGGTCATCTGTGGGGGATCCTCAGAAGGAAGATGGAGGAGGGGAAGGTCTCCAACATCCACCAGCTCCGTGATGTCCTCATGGGGGAGGGGAAGAGGACTGCTGTATGGTCTTGGCCACCGTGCTGCAGCTCAGTTTCAGGGTCTTGGCAATCTTCTTATAGCCTAGGCCATCTTTATGTAGAGCGACAATTCTTATCTTCAGATCCTCAGAGAGTTCTTTGCCATGAGGTGTCATGTTGTACTTCCAGTGACCAGTATGAGAGAGTGAGAGCGATAACACCAAATTTAACACACCTGCTCCCCATTCACACCTGAGACCTTGTAACACTAAACAGTCACATGACACCGGGGGAGGGAAAATGGCTAATTGAGCCCAATT